>NC_072800.1:32549621-32852651 GCF_028583425.1 Eublepharis macularius
ACAAATGGATATAATGTAATAAATAATAAGCTGTATTCTATTACTCCATACAGCTCTTCCCCAGGAAAAGTTCCACTCTTAGGTGGGATACAGCCCAGTATCTCCAGCCCACATGGCAAAAACAACAGTATTTAAAATTAACTTGTACAAAAAGATTGACCCTTTTTAATTTAAACTTAATTGCTTACATATGCAGATTCAAAGAATTTCCATGATAGTATACTTTAGTGCTTTGGTCCATATAGTCATCAGTCTATAGATAGATATTTGTGAACAAAGCATTTTATGAACAAAGCATTAGCCAATGCTTGAGGCTTATAATAGGGCCATATTGTAATTCTAACCATTAGTTAGTTTATTTATTTATTCTTTCATTCATTTAATTTCTACCCCACATTTCTTCCCAATGGGGACTCCAAGCAGCTTACATTGTTCTCCTCTCCTCCATTTTATCCTCACAAAAAACCCCGTGAGGTAGTTTGAGAGTGTGGGCCTGGCCCAGCGTTACTCAGAAAACTGCTATGGCAACGTGGGGATTGAACCAGATCATAGCCCAGCAATTTAACCACTACACCATTTTGGGAACATTAAGATCAGCACACATTAAAATAGAAAGTTTCTACTAGACAACAATACAAGAAAATACACTCACTTTGTAGTTTCATGGTGATATTGTTTGTATAAAATTAAATAAGATCAGGAGAAATAAACATCTCTGCCTTACTCCTTGTATTCTTGTCTTATTTTCTTGTAACTAGGCATTTCTTAATTTTCCCCTATGAAATATGAACAAGAAGTTCATAAAGAATTTACCACTCATTTATCTTAGCATATAAAAATTTAAATGAGTTTATATTTACACTTAGTATGAAAAATCAATATTTTCCATAATTTATTGCATCAGGATAGCCAAATATAGTCATTAATAATTGAGATGGGACTGACCCTGGAAATAATGATAATATAATGACATTACTTTTACTCACATTTTGTGGAGTAAATACTGCCATTTAAAAGTATTGCTGAAACACAGAAACTGAATACTTGGTAATTTTAATTCCGCAGATGGCTCATAAGTCATCATAATAAATTATAAGATGATCAAATGGTTAAAACTGGTGCTGTACCAAATGTTCACACAAATCATTTTCAGTGTGAAAGTAATGCTTCTGTAGGAAAGGGGGTGACATTCTGTGAAATCACCCTTTATTCTCTCTGTTTTGCACCTGTTTGAGAGCTGGCTGCTGCCCAGTCAACAGCTGCTTTAGTATAGTTTTTTTAAAAAACTGCATCTTTTTGATGGAAATGATCCTAGCCAATCAGAGATCCCATAATGTACGTAATGGTATCATGACAGGCTAGCCAATCATATTTAGTTTATGATGGTCACAAGCCTAATTCAGCATGAGGACAGTACTTCCTACACTCATTCTGAGTGGGAGAAGCCTGCTGGTTTGTAGCCTCCCACCCTAAATTAGTCGAAGTGAGGAACTTTTTGCAGTCCTAAGTAAAATAGGGGATGCTGTTTAATGATGAATATTCATGTGTAGTCTCTTTTCCAACTTATTAAAGCATTTTAGGTGTCTCTTGATTTTATGAGTGATTTGCGTGCTGATATGTCAGCGTGCCAGATGCCTGTCAACTTGAAGTCATCTATGCCAATCCCTGTGCCAGTTGCTGCTAGCACTAGAGGAATACCAAGCACCATACAAAGCCAGCCCCAGAAGCTTTAAACCCCTGTGACAAGTTACCTCTTTGGGAGATTTGTGACTAGAGATGGGCACGATCCAAAAAAAATTGCTGATCCAGCTGATCGTGGATCGGCACCGGTGACGATCCCAATTAAACGATCCACACCGATCATCTCCCGTTCCCGATCCGTGGATCGTGGAGGCCAAAGTGGGGTGCACTGCTATTCCCAGCTATGTGGGAAGGTGGGTGTTGGCGGTGGCCACCAGGCCCAGTGGGCACAGGGAGACGGCGACGAGCCGCCTCCCCTCAGGGGACAGGGGGTCTGGCCGCTTGCCAGTAGCACCCCCCATGTGCCCGCCCGCCAGGCCAAAAAGGAGCGCGCTGGCGAGAAAAGAACGGTGGGTGATGCCGGCAGCATCTGTGTTTGTGTTTGGCTGTCTGTGTTTGGCCGTCAGAGCTGCCTGTCAGGGTTTGCAAGGATGAGATTGGACTGCCCATGGCTACAGAACACCCCCTTCCTCCTCCCTTCCCTGGGTGTCTTCTCCCAACTGGTGACTGCTTTGCTGCTGTGTGGCTGGAAGGAAGCCCTGCTGATCAAGGAAAGCTGGGCTTCCATTCGGGTTTCCAGGGCGACAGAAGGAGGGGAAACACAGCTCAGGCATTCCCCTGGCTCCGTTGCCCCGGGAATAGATTACTGGCGCCTGAGTGTCTGGCTTCCCGATCCGAGCACGATCCAGCCCCGATCCAGCCCCCTCCCGATCTCTGGATCGTTGGCCGTGGCTGATCACAATCCGCTGAGTCACGATCGCGTGATCACCATTATCGTGGAGGTTTTTGGATCGTAATGCGGATCATGCCCATCTCTATTTGTGACTGCATTTCCTACATTTTTCAAAAGAACTAATATCAGCTGTGGAGGACCCTAAATTAATTCAGAGCTTCTGTATGATGGAAAAGGTTTTTTTTTCATCCTTTCCCTCTCCACTGTTTTCTTGATTATAAATCACAAACATACCTTGAATTGGCTATTTGCCCATAAAGAAAAACTTGTGGTACCCATATGGCACCTACATTTCCTCCTACAGGAGCAATAGCATGGGGGCAGTTAATGAAATAGCACTTGGTGGGGAAAGGTTTTAGAAATTTCCTCAAGTGCTCTGGCCTGATCTGATTCCAATCCTCCAGCGGCTGCTTTTAGCATTTGAAAAAAATCTAGTCAAAGATCTCTTGTCACCTTCTCTTGTTTGGCCTTAGATGGTAATGCTTGTTTCAGACTTGTAGCAACTGTTGATGGAAAGAGGATGACAGAGAGGTTGGCCAGTCTGAATTTGAGGAGCCAACTGCTGAAAGAACACTTAGGCTGCATTTCCTCTCCACTACTTTTGTTTGTCTTATTTTAGACTTTTTGTCTCCTTTCCTGTCATTTTTTCATCCTATATTTTTACTTCATCCTTCCATGTTTTTCAGACTCTTCTCTTGTCCCACAGGATTTTGACATCATCAAATACTACAGCTTCTAAAAAATGAAGCAGACAAGCTATATAGGAATTTGCTGTTGAAATGTCAAGTAATAGCAACATCATGTACATTAATATGCCTTATCTTACAGTATACTGTGATCCACACACATTTCACCTTGTTCCTTTCCCTAAGGCCTGGTGCTTTAATTTTGCATGTACTTAAAAACACATAATAAAATCTACATCAAATAGAAGCATGGGCGTAGGACAACATAATTTTTGATAGTCAGCTTCTTAATTATAAATTTAAACATGAGTGAAACCTTTGTTACTTCAAGGTCTCTGTGCATCTTAGAACTAGTGTCTGAACTGCATTTCTGAGGGAACAGGATTTTAGTGCCTAAATGCTAGTTCTAGAAGTTTCCACACCAAAGCTCAGTGCAGACCCAAAGCCCTGTAGAGTGAATGCACAGATGACCACTCAAACAAAAACAGACGCAGGTAAGCAACCTGTTTTTTCCCCTTGTTCTAACAGTTAAAATTTTCTGCAGTGACAAGCAATTATAAGTACCACGGGTTTTAGAGGCTTAGTTTTAGAATCTCTGGAGAACCTTATTACCTTAGAAAATGCTAAGTGTGTCATTAGACAATAAAACAATTCTACTTTTTTTTTGAAGATGTCAGCAAACTCTGACTCATTAATGGTCTCTTCCATTTACACGAGGTAGAGCAGTTACACTCCCAGCCATCTCCTCTGGGGTCATAAGTAGATGTGCTCATCTAGTGTGGGCATTGACTGTATAGCTTCCACAATGATCTCATTCATTCTTCATGGAGGAGAAAAATTGTACTAGTACCCAACTTCTACACAGGATTTTTAGGACATGGAAATAACACATCACCAAACAGAAGAGTTTTATTTATTCTTATTTATTTAAAACATTTCTGTGCTGCCTTTCCACCCAAATAGGATTGCCAAGGTGGCAAACATCATACTTGAAAACAATTCATTTAAAATAAAGTATATACAATAATTTAATAAATCAAGCACATCTACAATTCCCTCTGTGGAAAGGTAGGAATTTCTTCTATTTAGTTAAGTGTTCTTCCTTTTCTCTCATTGGAAGAGATACTTACATGGTACAAGCATGGGAATAAAATGCATTATCCCATGTCTGGAAGTAACTTTCAAGCGTTTCCTGTCTGTATACTACAGCACTGTAGGAGAACTACAAGGTGTGGTCTATGTGGTACTGAATTCAGAGTAAAGTGGCTGATCTACTGAATACATGTAACACAGGACACATGCATAATTCTCATGAAATCCAGAGCTGTGGAATGGAACAATGGGTCACTTATTCATGGGTTACTTGCCCTGCTTTGGATGCTTTTGAGAAGTGGGTTTTCCTCCTGCTTCCTCACGGCATCTGGGAATACCTCCCAGTTATTCCCAGATGTCTTTCCTATCTTTCCTACAAGTTATTTCCTATCTTTCCTACGTTCTCTCCCGAACCTGCTGTGCTGCAATGCTTTGGAAAAGATTGCAGCAAAGCTGGGGTGGCACCTGCACAGACAGGAAGTTCAGATCTTTCCAGTCCCACCCAACCACATCAGCACCATTTTCCCAACAGCAGCCCGTCCCCTCACCATCAAAGAGATTTTTTTTAAAAAATGGCAATTGACATATCATTATATGTCAATGACATATCATTATATGTCAATGACATAGCATTATAACATTACAGTAATCTGTCAGCATGTCTGAATCCCCGGCTTTCATTTAAAAATGTCTCTAGCTCCTTTCCTTGTGGAGATATATGGGAACAGCCACATTTCTGCAATGAAAGGGATTACAGACCTGATATACAGATTGTTGTAACATTATAACACTATAACACTTTAATTGCTAATTTTAAAAAAATGGAACACCCCCGGCCTGTGGTGTGTGGAAGGAAGGAACAGGGCACTGGGGGTAGGGGAAATGGAGATAAACCTGTCATGTGGAAGCCCTGTTGTCATTGCCCTATCATCAACAACTGCTTCAGCAATGAGGAAACTACACAAGCTTGACTCCATGTAAAAAACACCAAGGCAGAAGCTAAGAAAGCACTATCAGTATTTGTATCCAGCTGTAGATCAGCAAGTATTCTGTTAGTCTTTGCTTCTATTTCTGTACAGAAGCTGAGAGCAGCAGTGATTCTGAACAGATAGGATCTTTGGCATTCAGGTGTCACAATAAATCAGTTATCAAGCTACATATAAACATGATATTGAATTTCAGTGTAAAACTCCCAAACAAATCACAATTAGTTTGGCATCCTGCATTCAGACAAAGTTTAATGAAAACATAGTTTGTAAACAATGCTTTATTGCAATGTTTGAGTACAGCCCATAACTGTCTGCTTCAGACTCAATGTAGAAGAGAAGAGGATAATCTATACAAAGTATTTGTATGTGCCAAATAATAAACACCCAGTGGAGACTATTGTGTTATAATCAATAGGTTAGTGAGGAAATCCAAAAATGTATCCTGCTATGCTAAAATTCAAGCTAACTTATCTAGTACTATAGCAATGTAGCTGCACTAATCAGCTGTTCCAGTGTTCACTGTTGTAGCAGCAACGTATGCTGAGTAAGACACGCTAGTTAGATCTTGTGAGTGACATTCTCACAGCTGTGCCAGTGGATAGTACAGCACTATCATGGGAGCTTGCAGTTTTCAGGTCTGAATGAAAATTTAGTTCTTGGACTACGAAAATTAGCCCCCAAATTACTTAGACAGTATAAATGATTTGAAAATAAACTTTGGCTATATCTAGGCAAAAAAGTATGACTCAAACAGAGGAGAAATATTTTTGTCTCTACAGAAGAGACAAATTTTGGAAGAATGGTAGCCTGTTATGGTATTGACACGAGACTAGATGCTTAAGGGTATTTAAAAACCATAAGATTATAATTTTTCATTAAGAATGATAAGGAAGTACAACACATCTGTTTTGTAAGGAACTTTTGAAGATGTATATGTTTCAAAAGTTAAAACCAAATAAAAGCCAGTCCACTGTGATTTAAAGCTAAGTTTCATATTTGTAGGCCAATGACTTTGTATTGGATATTTTTGCTTTTTTAGCTAGAATTTTAAAATATGATAGCATATTTTACATAAACATAGATAAAAATAAGACAATTACCCGTTATTTTTTACCACTCGGGTAATAACAACAACAACAACATTTGATTTATATACCGCCCTTCAGAAAAACTTAATGGCCTCTCAGAGCGGTTTACAAAGTATGTAAGCCCCACAACAATCACCCTGTTAGGTAGGTGGGACTGAGAGAGCTCTGGAAGAGCTGTGACTGACACAAGGTCACCCAGCTGGCTTCAAGTGGAGGAGTTGGGAATCAAACCCGGCTCTCCAGATTAGAGTCCTGTCACTGTTAACCACTACACCAAACTGGCTCTCTAAGAGATGCTATAGTTCATTATTTTCATTTTTATTCATGTCATTAATGTTTCTTCTGAAGACATATCAATGGAAATACAATAATTGGTGTTAAACTTTATGAAAATATGGTAGAGAAAGTTTTGGGTCCAGTAGCACCTTAAAGACCAACTTTGTGAAAAGATGGTAGTTACTCATGGAGGCTTATTTATTGTTGTATAATATGCTGTGTACTCCTCAGAAATCAATTTAAACCAAGATTACTGGTTGCCAGCAGTGTTCTCTGTTCAGCTGCCTCTTTATTATGTGCTTTCCTACTTCATATAACTTTCACTAGAATACCAATCTGATTACAGTGCACAGCAGGAAAAAGAATGCCATCTGTTAAATTATTGAAAGGAAAGCGTACATGCTAAGTCATATGCTGGATTCTGCATTTGCTAGATCCTGGACTGTTAATTTGAAGAACTGATAAGATTGGTATCACTTCATTGGCTTTTTCTAATCTAACAGTCCTTTTTCTTTCTAGAGATATAGGCAAATATCAAATCCATTACTTGTTCCATCTACATTAGCTACTAGATCTGGCTTCGATTTTTAGGGTCCTCAAGAAGCAATCAGTGTATCGCTATACTACATCTAGCCCATCCTTACGAGACCACTTTCATTCCTAATGTGTACTTTGTTCAGTTACCAGGTCATGATGACTATTTGTTTGCCGAGGTCCAATTTGGCTTAAGTGCCTTCTTTTGGCTTCAGATGGAGAGGGGTGGAGGTTAAGCATCATCCTACTCTCCTTGTTCTCCTAGCTCTATTGCCTTTTGAACTGGGACTGAGAGCTGGCATATCCTATTCTGCCTCTTCCCTCAAACTTTTAAAAGTTCTTGCCAGACTTGGGACATGCCCAGTGGCCTCCCTCTACCCAGAAGTTCTGGGGGCGTGGACAAATCATAAGGAACCAAAAGCATCTTCTGAGCAATCTCTCACTTGCTGCTCCCTTTTCCCACTCCCAGGGTGGAGCTCTCTGAAAAACTGATTCTTTGGGAACTGCCTGATACTATTATACAGATCCCCCTGAAAAAGTGAAACATGTAATATATTTGAATAAAACAGCTCTTTTTCCCATGGCACCATCGTATTTTGTTCTCAACTCTTAAAAGACCAGCAGCCACTGATCACTTGACTAATATGTGGACCTTTACAGGGTGTATCTGTGGTCCCACTTTGCCAGTTGGTTGCTGGGCTTAACAGACTGGGTTGCCAAGAAAGACAGGGTCATAGCGTTTCTGCCACCCCAACATAGCTTTTACCCATCTTTCTTAATGTTTCATTCAGCCCGCTTCCTACTGCCTTCATTTGTCTCTTGCTTTGTTTCCAGGTTTTGTCCTGCTCATTATTCTATGTGCATCCATTCCACCTTTGGTCACTTCTATATCCAATATGCTTCCTCTTTTCCTGGTGAACAGTAAGCTACCCAAGAAAAAATGCAATATTTTTGGTCTGGGTGCACTCATTTCTTCATCTAAGTTTGGCAAAGTGAGGAAAGTAAACTTCCCCAGTGGTTTACTCAGTCATTTCCAAAAAAATTGTGTGTCATAGGAAGAAATTACATTGTTTTATAAAGAAGACTGACAGTGCAATCCTAAAATGAGTTAGTGCAATCCTAAAATTTTATACCCTGTACATTTTCAAAAAATTCAGAAACTTCTTCAAAAAATAAAAAAATCAGTTTTCTTTCTATAATTAACTTTATTTTCTAAAATCTTTAGGATTGTTCTCTTGCTATGTGGTGGTGGAAAGTGGTGGCAAGTTGTACACAGGCTCTAAAAGAAGACATGGGATAAATGGCACTTATTATCATGTTATTTATATAGCTAGAATGTTGTCAGAATTATGCAAGAATTACGCCAATAAATAAATCATTGCTTCTGTTTATGGGGTTGAAGTTGCTTTTTAGTTCATATATTATTGGAATAAATTTGGTTACATGATTTTTAGCGGAAATTAATTTGATAAAATATACCATTACATCTTTTCTTAAAGCATTTTTAGAAACAGCAGTAAATGTTAATGGAGGTTTCTGACAGCTATTTCTGCTTCAGTGCCTATCTGCTACCTTCCCACATGGTAAATGTGACCAGAGATTAGAGAGTCTTTAGCATATGGCATTAAGCGATTTTACCATGCTCAAGAACCCCTGATCAAGAACAAATGATCAGAACTTCTGATCATTTGTGGACATGATGTAAAACTTGCCTCATTACTCATCTAGACTCTAAAGATGACTAGCTCTCTACACAGTTCCAGATATCATGTGAGTGGGTAGTTTCCTCCAAAGAAAAAGTCATTTTGAAGGTAACTGAAACGATATTTAACTTATATAGTAGTGTCAGTGTCAATTATTTGACAATTTGTTTCTGGTCAGTGTCACTTCACCTTATCTGAATTTTTCATTTATCTAGAGGATTCCCAAGAACTGCTCATAAAATATGAATTCTAGAACTTTAACAGTTAACAAAAACTTTCAGGGCTAGAATGCTAACTGAAGCTGTTGAGATTTTGATTTTGTAGTACTGAAGGCCATCAGGGGCTGTATCACCATAGGCCATAACATCCCCACATATACACATATAACAATGTGCCGCAACAAAAAGATTAAAACATATTTACATAACAGGATAAAACTTAAAAATTTAATGGTTGTTGTGGGTTTTCCAGGCTGTATTGCCGTGGTCTTGGCATTGTAGTTCCTGACGTTTCGCCAGCAGCTGTGGCTGGCATCTTCAGAGGTGTAGCACCAAAAGACAGAGATCTCTCAGTGTCCACTGAGAGATCTCTGTCTTTTGGTGCTACACCTCTGAAGATGCCAGCCACAGCTGCTGGCGAAATGTCAGGAACTACAATGCCAAGACCACGGCAATACAGCCCGGAAAACCCACAACAACCATCATTCTCCGGCCGTGAAAGCCTTCGACAATACATCGAACACCTCTATGGGGAGGAAACATTCCAACAGACCCGGAGATTGGAAACACTTCGGAACAAGAAAGCACATCTACTCTGTTCTTTAACCTTTCTCCTACGCTGCAGGGACACAAGAACCATTCCATCTTTTCTCACAACTAAAAGAATCTTCAAAACCACACAGGCGAACCGCATTTATGACCGTCTAGAACAGGCCCTCTTATGTGAGAGAATCCACACTACCCGCAGAGAACTTGCTGCCACAGACAAGGAGCTATTTTGCTTGCATGTCAACACCAGCCAAAAAATGAGAAGTCAGGATTGGGACAAGGTCGATAATCTCACCTACAGGACACTGAGAGATCTCTGTCTTTTGGTGCTACACCTCTGAAGATGCCAGCCACAGCTGCTGGCGAAACGTCAGGAACTACAATGCCAAGACCACGGCAATACAGCCCGGAAAACCCACAACAACCATCGTTCTCCGGCCGTGAAAGCCTTCGACAATACATTAAAAAATTAAATTTAAAATACAAAGAAATAAATGCAAAAACCATGAAATAACATGGAATTACAATTTAGCTAAAATTCTTAAAAAATGAATAGGTGTTAGTTTCTTCCTTATATTTATTGATAAGAAAACAAAAGTAGCCACTTAGCATCAGCCAATAAAAAATTAATCCATTCCTCATCTGAGCCAGAAACATTTACAAAAAATAATCTATCTTAAAAGCTCTCTGTTTTTATAAAGAGACAGTATTATCTCAGTATTCCACAGGAATAATGCCTTGGGAAGCAACAAAGCTGATTGCATATGGCTGAACAAACTTGGTATAAATGCCAGTCGGTGCTTACATCTGTAAACTTGGATACATCACTTGGATAAATCACTTCTGTTATTAAAGTGTTAAGTTTTTCTTTCCTGTATTCATCTAAGGATAGCATCATTGACAACAGGCCCACATTGACATTAATTAAAATGTTGCATCTGTTGATTAACCACATAGTTTACATAGGGGAATTAAATGCTGTGGTGTCATAATGGTATGAGAGCTGCCAGTGAGTAATTAAGATTATACCATGTTAAATAATGTTTAAAATCATAACAAATTAGTTGTAGCATTAGTTATTCTCTTAGTTTTTATTCTACGCATTCTTGGGTGGTTTGTTAGTGGCTGAACATACAATGATTTGTATGTCAGAGCTCCCCCTTCATTCCCCCACTGTGAGGCAAATTTTCCCATCAAAATTAAAGTTTGTGTATTGTTCTTTTTGTCCCACCTTGATAAGTGGATTTTTAGGCTTTTTAGCTCAGCCCAGGACTTGATAGGGGGAAGAGCAGGAGCTCTCTTCCTTCTGTATAAGAAATGGCAATGGAGGCTATGTAACTCTCAAAAGAAACAGAAACGTTATTGAACAGGCAGGGATGGAATATAGGCAGCCAGGGAATGAAAGGGCTTGGGTAAAACTTGCTGGTAGAACAGAATTCTTTAAAAGTCAAACAGTTCTATTGTGGCTGTGTAAATAAGTTTTATACTGGAAATTCTTCTCCCTCAAACAATGTTGTTACAGTAGAGCAACTGATACCCTTCCCTCAGTTCAGAGGGGTAACTGTCTGACCTCCTTCATCAGATGGTTACACACGCTCTCTTCAAATCCCAACTCCCAACTGAACTGTAAAATCCTGTCAGCAACCCTCGCGTTCAGAAGGTGGAGTTCTTCTGACCAACCAATCAAAGGGAAAGGGGAAGCCAGCCAATCCAGTTCTTATTTCAGACCACTATCAGCTTCTCCCCCTCCAGCCTTTTGAGTGCTGCATGGTGGAAACCTCTCTGTAAATTGTGTTCCATCATAAGCAGTATTTATTTACAGCTTTAATTGCTCTTGATCATGTATCCACATGTTAATTTTTAAAACACAGAATATTACATAACAGCCTCTCAGTCAAATGGAGTTCCATAAAGGAAAGTAATACCATTATTTTGTTATCATAGCAACAATATTAGACAAATTAAATCATGTGCCATATCTCTTAAGTACACAGTAAAATAGGCTGCACATTCACAGATCCAAATCCAAGGTTTAAATGTCAATTAAAGAATAAAAGAAAACAGGAGCAGGAGGAAAATGAATAAAACAGCATTCAGATGGAAGCATCTTAGAGTAAAAGGTGCATCTAGAAAGAGGTACCTGCTGATAAATATTTATTTAGTACTGTAGTCATTGGACTGTGCAACCCTTGTTAAGCCCATTTTTGGTGAATAGAGCAAGGACTGGTTCAGCACAACCAACATTTATTCCTCAAAACTATCTGGCATTCTTGGGAACAGTAGTCTTCCCAAGAGTATCTAAAAATTCTGAAATTATTCAGTTATTTGGATATAGTATGTCCTGGACTGCATTAGAGATCCCAAATGGTTTCATAAGGCCCCAGGGTGACTGTCCTGCTATAAAGTTTTGTTAACCCTAGAATTTTTAGTATCTTAATATTACTGCTCTCTTTCAGCAGGAAGAAGCACAGTTTTTCTGGTTACCTCTTCTTATATCACCTCTGCTGCAATTCAGTCTTTCAAATTTCGCGAAGTCTGTCTTCTTCCTTTGTGTGCATTTTAGTTAGGTAATGCTGGGCTGTCCCCCCTCCCACTGCAATGAATACCTTTTAAAAAGAAATCTAGGATGATTAGAAGGAGCTTTACTAAAAGATGTCACAACATTTTGATTCTGATTAAAACCCCATATGAAGTGCTAGCTTCATGTAACATTAACTATTGTGTATCCAAGCGCCAATAAGCAATACATCTTTCTAAACTTCTAAGAGAGGTCTTAGAAAACTTCTTCTATATGTTATTCTGTATGTCCAGATGTATACAGTAGAAGATCCCTCCTCCGCAAGAAACCCAGAAGAAATTGGGGAGTTTTTTTTCTCCAATGGAAAAGTTGGAAACTAGAGAAAGCACTGCAATAAAACCTCTTATGATTTTTTTTTGTTTCGAATGAGCAAAATGTTTTAAGAAAAAGTTTGACTCACTTAAAAGGCATAGCATGAATTTTTGTGTAGATAATCTGCAACATTAAAGAATTATAATCTCTGTGTGTACTGTCAATATATGCAATATTTTCAAGGATATAGCTTTTAAATGTGACTTAGTTGTCCACAATTAATATGATACAATGTGTATGATTACAATAAGCTGTTGAAGAGTTTGTTGTTTTCAATGTTATAAAGTTTTAAATCTCTATAAAAATATGGTGTAGTTCTATTGTAACTGTATAAGATAATTTCTGTCCAAATAATACACTTTCTTCTCATGACTACAAAATCTCTGTCTTCTATTTCGAACTTTTATTTTCCCCTGCATCTCAGATTGCAAAAGCTATGATATATACACTGAAATAGCATAGAGTGCAGTATTTAGCATCTCTTTCATACGTGATGAACATATTCACAATTTTGTGTCTAGAAAACGAAGTCATTTATACTGCTAAATTTCATAGATATGCCAAACAGTACAATTTGTAAGTTATAAATTGTGTATTTTATGTTGTTAAAGTATATATTTCCATTTCTGTTACTTTCAGGAGAAAAAATGGGAAATATTTTTCCTCTTGAAAATATTTTTCCCCTTGAAAATATTGCATATATTGACAGCACACACAGGGATTATAATTCTTTAATGTTGCAGATTAATTCTTTAATGTTGCAAATTTCCAGAAATTTTGCATCTCTACTCATAGATGTATTTAGCCATGGGAATAACATCTATGCTAATCTTCTCTGTATTGTTCTGATTGTTAGTAAATGCACCACTGAAGCAATGAGTATGAGTGGGAAGTGTCTAGGTCCAAAAGGCAACATGCAGTACTTTGGTTAAGAAAAATGCCATTTACACTACAGGGCTTCCTTGGGGGCAAGCAAGGCTGGCAGCAATAACTGAAGTAGGCATTCGTTGTGGGGCTTCAGGATGGCTGAGTTAAGTAAGTCATGTTGCAGTAGATTTAGAAGACAGCAGAAGCATGCGGATTGCCCATGGATTATCCTGGGGCACATGAGTTCTGGGGCACACATTTGAAGTTGGGTGGAAACAGAATTGTATTTCTTGAATGAAATGTGAGTTCACACAGTACTTGCACTGTGAAACCAGAATGAATAACACTTTCATTCATTTTTAGGAATTATTCTAAATTGACACAGCCCCATAACGCATTTCCCCCCTGGAAATACAAGGAAGCTTTTAATATAGATGAGATTGGTTATGCTGATCATCTTACTTATATACTGCAATCAGTGCTGAAAAGATGTTTGATAGGTTTGATCTTACTGATTATACATTACTGTTTGTTCTTTCTCTATGCAGAGTGGATGTTTAGTAATACTTAGAGGTTGAAAGAAAATGGTAGATTGATTATTTGGCCTGCTTAGAGATTAAATTGGTTGCATTAGACAGATACCATAAACTAAGTAACATTTATTGAGTTATCTGAGATTCTTTATAGTGTAACATCTTGTAAAAGTATTGTTATTCAAGAATGTATAATAGATATTTAACCTACCATAGATAAAATGGCTTCAGATTCAGGAAGTTGGCTATTTAAAGTGTTGTGGCATAGAAACTGAATTTCCTGTGAATTTTTATCTAAGATTTTCAGTTCCACCGGGTAGAACTTGATTAATACTGGGTACGTTTCATTCTTTAAATGTGCCTGTTTAGTATATGGATTATCTAGGATTTTATTCTTAGACAGTGGCTGCTTCCACACATCCTTAAAGGGACGGCCCACTCACAGAACACTGGCAGCTTTCCCCCTTCCCTCCACACATCTCGGATAGTAAAATGGGTGCAGGGTGTTTACATACCATTTTTAGATGTTTGTTCTGTGAATGCACTTTCTCCAGTCTTTTCATCTGGCGCAGCTTGATGGAGCACTTTTTCTTCATTCCTGGGCATGTGAATGGTAAAAGCACTCTGAGGAAACCTCTGATCGCCACCCACCTCTTCCTCCCAAGCTCTCTGCATGTGATCACACATGTGCAGAACTTAAAAAAATTGGAACAGAAGGTGGGCAACGCTGATGAAAGTGTCCAACTTCCCCTCCAAGTCCACTTTTTCTAGGAGCTGCTGAGGCTGCCTGCAACCACAAAGTGCCAGGTAAGCACTTTTGAGGAGTGTGTGTGGATGCTGAGTTGTCAGAGCGACTCAGCAAAACACACACAATAAATGGGACAAGGGTGGGAAAGAGCGGCTGTGTGGAAATGGCCAGTTTTAACAAACAACACTGAAACAGTTGTTTCCAGTTTCCATTACTTTAAAATTAAGGAAAATAATATATTAACAGTAGCTCGCCTCCACTTTCTAGCTCACATTAACATCACAGATTACATGTTCTCAGTTTGGTATCACTTGTGAAAGTGTCCTTTGCCTTCAGTGAATTCAAAATACAGCAAAAGACACATCGATTTTAGGGCATTACCCCATTACAAGAAATATCAAAATGACAGTTCCATGTTGAATCCCCCCTGGCATGGCTTCATGGAATCCCCTCCATATAATTTTTGCAGGACCTCTGCTTGTCTAGTATAATTTGTCCCATGTCCCAATGTCAATGTGCATTGTATTTTCCCACTCCACAACACTGAAGGGGATGGTTCACTTCCTGAACAGACTGGGATCCTATTTATTTTTCAGATAAAACTTGTAGAAACTAGAATGTTCTACCATTTAATCCAGTTAATAGTTTGGGTCTAATGATTCTAAATCTGCTAGCCCTGAAGTACACCTGAATTCTTACTTACCCAAGAAAAAATACAGAGCATCCTATCATTAGAATGCCATGGTAGGCATAAGAAGGTAGCTAAGCTGTACATATACTTTTACATTTGAAATAATATGATAGCACCTCCTAACAAAAATTCTACAGAGGAGCCAATGAATATGAAACATTTTTATATGTTGTTATCTGTTTAACAGCATAATTAATTGTCATACAATCAGTCAAAAATAGTTCATAAAAGTAATTGCTGGTAAGTACACTTTGAAATAGTTGTCATGTTCTATAATTTATATTTATTATTTTACAATTCAGCATTTTTCTGATGTGATTTTATTGTAGCAATATAGCAAAGAGAAGTTAAATAGGTGAAGATTTCATGTAAAATTTTCATGCTGTACCTGTACAAAGCTATATGTGTTGACGTTCATACACACGTTCAAGGTACAAAAAGCCTATGAGAAACTAGGTAGTGATAGAGAGTGACCTCAAGTCATAGCTGACTTATGGCAACCCCTGATTCCATCCCTACAGGCTGGCGAATGGGCAGCAGTGTATCCCAGTATCTCTTGGTTGGATCCTACCACCTTTCTCAGTGGCACAAGACTGAAAAAGGTCATCTCAATTGATTCTCCTCTTCACTGAAACTCCATCCTGCTTGGCATTTAGACTAGAGGTGGGCACAAACCAAAACCAAACTGAAGTTCATCACAAACTGGGCTGGTTTGTGGTTCACAAACTGAGAGTTCGTGGGAGCTCATTTCTCACAAACTATGATGGATTTTAGCCCAGTTCATTTGGTTCATAATTTGTTCGTCACTGCAGACAGCCTGGTGCCAATCATTTTCCAAGGTAAGGGGGTGGGGGTGGGAATTGGCTCTCTGCAGACCTGCTGCTGCCCCGGAAGTGATGTTTTCATGAACTGGTTCACGTACCGGGGCAAGTTCGTGAAAATTCGTGGTTTGTGAAACACAACAAACCACAAGCCATGCAGTTTGGCATTTTCCTGGTTCGTGCCCATCTCTACTTTAGACCACTCAAATCCTACAGTCCCAGACATAGGCTTCCAAGTGTCTAAAAAGGGTCCCTTCTCACTCTTGCAGCAAGGGAAAAAACTGGTGAAATTCAATGTTCTGTATAATGGGGGAAGAAAAACATGTAACTAAACTTACTGAAAAGTATATAGAGCCCTAGAACAAAAGTTGTATTAATCTTTAGCAGTAAAACCCCAAAAACCATAGAGGTGAAGTGTTTTACTCTGCCTTGGGATTTGATAGGCTGCTTCACTGATGAATGAAATTAACTAAAGTGACATTAAAACCCTTGGCAAAAACAATCAAACTTCTTAAAAGATCTAAATGTGTTCACTTGAATGGCTAATAAATGAGAACCATATATAACAAGTAAGGGCAACTCAGCCTAAAACAATGTTTGTTTTACAAATGGTTGTTTTACAGCAAATCTGTGGCCAGTCTGTTACAGAAAACCACTGTTGAACCTCACCCTATGACTACACTAGCCTGCCTCAGTATAATTCACTCAGCCCATTCTCAACTTTTTCATCCTCATTTAAAGTATGTTCTCAAATGTATCATCTCTGTCACTTAAACACACACATAGTGAGGCTGCACTTCTCTCATACCAGCCCTGAATACTATTTTTTCACATGCTTTGATACTTATCCCTCTTGTAGGCATATTGTAAACATTGACACAGATCACTGAAATGTTTCATCTCTCAAATTCTTCTGTACCATTGTTTAGCCTTTTTTCAATCAATGATCACTGCTGTCCCAATAATTTGTTTTTTGGGGGGGAGGGTTGTTGTTTGGTGCCAAGAGACTGCAACAGAGGGAACAAAAAAACCATATTTTGATTGGAGGGAAAGTGCTCAGGGTTGCATTCAGGCTTCAGCTGTTAGACAGACTGCATTGCTGAAGATAATGTCAACCAGAAAGGTCTCTCTTCAACTTGACTAATGGAAAGGGCAGCTACCAACAAAGATAATGAAGTGCTTAAAATAAATTATAAATATCTTTGAGGCTAGATATATGGGTACTTTCAAACAAAACTATCTAAATAAGGAAACGGAAAAGCTCTGTTTACCAGAAGAATTAGTAAGCTGTCATTTCTGTCAGCTGCTTCATAATCATGTTTGCATTTGCCATTCTGGCAAATGCCTTTGGGAAGGCCTAAAGTTACCACAGAGATTGTTTTAGGTTTTGCTGCATCAAAATGTATTAGATAGTTCAGACATTATTTTGAAAAAAATACCATTTCATAAAGGAGAGCATCAGTAACTTCAGAAATATTAAAGGCTGGGCTGTAAGGCAGTATTTCATATAGCCCTATGTTTAGAATACATTTTATGAGATTAAAAATAACTTAAATAATTATTCTGAATCAAAGTGGAGGTCTAAAGGAAATAGATTTACTGCATAATGTGCGGTCTTGGATGAATGTCAGGAAAAAATGCCACTGAAGTTTTCTTAAAGCAGCTGTTTTAGCTCTTCCATGCTATTATAACAGTCAAGGGTACAACTGACCACCCAAAAGTCACACAGATTTTTTAAAAGAAGCACTAAATCACTTACATATTAGCTATAGTTATTGAACGTGTAAAATGTAGCTCATGTAAAATGGCATAATGTCATTTATTTCAATTGCTTTCTTCCTCTTTCCGTAAGGAAAGAATTGAGTCCATTTGGCATCAACTGCAAAAGTGCTGAACATTTTCAGTTCTCAAAGAACTCCTTGCATGCTTATGAACTTGATGCATGCTTTTTAGTTATCCTTTGTGATATCTAAAACATTTCATGAAAAGGGTGGTAGGAAAGGATCTGCAGAAGAATTAAGAAGAAATAAACATTCCCTTCAACAATGAATTCCAATCCTTTTCACGGACTTTTCAAGAAGCATTTACCGGCTTGGGCAGAAGTTGAAAAGGACTTAGGTTTCTGAAAGCTTGGTTGTCTCTTCATTCTCACTGCAAAAGAAATGGGCCGTGTACTGTTGGTTTTCATTTCATCCTCATGTGTTTGGAGGAATCCAAGATGGTACTCGCATGTTGATTCACAATGTCGTGAGCAATGAGAGTGTGTTGGCGTGGAGATCTTTGTTTTGGTCCTTTACTTATCTGTTTCTAATACTGACTCATTCATTACTTTCCATTTTGATTCCTCTAAAATTTCTAAACTAAATATTAATACAAAATTTGAGTGAGTAGGTATTAGTATACTGTATGTTTTCTTTTTTTTTAGAAAAAAAGTTTTCAATGGTGAAGCATAAAGGTTTGAAATCAAATTTGATAAGTTTTACAGTTGGTCAATAAAAGGACAAGAAGTTGTTCAGTGCAACTGGGGCCACATTACTCATATCTTTATTTATACTCAACCTTTCTCCCCAATAGGGATCCAAATTAGTTACATCATTCTTTTCTCTTCAGCTGTATCCTCACAACAACCTTGTAAGGTAGGTTAGGCTGAGCATATGACACAAGGTCACCCAGCATGCTTCCATGGCAGAGTGAGGAGTCACACATGGCTCCCAGAATCTCCCAGATTCTAGTCTGACGCTCTAATCACTGTACCACAAGTGTATTCCTGCATGGTCTTATAAATAACACTCATTTGCTGTTGTGCTTAATGATAATGTTATCTAGCATTATTAGATCATTTATCTTTCTCCTTTTTCATAATAAGCATGCATTGCTATTCAGCTGTTGCAGGATATTCAAACATATTCATTTGCGGATGCTCTGACATGTAAAACCTGACATTTTGCATGTGCCCCAAACCCTATTTTATCAGCAGGAAAATGCATAGACCTCCCCCATGTGTGCTAGTTTAAGTAGTTTACCTTGTCACTCAAACTGTCATGGGTACTTCTTGACTGCTATTCTTGACATGATTAATGAGCAAACTTTCTCCCCTGCTATGACAGCACCACTTAATTTAGTTTTGATTTGGTTTGGGGGTTTTTTTGTAGATACAAATTGTTCTCTCAACATACTGTTGAAGAACTAAAACATTCATGAAACCCTTTAAACTGAGAACAAAGGGTCAAATAAGTGAGAAAAATCATGTTTGAATCTTTGTTTCCCCCCCCCCCTCCTCTGCTGCCTTTAATCCTTCTTCCTTCTGTAATGCTGGAGCACATCTCCCCCTTTCAGAATTTAAGAAGGAAGGGCAAGGGTCTCCTTCCCAAGGTAAAAGTAAGCTGGTACTGCCTGGTATGGAATGCCGGTAAAAATGGGGCTATAAGTGGTATTTCCATTTTCTGCTTTTAGGCCCCTCAAGACACATAGGAAAAGAGAACAAGCTTTTCCGTGTCTTCTCTTTACTAAATTCTTAGGATAAAATTTAAGTTTATATGTTAGACTGTCTTTTTATTATATTTTTAAAATAATGTATTTTATCTTTATAAACATGTAAAATTTATATTCTAGTAAATTTGACACTTGGCATCATATATCTAATGCTGAATCTGTCCTCAGGATATTGATAAAGAAATCCACATAACAGGGCCAAGTACAGCTAGGACGTTTCTCATGCAGAAAAAATTGAAACATTAAAAAAAAACACACACAAAGGAAATTGCAAATCTCCCAACGTTAAAGGAAAATTGATGTGTGTGTGTATATTATGTATCATCAAGTTGCCTCCAATCTACAGCAACCCTATGAATGAAAGACCTCCAAAATACCCTTGCTCAGATCTTGCAGATGTGGCTTCTCTTACTGAGTCAAGACATCTCGTTTTAGGTCTTCTTTTCCTAGGCCTTCCACTTTTCCTAGCATTATTGTCTTTTCCACAGAGTCTTGTCTTCTCATGATGTGAACAAAGTACAGTTGCCTCAGTTTTGTCATCACCACGTTAAGGTGTGTATCTAAGAAAGGGAAAGAGAGGGGGAGAAAGAGACAGTAGCAATGGGAGGGAACAGTTGTGATGGGGGAAAGAGAGAAAGAGAATGCTGTGAAGAGAGGGTCGGAGCTGAGCATGAGGAGAGGAAACAGGGTTGGAAATGGATGTCCTCTCTCTTGTGAGTCATCATAGGCCCCCTGTTGTAATTTTATGACTATAATTATTGATGGAATACTATAATTAGCATATATGCATGACATTCCTGTGCATATCTAATCAGAAATAAGTTCCATTGAATATTCTGATGATTACACACTTACAAGCAAGTGGGGGAGGTGAAAGGGAGAAAAGAAAAGAACAGGAAAAAATCAAAAGACAAAGGAAGATGACTTGTAGAGTGAATGGAACATGATACTGCATTTATAGCTAACACTTTTTGTATGAAAAGATAAACTATGTTGCAGTTCTTATTATAAAAAAACCCTGCTATGTAAGGTAGCCAAAGATCCTTGAATGAGGTTCACATTGTAACCTACAATTGTATACCATCATAACTAACTATGGCTGTAAGGGTGGATGTCCACTGGTAGATGGACATTAGATATATAGTCTTCTGTGCTTGTACTCTTAACGTTTTGACTGTCAAAGCTTGAGAAATCTGTTTTTGACCTTTAAAATTCCACAAATTTATGGAAGCCCATGTGTATATATCTGTGTTCAACACTATATTTATCCTTTCTAGCCAAAAGCCACTGATAACTGTGCAGTCCCATAGCATATGTATTAAAGAACCAGGACTGTGGTCTCATCTCCTGAACCTCCCAATATCAGATTTTTTTTCAAAAACTTGCAGTGCTGTCCCATGCTTTTGAAAGACCATTTTTATTGGCTCAGTCACATTTTTACATCTTTAATAGGTTCATGAGTTTAAATCAGTGCAATGTGTTAGAGATGCATGAAACTTATTCCAGCTCTAATGCAAACTGTGTATTTCAAGCATGTATAGGGTTACCAGGTCCCCTTACCCTCCCAGCGGGTGGGGGGACCTGGCACTTACCTTTTCACCACTCCTGTCATGCTCTTTGTGCGTGCATGCCCCCATGCCAGTGTGATGACACACCCCCATGCCTGGTGCACTCGTACATTTCACAATTGACTGATTTGGGGCCCAAATTGGCTTGCTGCAAAGCACAGGAGTGCTCTTGGGGCAGTGCAATGATGTCACTCCCAGGAAGTGACATTGTCATGCCTCCCTAGAGCACGGCCAGGAGGCCCTTCCCCTCTCCCCCATTGGCCAGGTAAGTGGTGGCAGGGGATGAAGGGTGGAAGCGGAGAGTGCCCACCGCCCATCGGGGGAATGGGATCCCGAGGCATGTATGATAATAGACAAATGTTGGGTTGAACAGTCTAAGGGTAGCCAGTTATGTCCGCTAATATTGTAGAAGATTCTGAGCCCCCACAGGTTGCACTTATTAGGCCAAGCTCCTCCTGCAGGTTGTTGCAACTGTGGGTACTGCCTCTTAATTTTTATTTATTTATTTAAGTCATTTATAGTACATCTTTCTCACAGGCAGGTTACATAGTGTGAGATTAGTACAGTCAGTTTCAAGGACATTTCAATAAACAAGTCAATAGGGTATATAAAAGCAAATTTGTGAAGGCATAATATCAGCAGAAATCCAATATAGAGTTGAGGAAATGCTGAAATAGAGCACAAGCCATTCCAAGACTAACATATTAAATAATTTATATTTTCTCTGAAGGAGTGAGAAGGACAGACATTTCCATCCACTCTTATATGCTAATTCCGTCTGTGCTTTTATTGTACTTTTGTTTTTATTTTTTTTGGACAGCTTTCAAATTTGTAAGAAAAGCTTTATATAGAAATAAGATTATCAATGAATAAGGGTTACTGTTGCCACCACTCCTTCAAAGAAATTTTGTCTATACATAGCTTTACACCTGGAATTAGTTTTGGCTTGTGTAACTTCTATTGCCAATTATTATTGGTATTTAAACAGAGAGAGTTTTGTTTATATAGTAGACATCAAAATACACATTTTAAAATACAACCAGTAAATGTGTGGCAAGGATTTCTGTGACTTCCAGCTTAAAACAATTCAAACATGTATGTGCATGAGTTGCATCTATGAATACAGGAATGGTTAGCGATTTTAAATATAAAGTAGTTGGTAGATTTGTATTTGGAATCCTAGGTAGAAATGAGCTCTTCTTATGTTATCAAAGGCTGTAGCATTGAAACAGATGTGGTCTGAATAGGATCACATTTTGCAAGAATCATCTGAGAATGGAGTAAATAATCTCAGGTTAGATACACATCCTCATATGTTTTGGTCAATATCATAAAGCTTACATTATCTTATGCTGAAGTAAAATGATTAAATCATACATTTAAACTTCACAAAGTTTACAGCATAATTGGCTGCTGTGAGCTGCTTACTCTTGAACTAAATATGTGCATAATGAAATTGTGTTAAATTTTTCATGCAGTCTAACACTTTAGACATGAGTACTGGGTTTCCAGAACTCTTTGAGTACTGGGTTTCTAGCACTCCTTTATTTCTTCTGGAAGCAGAAAAAGATTGTTTTCTGGCCATTTCTGCCCTCATTAACGCCTCTTAAATTTTTCAAATGAACTTGTAGGAGTGCTAATGGAGCTAATGGAGCTGTGGGAGGTTGTGTGGTAAATCTCCTGGTGTGCAAACTTGCAGCATGAAAGAAAAAAGCAAGAGTGGGGTGTGGGGAGGAATCCAGGTGTTAGGCACAACTCAGTAGGCCAGAAAACTGGAAGATGTAAAAAATAGAGAAGGATACATGCTGCTAACCTGAGGTACACAATCTGTGGTGGATGCTATTTGAAATAGCTATCCAGTGAAACAAAACTGGCTTATATTTGGTTAGAATTTGTCCCTAAGAACAGCTGATAAACAGCTAGTGATAAGGCAAATAAAACGGTAGCTGTTAGCAATAGTAATACTCCTATATAGGTTCACTGGTACCTTTGAAATACCTTGATAAACCTAGGTTAAAGGGCTGACTAGTATGGCTTCCAGGTGGGAGACTAGATGATGCTGTGCTCCACAGCTGGGCCAGGTAAACTCTTGCCCAGCAGATTTGTTTATGTCCTGAAACACAAATATAAAGTTAGTTTAAAAAATGGGACTTCGATCAAGTCCACATCTTGTCTGACATTCACATCCAAGGAACAAATCAGTTAGAGTGGAGAATTAAGTCCATATTTCTTTAGTTTCTTTTTGGGTCTTTTCTTTTATGCAATACTATTTTCCTTATTTTTCTGTTACATGTCAGAAAGTCTCAAAAAAACATGCCTGCTAAGCCGCTCCAAAGAGGGAGTTTCAGGTACCACCACTGTTTGAAGTCCTACTTCTGAATAGCTCTAGACATCCACAAATTATTTATCTGTATCTTGCAAACAATTCACTTACCTGTATACAAATACTATGTATGGTATTATGTGACAGTAGTGCAGCTGGGTGGTTTGTTACCAGAACTGCTATTTATGGGGAAATTTATGGGGAGAGCCAGTTTGGTGTAGTGGTTAAGAGCACGGGACTCTAATCTGGAGAGCTGGGTTTGATTCCCCACTCCTCCACTTGAAGCCAGCTGGGTGACCTTGGGCTAGTCACAGTTCTCTGGAGCTCTCTCAGCCCCACCCACCTCACAGGGTGTTTTGTTGTGGGGATAATAATGGCATACTTTGTAAACCGCTCAGAGTGGGCATTAAGTTGTCCTGAAGGGCGGTATATAAATCGAATGTTATTATTATTATTAGCTGCAGTCTGGGTTCAATTATTGCGGATCTTAACCAGCTATACCAGAGTCCCTGTTCCAGATTACTCGTGCAATAAAGAGGTGATACTAATAAAGATAAATGTGTTTTTACTAATAGTGTTGTGTATGCCTAGGATAACACACACAAACAAGGTACATACAAGATACTAGGAAATAAAGAGTAGGAAAAATAGAGCCGTTTGCATTAGCAGGAGAACCCACTTGAGATCGATGGAACTGGGTATACTCACCTGGTCACGGCATGGAAGAAAGATGTAGCAGCGAAGTGTGGCAGTATCTAATGCCTGCACTAGACACGCAGAGAGGCGGCAGAGGTTCAGGATAGGAGTGGCACGCGCACCTCATGGCAGGGGAAGCCTGCTTAAGTACCCCAAAACGTACCCTGGGGCTAGTGCCTTCCATGTGGTTCTCAAAAGGGGAGCAAAGGCTTAATGGCCCTACAACTATCCTTGATGGGCCACTTTAGTATCTGATTGTATGATTGTGACACCTCGGGAAGAGGGGATAAAGGAGCAGAGGGGAGTGCTGGGCGGGTTGATTGGATCTGCCAGGAAGCTGGCATTGTCTTGATGGCATCAGCTCTGGAATGCGGCGGTGGTATTGAGATGCGTCCATTAAGTGTCCTGGACAGCCGGCATGTAGCTTCCATTCCGGGGTGGCTTTGAAGATATGCATAGCAGGGTGAGGCTGGCCGCTGCAGACGTGACCGGCTCACTTCCATGAAATGGCAGCCTTGAAGTAAACTGTCCAGGCTGGCTCTTTACTGCTTGGGAACATGGCTTCTTCCTTGGCACGGTTTGGGCTTGCTAGCAGGCTGCCCAGTGGTGAGGGCAGACTCAGTGTCCTTCCTGCAAGGGGCTCTCCGCGGGAACTGACCAGGGGGTGCCTGGCCAGGCTCATGGAGATTCCCTCCAGCCGGCACTGTGCTGCTGGCAGCATGGCTCTGGGCCCAGGTGAGATAGGTGCCCAAGGAGGCAGGAAACAGACATGGATGGCATAGTCCATTGCAGCAGGGAGACCAGGATACAGGCATGGGCAATGCTGCCCCAAAACAGAATCTTTGGTGGATCTTTAAAACAGCAACACTGGAAACTGACATAGTCCATGGCAGGCCCCATAGGAGGAGGGGGGTCCCTGGCAACAGGTTTATACTTGTCAAATAGACTGAAGCATACAGAGACTAGAATGCGACCCTTATTCAGTCTTCATGGACACTCCACTCTGATCTTAGAGTTGCTTTGCTTAACAGAATTATAATGGACAATTTTCATGGTTTATCAATCTTTATCTCAAAGATCATAGGTACTTTTCTTAATATAAAAAATGAAATATTCAGTCGGGAGCTTCAGCAGTGTATCTTAGTATACACCTTGTTAACTTGGTTTATCCTTCAATAGTCTTCTATCCATGTTTGTATACATAAATGACATCCATTTGTATATTTAAGAAGCCTTAAACAATGTTCTGCTTTCATTAATGTAAACTAGGAGTATCTGCACTGATGCAAGAGTTGTTAGGGAGCAGAAATGAAATATACTATCAGCTGTTCCTGGTAGAAAAATGTAGAATATTTGTCTTTCAAACTCCGCTCTTTGTGCCCTCACTTTCACTAGTGTGGCAAGTTAACTACAGACAGAGCACTTTCTTGGGTGGAATCTTACTTCTGAAATGCCCTCTCTTTGAGTCTCACCTGGCTCCTACTTTACTTTCTTTTAGGTGCCAGGCTAAAAAATCTTTTTACCTAGGGTATTAATTAGGGATTTTATCTTATTAGCTTTTAAATGATGTGTTCTGTTTTATAGATAGCTTTTACATTGCTTATGTCTATTAGTATTTTTAAATGGTTTATTTTTATACTATGGTTTTTAATTGCAAGCCATCTTGAGCAGGACTCTGAAGTGGTGGCATGATATAGCCTAATCCCATCAGATCTCAGAAGTTAAGCAGGGCCGGTACTGATACCACCAGTGAAGACTCTGCAAAAGAAAGCAATGGCAAACCACCTCTGATTCTCACTTGCCTTGAAAGCCACTTTCTGGGGGGTCACCATGTCAGTTGTGACTTGATGGCACTTTACACACACGCAACACACACTGAAGTTAATGCAGAGTCCATTGCAAACTCACATGGAATTTAGAATATGAAGCCTAACCGTTCCTTTAGGCAAGCCACTCTGCTCTATTGGTACAAACCATGGGTCAATAGAAATATTTGTCCATTCCCACAGTGCAGCTAAGATGGCACTGAAATTCACTGAATATCAGCAAAGTACAATGTCATAATTTCAGTAATGTATGGGCATTGAAAATTACCAGAATTGGCTGGTAATTATTATGATACTATAGGGTTTTGCCAGAAAATATGATTTAATGAAGAACGAAAGTATTGGTGTTTCAAATACTGTAGAAAATGTTTTCTGGGTGCACACACAGCTGAAGAAAGTTCAACATCTGAACATAGGCCGTTGGTGACCTCAGTCCTGCTAGCTCCTCAGGGAACAAGAGGAGGAAATTGAGAACTTCTACTGAGTTCATAAATAATTCTCCCTAAACTTAGTATCAGAAACACCACATTCTGTAAAATTGACAAACTCTGCATTTTTTCCCTTTAGAGAAGTGAAAGGAAAATTTAAAATAAATTTTAGTCACAATAAGATACCAAGTAGAAATAGTTAGCATATACGAATCTTAACTTTTGAACCAGAAGAGAAGCTTGTGACTTGCCATGAGTGGATCTGTTTTAGTATTTCAGAATACCAATATATGGAACTGGGTGATATTGTACTTGGTTAAATCAAAATACTTAAATGTTAAATTTTCCCCACAAAATTTGAGGCTTAACTCAGTTATTTATCCTGATGTTCTTTTCATAATAAAATTGGTAATTTATTTGTTGTTTAGAGGCAAAAATAATTTGGCTGAGAAAAATAACTTGCTGCAGTTCAGTTCACGTACATAAAGAAATGCAATGGACACAGAGTTCTATTGCAAAACAAGAGGTTGTAGCTAAGTTACTAGCAGATACCAATCCAAATGTGATTCTTGCAGTTGCAGAATTTCTGTCTATGGCATTTAATGGCATTATTTCCTAATTTTGTATTCTTGTTTTTTTATATTGCCTGTATCAGGGCTTTTTTTCTGGGAAAAGAGGTGGTGGAACTCTCTATTATCACATGTGCATTTGCAAAGCACACGTGCACTCCTGGACATGTGTGATGATGTCACTTCCAGAATTGATGCCACTCCAGGAAGTGACATCACTCCTGGAAGTGATGGCGCTTCCCGGAACCCAGCACAATGCATTATAACGAGATAAATGTTAGTAAGCTTGGAAAATCACACTAGTATGAGAAAAGTTTTGTTTCCTTACTATATCCTCTGCAAAAAGTAAAATCTTCCATTCCCTTTCCCAAACATTTCATTTCTTTAGAATCATATTTTAAAATATGCGAGGAGGGGGCCTCTAAAAATCCAAAACCCATCTCACAAATCTAAATTCTAACAGGTTCCCTCTGCCAGCATAGAAAAAAAAATCCAAAATTCTTTCTCAAAATTCAACAGAGTCTGAAATTCCTAATCTAATGAACATTGAATTTTCAAATTTTCAGGGAGGGTTTTGCTTTACTGGAGCAATTCAAAATTAGATACTCAAGTTTAGCTGCATTAGATTTATACTTAGTTTAAAATGGCTTTTTTTTTGTTGCCTGCCAACTTTACCTTACCAATGGCTAAGTTGTTGTGACATTGTGAAATGCTTATAAATAGTCCAATGTCCCAGACAAACAATATTCATAAAAACTTCTTTAACACCCATATGTCCCCTGCAATTTCAGTGATGTTAATCAGCTGAAGTTGGGGAGAACCATTTGAGTTACAGCTATTAAGACATAAACACACCTATTCGCTGATGAATATATTGATGAAAGCCTTCCGTGACTTGCACACAGCTATCCATTCCTCGCATAAAACTGGAATAATGTAACTGATATTTTAACACAGAAACAATCTGCATTCAAAAGCTGTGGGAACTATAACAATGACAATTTCAGTCAACAAAAGAATGAAAGCACACACACACACACACACACACACACACACACATATGCACAGCCCCACCCACCCCCATGAAAAAAAGTAGAATGAACTCAAAGCAGCACACAAACACACACAGCCCACCCACCTCCAAGTGAAAATAAAACAGAATGAAATCAAAGCAGCACACACATACACAGAAACCCCTGAATGAAATGAAAGCAGAATGAACTCAAAGCAGCATGTGCACACACGGCCCTACCACCCTGAAAAGAAAGCAGAATAAACTCAAAGCAGCACACATACAGCACACATACCCAGCCCCACACACCCACTCCTCCAGTGAAAATAAAACAGAATGAACTCAAAGCAGCACATACACAGAAACCCCTGAATGAAATGAAAGCAGAATGAACTCAAAGCAGCTAAGCCTCCTCTGAAGAGCCGGCCCCAGCAGCTCTGCTTGCACTTAACTTGTGATTATTACATGTTGAAAGAGACTGAAGCATTTGCACTTTATTAGAAACAGCACACCATATTTCAAAGATTCAGACAGTATTAATTTATTGACCGTAGTAGAGTGCATTGAATTATGTGCATGTGAGAGACTGTATTGGTCCGTGAAAAATTGTTATTTTGGTGGATTGGAAACCGGCCCCTGAGGAAGTGGACATTACACGAAACAAGCCATCTTTGCTGGCCGCTTGTAGGGCGGGGGGGGGACCCCTTGGGGTCCTTGTTACATCTTTGTGGTTCCACCTATTACTGAAAGAAAAGACCTACCAAGAGAATAAACATTTTCAGAGGAGAAATCAGTTGGGAATACGCGTTCTTACTCACTCATCGGGAGGAGGACAATGTTTCCTGGCAGTCATTGTTTCCATTTTGTGCCTTGAAAGAGACCATCTTCAGAAGAAAATCTCCATGGATTGGGCATTGTCTTCAGTTTTGAAAATTTACACTCACATCAGATATGGTTGACTTTAAGACTGGTATTTTGTTGCTCTGAGAGACATTTGCTAGTATCACGGTCAGATATTTAATTCATTGTTGCCATGTATGGTAGGTTATTGGTCTATTTGCACACTTGTAAGTGCTCTATATAAATATTTTTGTATTGAACCTTTGGTTTATATATCAATTGTTGTTAACGAATTGTCAATTTCATTCCCTGGGAAGTTTTTCGGGTATTTATTAGCACATGTTACTTTAAGAAAGCATTTTCTTGTTGGTACAGAGACTGAATATTTCGCTTGTTCATTCAGAATATTGTGTGATAATATATGAATTACTGTTTCATGATAATTGAGTAAATGACTTTGTAAACTGTATTTATTGCTGATCCTGTAATTTATACTTAGTAAGATTTCACAAGTTTTTCTTTTTGCCATAAATAAACAGTCTATAAAGAATACTGTTGTATAATATCATCTGCAGATAATGTTGTTTTGACGATTTTGAATCCACATGAGACATTGCAATACGTTATGGAACATCTTGTAAGTTTTGGAAAGTTCTCAGGATTTAAAGTCAATAGGAAAAAAACTAAAATAATCCCCAAGTTGTTAACAACTCAAGAAGGAGAACAAATTAAGGAATTGCTGGGATGTGAAATAGCAGTGAATCCAGTGAAATATGTGGGCATAAATATAACAGGACAAAATGAAACACTAGTTAAAGATAATTATGAAGTTTTATGGAGGAAGATTCAAAAAGATCTTGTAAGATGGTCAGAGTTAAAACTGTCTTGAATAGGAAGAATGTCTGCAATTAAAATGCATATCTTACCAAAAATTAATTTATTTCAAATGCTACCCATCAGTATAAAAGATAAGACACTTCAAAGCTGGCAAAGACAGATAAACCAATTTGGGGTGGCAAAAAACCAAGAGTAAGATTTAAGGTACTACAAGATGAAAAAAGAAGAGGAGGATTAGCGGTGCCAAACATAAAGTTATATTATAAAGCAGCTAGCTTGGCTTGGATCATAGACTGGATTAAAAACCCTAAAGACAGACTAATATGATTGGAAGCAGCTGATCTATCTGAAGGACTGCATAATTACCTTTGGGTGAAGAGAAGAGCGGGGACAAAACATGAAAGACGTGATAAGAGACAGCCTGATTCAAATTTGGAATTCGGCAAGAATGAGGATAAGCCCACCGATATCACCAATATTGTCACCAATTGATGCCTTTTGTAATAAGAATCAAAGAAAAGTTAATGACTTTATAACTTATCAAAATATGATAAATTCTCAAGGAAAGATAAAATGATGGCATGAAATTTGTGACGAAGGAAAGAAAATACAATGGCTGATATATCTCCAAGCAGTCTCCAGATTGAAGGAAGCTTTCAAGGATTATAGAGGTCAATTGAGGGATCTTACTGATTTTGAGAAGATAATCACACAGAAAAAGAATCACTTTCTGGGACACATTTAAAAACTCTTACTTCAGTACGATACCGAAACAGAGCAGGTCAAAACTTGTATGATAAAATGGATGCAAATTTTGGAGAAGAAATAACATTTCAACATTGGGAAAATTTATGGACTAAGGGTATAAAATTTACAGCTAGCCAAACACTCAGAGAAAATTGGTATAAGATGTTTTTTAGATGGTACATTACACCAAAAGATGCTTTAAAAATGGACAAGAAATATGTAAGGTCATGCTGGAAATGCAAGGACGCAGATGGCTCTTTCTTTCATACATGGTGGACATGTAAAAAAAGTAAAAAATTCTGGAAAGATATACATGCTGAGATTCAGAAGATTTTAAAAATTAACTTTGCCATGAAACCCCAGACTATACAGTTGGGAATTATACCAGATGATGTGGCCAGAACATTACATGAACTATTTCGATATTTAACAGTGGTAAAGACAAGCAAATGGAAAGAAGGAGAATGCCCAACCAGAGAAATTTGGAAGGATAAAATGTCAGAATATGCAGTGATGGCAAAATTGACAAACTACATAAATAGAAGGCCAATTAAAGAATTTGAAGAGAAATGGGGAAGATACTTTGCTTAAAATTGATAAAATTTATAAGATCTGACATTTTATCTGCAGATCTGAAAACGATTGTGTTTTGATATATTTGATAACTCGATTGTAAAATAATTAGTGATATAAAGATAATAGATTTTATTAAGGCAAAAAGTCTATTACAGCTGTTACAGTTATGTAAAGTATAAGTTAAAGGTAATGAAAACATGGAGTAGAAATACGTTAGAACTCTTAATAGTACCTTATTTTAGGGCTATCAAAGGTTGTGATAATCAGTTATATTAAGTAATAAGCAGTGTTAATGTTAAAAATTGTTTTCTTTTCTCTCTTTCAGTATTATTGCTAGAATAACAGGTAGAGATAGGTTTGAACTTTGTATGTGTTGCTTACTCTGGAAAAATATTCAACAGCTGTCTTAATATTCATAAGAGTCATGACTCTGGTATTTTGTATTTTAATAATCCTTGTAGCACAGAGTTTTATATTTTTGTCTCCCCTTTCCCCCCTCTTTTCTGTACCCCTTTTTTGCTTTAATTATATATATTGCCCTTATTTAATGACTTAATGTAGGATGTGCATAGTGTTGCCAAGTAGGCCCCCTCTCCTGCTCTAAGGCCTGCCATGGACTGTGTTTGAATTTCCTGTGTTGCTGTTCCACTGCTACACCAAAGACTGTCCTGCACATGTGTACTCTAAATACACGTGTCAGTTTCCTGCCTGCTTGTTAGTTACCTTACTGCTGCCATAGGCTGTGTCAGTTTCCTGCAGCCATGCCTGGATAACTGCACAAAGGACTCTCTTCCTGGGCAACCCTGCCCAGACCTATATCTGGACTTCCCAGTGTGTGTTTGGACTTTAGTACAAGTGTGCCCCGTGCCTGCATTGCGATCTGCCACGGACCGTGCCTGTTCCCTGCTATGGACTGTGTTTTACGTGCTGTTCCCCCTGCCTCCATGGAAGCCCGCCTCATCTGGGCCCAAGCCGCTGCTAGCAGCCAGGCGCCTGCCGGGGAAACCTCCAGCGAGCCTGGCTAGGCGCTCCCTGGTCAGTTCCCGCCTGGAGCCTCCCGCGGGCCGGTCCCTGAGCTTGCCCTCGCCACCAGGCAACCTGCTAACCAGCCCCTGCCTTGCCCAGCCGGCAACCATGTTCTTAGGCAGCCAGAAGACCCAGGGAAGAAGACTGCTTTGAGAAGCCATTTCGGCGAAGCGGGCACACCACGTCCGCAGCGAGAGTACTTCGCCCCGCTCTGCATACCTTAGGAGCTGCCCCGGAGAAGGAACTAAGTGCCAACCATCCCAAGCACTTAGAGAATGCATCTCAAAGAAACCTCCGCATTCCAGAGCTGATGACATCAGGGCAAGCCCTGTCCGCTGGAACATCCATTCAGCCCACTCGGATTTCCCCCTCCCTCCTTTGTCCCTTCTTCCTGAGTTGTCACTTATTTATTTATTTTATTTATTTATTCAATTTATATACCGCCCATCCCAGGGGCTCTGGGCGGTGAACAGTTAAAATTGATAAAAACAAAAACTAAAATCAATATACAAATAATAAAACAAATGAACAAGGTGCAGTGGTGGGGAGAACCTTCCCCACCCCAAAGGTGGGAGGCCGACATGGCACCGCCCCCTTCAACCACCGAATGCCTGGCGGAACAGCTCTGTCTTACAGGCCCGGCGGAACGATAATATGTCCCGCTGGGCCCGGGTTTCCATTGACAGAGCGTTCCACCAGGCTGGGGCCAGGACTGAAAAAGCCCTGGCCCTGATTGAAGCGAGGCGGGCTTCCTTAGGGCCGGGGACCACAAGTAAATATTTATTCGCTGATCGGAGCGATCTCCGGGGAACGTACAGGGAGAGGCGGTCCCGAAGATATGCCGGTCCCAACCCACTCAGGGCTTTAAAGGTAAGAACCAACACTTTGAACCTGATTCGGAATTCAACTGGAAGCCAGTGCAGCTGGCGCAGGACAGGTGTGATGTGTGACTGGTAAGGTATACCAGTCAGGACCCGTGCCGCCGCATTCTGGACCAGTTGTAGTTTCCGGATCAGGCCCAGGGGTAGCCCAGCGTAGAGTGAGTTACAGTAATCTAGCCTGGAGGTGACCATTGCATGGATCACTGTAGCCAGGTCCTGGGGCGTCAGGTAGGGGGCAAGTTGCCTGATCTGACGAAGATGGAAAAATGCAGACTTGGCAACCGCCGTGACCTGGGCCTCCATCGATAGGGAGGCATCCAGGAACACACCCAGACTCTTTACCACTGGCAAAGTTGCCAGTGGTGTCCCATCCAGGGCAGGGAGCTGGATCCCAACATCTGGCAGCCCCCGTCCCAGCTGCAGGACCTCCGTCTTCACTGGGTTCAATTTCAGCCTGCTCTGTTTCAACCATGCCGTCACAGCCTCCAAAGCTCTGGCCAGATTGTCTGGGGCCGTGTCTGGCCGGCCGTCCATCAACAGAAAAAGTTGGGTGTCATCCGCGTATTGATGACAACCCAGCCCAAACCTCCGCACCAACTGGGCGAGGGGGCGCATATAGATGTTAAATAACATTGGGGAGAGTATCGCCCCTTGGGGAACCCCGCACACCAAAGGGTGACGGGCCGATAGATCTCCCCCGAGCGCCACCCTCTGTCCCCGACCTTGGAGAAAGGAGACCAGCCACTGTAAGACTGTCCCCCTAATCCCCACGTCGGCAAGGCGGCTGGCCAACAAATCATAGTCAACCGTGTCAAACGCTGCTGTGAGATCAAGTAACACGAGCAGCGCTGACCCGCCTCGATCCAGATGCCTGCGAAGGTCGTCTGTGAGGGCAACCAAGGCTGTCTCCGTCCCATGGCCAGGACGGAAGCCAGACTGGAATGGGTCCAGGACTAGAGCATCATTCAGGAATTCCTCATTCAGGAATTCCATCATTCAGGAATTCCTCATTCAGGAATTCCTCATTCAGGACTAGAGCATCATTCAGGAATTATCACAATCAGATTACCAAAGTGGCCCATCCAAGCCATTCAGTAACCCATTAGAGCCTTTGTTTTAATCTGTGAGAACTACCAAGTACAGCACCAGCCCCAGGGTACGTTTTGGGGTATTTAAGCTGGTCTCTCAGACCACATGGTGCTCAGGCCATCCCTATCCAGACCCCCTTGCTGTCTGTCCGTGGTTCCATTGCTGGCATTGGACCACCTCGCTGTTGTGTCTCTGCTCCGCTTCAGGATTGTATTTCCCTTATCATCGTTGGGAACCTGCTAATGCGAACGTCTCTATATTTCTTACTCTGTATTTCTTAGTCCTTGTATGCTTCCTTGTGTGTATGTGCAAGTTCAGGCTTACGCCACACTATTAGTAAATACACATGTTTGTTGAACCTATTTGTAGTCTGCCTCTTTGTCACTAGAGTGTCTGGAATCGGGACCTCCGTAAACATTGGTTAGATCCGCGCTAATTTTAGTTACAGACTGCAAAGCTAATTTCCCCATTATAAAAAGCAGTTCTGGTAACAATAGTGATCTATGGCATTCTTATTAGGAAGGATATAGCCCACCAGAAAAGTCTTCTGCATAGAAATGTGGTGCTAATACCAATTTCTCAGGCATTGTAAAGGGGACATGCAGGAAAGTTCCTGATGGATGGATAGTGCCCCAACTCATGTTATGTCTACTAAGAACACGACCTTTGCTATCAGCTTTTACAAATATTGTAATATGGATTGTCTGTAGGCTGAAATCAAAGATTTCCACTAATGATGCAGCATTCCTCCATTTCTAGGAACTTTCCACTGGTGTGGAACCTCCAGAGTAAGAGAAGGAGGTAGTAGAAGACTCTTTGCACAGGAGAAAGGAGCAACTGACAGTGAAACCAATCCTATCTTAGTAATCAATTGGTTAAGAAGAGATGTATTATTCATTGTTTTGTGAAGGCATTTTTCAGACTATACTCAAGGATTCAGAGCACCTAGCCTAATTTTTCTTCATGTGTATGCAGATTGCTTTTCACAGATGCAGACATGAGTGATGCAAGTTTATATAGCCTCAAGATGGAAATATTTGAGCACTGTGCCCCAGTTATCCTTAAAAGGACCGGGGGGGAGGGGGGGAAAGAAAAAAGTTAGACCAACATTAAGAGCTGGTAGGGAATACAGAATAACAAACTGGTCCCAAAGTTAAAATTGGCTCTTTGTCACAAATATATACCCACTGAATGGAGGTCTTGCTATTCTTTCTAGAATTTTGGAGCAGGTTTATATTTTTATTATAACAGTTACAGTGCTGTCACTTCTCTTCAGCAGAATCGCTGAAATTGCTGATGGCATGGACATTTCTCTGTCATGGCTTGAAGGCCGAGTTATTTTTGTACTTCATCTGCTGTGGATTTTTATGTTGTTGTTTTTAAAAAAAATCAGAATCTTGAAACCCCAATGTTAGTCTGTGGCAGAACAGCCCCACTGCCCTGCAGACATTGTCCCATCTTGCCCTCCAAGGCATCTGGGCACTACTGGCAGCCCAAGTTTCCACCTGGCACTGGCCACCCATCCAGCTTTCCCAACCTGTAGAAGGGGCTTTTCAGTCCTTCTCTCCTGCATCTGCTGCCACCACTTGGCCATTGTAGGAATTGCCATTGGGGAGGGCCAAGGTTCCCTGACCCCCTGTGTAGGCTTGCTGCTCTAAGGCCCCACCTCATGTGTAAGTCTATTGCTACCTAGTATCTGGGTACTACCTAGTATGGTAGTACCCAGATAGTAGGTAGCAATACCTAGTACTTTTGTACCAATGGGGGATCAGCAATTTGCCAACAGATCACCCTTTTCCTATGCCACCTGTTTTAAATTAGCGTGTTCGAGCAATGGTACGGAGAAAAGCTACTGGCATTAATTAAAAAGCATTTATTTTTTTAAAAAATGTTCACAGTCACACTTTCAAGAACTGGAACAAATTGAGCAACAGATCCCAAAAGAAGGGTATAAACACACAGTTCCCACTGCCCGTCACTCTACATGTGGTCTAGCTAGATCTTATCCTAAGGCAGGCTCTTTAACTTAGAAGGCTCTAGCTTGCTGAGAAGTTCCTGTACCTTGCAGTCCTGGTTCATGCCTCTAGCCCGCACATGGCCAATGGTTGCCATCTGCAAGGAGGCCAAGTGTGCTCCCTCAGCATCTAGATGAAACCAGCCAAACAGAATTTCCTTTCCATTTTAGGGGGTTTTATTATCTCCTTGCCCACCCCCTGGGCAGGTCAAAAGGGCTTTTCTGAAGCTTATAGGAAGAATCCTATCTGGCATTTTGGACCTCCAAATCTTTATATCCCTCCCCTGGAAAGGTCAGCTTTTAGCAGAAAGTCTTAACTGGCTGTGGCCACTCCTTTTTCTACAGCTAGGCAGGGCCTGGCATGTCTAAAGCCCTGGTCTGGTTATGGCTTGGAATACTTTCCTGTCTGCCTATTCTTAGTTCAGAAAAACTTCTTAAAACTAGAGCTGAAGATTTTGATACAATCCCAAACTCCAACATACAAAACATTTCTCCACATAGTCTAATAATATTTCCTCTGTTGTTTGTATCTGGTAATTGAAACAATTGTGTCCCCCCCCAGTGGGGGACTGGGATCCTGGCACCCACCCTACCTTTTTGCGTGACTGACTTGTGGGACTAGGACTGGCGTCAACGTGCACATGGGAGAAAAGGTGCTTGTGTCTCCTTTCTCCTGGCCACCACTGCTGCAGCTTGGTTGCAACAGCAGCAGCAGCAGCGAGAGCAGCTCGCTGTTGCCAGCACTGCCCGCTGCCACCGCCACCACGCTGGCGAAAGCAGCTTGCAGCTATGAAAGCAAGCAGCGGCAGCAGTGGGAGGTGCTGGTACTGGCGACAGTGAGCCGCTCTCTCAGTGGCTGCCGCCGCTGCTTGCTCTTGCTCTCGCCGCTGCAAGCCGCTTTCATCAGAGCCGCAGCTCCTGCACCGTGGGAGCAAGCGGCTGCAGCATGAGCAGGCGACGCGGGAGCAGCAGCTGCACCAAGAGCAGCCTGCTTTCACCACTGCTGTCACCTGCTCTCATGGTGCAGGAGTGCGTGCCCCACTTGGGTGCGCCGCACCCCCCAGGGAGGGGGCACCCCAGGGGGCACGCCCCTCTGCCACATGGGTAAGTGGGAGCGGGGTGGGAAGGGTGGGATCAGGGGATCCTCCACCCCGGGCGAGAGGATGGCAACCCTATTGTCTGCATGGTAGGTGTGTGCTGGGATGTATGTCCAATGCACGTGGGACACAGACCTTGTCATTCTTCCATTCATCACCAGTTTTATTTGATCTAGATAGGGAATCTTTCCCCAGTTGACTGCTTTTCAGACAGAGGTCATAAAGCAAGCTGAACGTGGACATTTCTGGTTTCCTTCCACATCACTTTCCTAAGATAACAAGGGTAGATTGCAAGATCTGATATTGGTTAATGAGAGGGGTTTTTGTGAACAGACTGTTCCTTCAGGAAAATGAATTCGGCTTTCAGAGCCCAAATCTTTGGAGACAATATACTAACCTTAGCTCCCATACAAGCCTAGTTACATAGCAGTTTCTTTGGTATTTGGAGAGGTCATGGAAACAGTTTGGATCAACTCCCTTCACAAGATAATTTGTGGAAATATTTATTTTAAAATAAATATTTCAAAAAGCTGGTGAAATTGAACAATATAAATAGGTGAATGGGAAAACACCAGTATTTTGAGAAAAGTTATTCTGGAAAAAAGAGTTTTGTTAGTCAGTGATAGAGATGGGCACAAACAGCGGAAAAAACAAACACGATGTTTGTTGTTCGTTGCGATCCACGAACAGGGATTCACGAACATTGACGGACATGACATGACGGAACATGAACATGTTCGTAGTTGGAGGTTTGTGGGAGCCAGAACGGCCCCCTTGGGACTTAGCTGAACTTGAGCCGGGGAAAGGAGAGTCCATGGGTCTCCCCCTTTCATGTCATTTTCTCTTTACATTGGCAAAAACTGGACTGTCTGCTGGAAGCTACTTTGAGGGGTTACAAGCCAGAAGGAAAGCCAGAAGGAGTTCAGATAGAGTTCAGACAGCCCATGCCTATGTTGCCAGGGGAATTGTTTGAAAGGCACCAGACTGTCTGGCTTTACGAAGGGCTGACAAATGGCACAAAGAGGGCTTGGAACGAACACATGTTCGCCGGGAACAGGGCCTCACGAACAGCTTGCTCGCGAACAGCAGATTGGAATGGGTTTTTTTGTTCGTATTGCTGTTCATGCCCATCTCTAGTCAGTGACCACAGTCAGGTGTGTGCAACTCATCACTAAGAAGTGTGTGCAGAGTCCTCTGCATGAGAGGTGCTAAAAAGATTCAATAGAATGTTATGAAGATTAGCTAGCAATAAAGATCAAATCTTTGGAGCATCATATGGGGGCTGCTGAAGTGCCCCAACACTCAGAGCAAAAGCACCAATAATTTAGTATCAGCACTTGCCTGTACAGCTTCTTATTGAATGGCAAAGTCTTGTGTTTTGACTCTTAATCAGTAATCCATATACCTATTGTTGAGATCCTAATTCCCAATTTAAACTAGGCCATAGCCTTGGATTATGAAATATCAACTCACCTACCAATCATCAACTCTCCCTGTTCACTTTGCAGTTGCAGACTATTCTATCCATACATACCTGTTCCAAATTTATTGTTTTACCTGTTTAAAACGGTTCTGTTCTTCCTTTTTCTGTGAACCATATGTACTTCTTTTTTTGGACCTTGCTTATAAAACTATCATGGAGCCTGTTCAGATCTTCTAGAGTAGAAGATAAGATTCATGAATATGCTTCTATGGCCAAATTGACTACCTATTTACATAATAGACCATTAACTGAGTTCTGGAAAAAACAGAAGGATCTTTTTGATTATTTAGGTATAACTAATTGATACAGAAGCTCAGAGGGAGGGAAAGAAGGAGAGGGAAGGAGAAATGTTATGTATTTAGGCTAAGGGAACTCAAATACGCAATGTTCTTTTTTATTAGATCAAAGTATTGCTTGTTTAACTCCCAAAACAATTACAGACGTATTGTTTATATGTTTATTGTTTGTATAATATTGTGTAAGTCTCAATTTAATGTCTAATCTAGAATCTGTATAATCTTTTTACTATGCACTTACTTTACTATACTTTCTTTTAAATAAAATTCTTTATATACCAAAAAAAAACCCCACCCTATCATGGAGCCATATGTATGGATTCCTGGAACTTGACAAGCTTCTTGTTTCATACTATTCTGCCCTATCATACAATGTACTTGCAATCAAGTTGGGAGCTCAGAAAATATCACCAAGATATAGTAGTTTTTTCCCCCCTAGGTTTTTCTAGAATTCTCCCATCTTTCGGGAGGAGCCATAACTTAATACGTGCTTTGAATGTAAAAGGTTACAGAATTAGTCGCTGGCTTATGGATCTTAGAATGCAAGTGCTAGGAAAGACCTCACTTTGGGCTCTGGGGACCTGCTGCCAGTCAGCAAGCATAGACAAGGCTGAGCTAGATGGACCAATAGTCTTACTTGATATAAGGCAGCTTCATATCTTCATATGTAAATTATTCCTTGAAGTATGTTGTTTTAAGATAATGCCATGTCCTTTCGTCTGTAATAAAACCTATACCCTAAGCTCCCTAATGAAAATAGCTTGAAAACCAGTCTCAAAAATGTTATTAAAAATATTCATAATTTTTGTTCTGAATCAGTGGAAGAAAAAAACATTCATATAATGAACATTTTCCTTAGGTTATAGCAGTATTCGTAACATGCTTTGTTCTTTTACATAAGGAGAGACATTCCTAGAGGCAGGGACAATGTCTTTTACACATGAGAAGATGCAGTAATACTACAGACAGATGCAACCTATAAGAAACTTCACTTTGGACTATTTCACTCATTACTTTTTCCAAGTTTTCTTCTAAGGATTTAAGTGGGTGTTTGAAAACGCAGTTGAGATTGTTGGCAGATCCCTGTTAAATGTATACTCAGGACAAACCCAGGGGTGTTGCTCTGTAATGTAAAGCAGTTCTGCAAAAGTCCCTTTTGATGATTAATACTTTCAAAAACAAGTGGATGTGATTTTGCTATTTCTTTCTTGCGTAAGAGAAATTCCCCATGGACTGAATTTTAATTATATTTTGCCCCTTAGAAAAGTCTTCATCAGCATTCAGGGTAATTTCTTTTATATTTGACAGGTTAGAAACTCTATAAATAGTATTATTTTGTATATATGTTCTGGGAAGTCATCCTGTGGCTCTACTCCACAAAAGGTTTGTCAAGTTTATACAAGCGGAATTAAATGAATACCCACTAGTGTGTGGTGATGTTGAAGTCTTTGCTAACATTTCTGGAGACACAGAAGGTGGTAATAGTTGTAGATTACTCACTCACTACTCTCTTCTTCCAATGTACTAGTGGTAATTATCATTCAGAATGTTATTTGAATCAATTACAAGGAAATGAAAGAGTCTATATAACCCTTGATGTTCCCAAATGGGTGAGGGGAAGGAATGCTATAAGAAGCTATTATCAGCCGTTCTTTCAATCTTTTAAAAAACCTGGCTTTAACTCTTTCAGTTACATGATAAGACTTTTCCTACTGCTATACCATTAAAAAAATCAGCTGATCTTCAAGCTTTGAATGTAAAGGAATTCTTTTAAATATCTAGTGATTTTAGATTGTTTTTCACATGTCTTGTTGTTTGGAAGAAACCAGTCTAGTGCCTTCAAAAATGGAACTCCTAGCCAAATTTGTTCTTAATTCTTAAAATAGTGTTGCAAAACTGTTCATTCATCCAAGAATCTTTCTAGCTTGACTAAAAGATATTTTCAGTTATCTAGGATAGATATGTTCTCAATAAAAAGGGGGGAACTGACAATAAAAAAGAGAAGAGAGAGAATTCATCTTTCTGGAAATGTACATTAAATAAGGCACTAAAATGTTGAAATGACATTTATAATTTGTTCAGTTAAAATTCATTTATTTTGACATTCTGCTTGCTCTAGTGCTTTTCTTAATACTGTGGGTGAGACGAGACTGAAGCTTGCAGGAACAGCTGTGTTAAATAAGTACAAGTAAATGCTAGATAGTCAGATTACCAGTGGGCGTTCACAGCCATTGGTGGATAAATGTTCTAGGTGGAGATTTAACCAGCTTTGCACCACCTCATTGTTTCACTAACAATGCTGATATTATCTTAAGTTGACACAATTAAAACTTGGTGTTTGGTTCATTACAGGATGACAAAACCCTGGCCTCACTGAAGCTAATGGTAGACTGACATTTACATAAAATGTAAACAAGATTTTGTCTCATGCCTTTTTTCCAAGGAGTTTAGACTTGATAATTTTCTGTGTTCCTATACTAAAGGCAGAACATAACTTTATCTGACAAGGATGTAACTGCAACAGAATGGGGTGGTAATAGACTTGACAAATATGCAAGGAATTACGTTTTTACAAGTTCCCCTACATTAACAGTTCCGTATAAGCGGAAAACTAGTACATCATGCAAAGGTAGCTTTCCTTCCTGATATGCTGTTTTTGTTTGTTGGGAGGTTTTTTTATATGGAGACACATTGGGATTCACCCATTCCCCCTCAATCCGGAGTGGGACACCCATTGTTTAACCTTAAAATTAAAATCACATTTTGCCGCAAGTGTAGATCAGAAATTGTGTTACATATCGAGTAATTACTACTATTATTCACAAGTCATTATTCTCTCTTCATGCATGATGTCTTAAGCAATTTCTCATGTCCCACTTACAAGAATCCTTAAGAATAGGATTTATTATGTGGTTTTCTCATGACAAACACATAGGTAGGCCACAATAATGGGAGCAGCAAGGCATACTCAGATCTTGTTCATGCTTTTGACACTGGTACAGGCTCTTGTACACTGTTGTACAAAGTGAAAAATATACTTATTTGTATAGCAATACTTTTTTGTATTTGCATAGCAACAATTTTTCATGTAATTTAGATGTTAGGTGTAACAGCTGAACATGTAGGGTTTTTTTAGCATTTATGTGTTAAAATTAGGTTATCAGCTTGCTTAGTTTTTAAACGCCTAGCCAGCTGTTGGCAGCAGTTAAAAAGCCCCTTTTTGAATCAAACTGTGTGTCCCATTGTTCTTCCTTCTTGATGCTACCTGAACACCAAACAGCCAAGCTGGCAGTGCCTCCAAGGGGTGACCCTCTAAGCTTAAGGGGAAATGTAATCCTGTTTAGGACGGCTATCTGCTTCTAATTTGACTGGACCACTTCTCATCAGTACTGCAGACATCTGATTTAAGCTTCAGCCTCTTTCAAGGACTCCTCCACCTCACTGGAATTTGAGGAAAAAAGAGAAATAAGGAGATTGTCATGAACACATCATTAACAGTGAGCTTAAATTCCCATCCAACTTCTCCCAACAATGCATATATTAAACATTCAACAGCACGAAGCAGACAATGGAATCTTGTGGCCTCCCCCACAGGACAATTCTCATGGGGTGGAGCAGCAGTCTCCACTACCTCCTATAAATCTGTTCAGTAGATAAAAACAGAACTTCTGCAAAGCAGTGACTCCTACTCCAAACCTTGCCAGGTGGTCCAGAGAATATAGTTGCTAGCAAAGCAGTTTTGTAGCTTAGACATCATACACTATTTTATTGGAATGCTAAATTGCTTCCTTTGAAAATGTTATCTTCCAAGCTTTTCTTTGTGACTGTTGCTTCTTGTTGGAAAATTAGAAATATTCTTGAGTTATAACTGTAGGATATAACTAATCATATAGGTTGTGATGTGTCAGTGAACATCACAATACAAGTAAAGAGAGAGCAGGAAGAACTAGAACCTTTGTATGGAAGCCAGAAGACTCTTCTTTCCCATTACCACATTATTAAATTATAATATCAAATTATATTTAAAAACCAACCTGATTTTTTTCTTTAAAGAGAAATTCAAACTGAATTGGGGAGGGACATTTCTCTTCAAGTAGAATATCAGGTTAATTTTGAAGGAAGCAATTAGTATTTTGAAGAATTTTTAATTTCTCAGGTGGTTCAAACCATCTGTAGGCTGTCACTGTTTTTTGCTCCAAGAGAATTTCAGTGTCCTCCTCCTAATGTACAATGCCTGTGAAATTCCAGCAGAAACCGAAAGAAATAAAATTAGCAACGTTTCTGTTTCTGTTGCATGGTATGATAAATGCAAACTATGATGCAATATGTTTCTGCTACTCATATTGGCTGCCTAAGTATTTATATAGGTCTATTGGAAGGTCACACACATTCTGCCACACACATGCTGTAGTACAGTATGTTATTGTTTGTTCTCTGCTTTTCTCATTTGACTCTAAACAAAGGATGCTAATAGGTATTGTTATCAGGAGGAACTTGATTTCCTTACCAAAGCTGTTTATGATGTAATATAACACTTCACCTAGCATCACCTCTGGTCAGATATCCACAGTGGGTCTAGTAAGGTACCTTCCAGTTTTTGTTGTCAGGACATGGGAACATATCAGATACTTGGCTTTTTCCTTAAGCCAAATGAGAACTGTTGAGAACAGGTATCAGTTGATTTGCCTTTTTTGTTGATTGCTACTGTTATCTTGTTGGACTTACTGGTCTCATATCTGTCTCATATATGTTACTTTGCTGCCTGATAGATTTTGCAGGTGCTTACTCTTTCCCACTGCAGTAGGACAACTTTGGGTATGGTATGAGGCAGCAGGATAATTAGCTTATTTTTTATTGCTATCATCAACATATCTAATTCTCAGTATGGCCATATCCCATGGATACTTAAATCCAGACACTGGAGCCAATAATAGACAAGATAGATGTTTTTTACAAACTTGAAAAAGCTCCACATTTGCAAAAAAAATGTGTTGGGGGTTCACGCTTCCCCCTGAAATAATAGAAGCAGCACATGTAGCTTTAAGGAACCGTGCCCTCTCAGTGGCCTTTGTGAAGGTTGCAAGGCAACCATAATAGTATTGCCAGCCTTCAAGCCTTGATTTCTGTCAGTAAAAGGCAGGGCCCTTTCAAAGGCTGTGTTGGCCCTTTCAGGGAGGACTCATTGGGGCCTGGCCTGGCAGCAACCACCAGGCAACTTGATACTATGCAGTGTGCATGATTCACTCAGCACTGGCTGCTTGCTACTGTTCAATAGCAGTCACCCCACAAAAACCAATATAGTGCAGTGATGATAGTTTCAGATAGGATCTGGGAGACCCAGGTTCAGATCTCCACTCTGCCATGGAAGTTCACTAGGTACCTTGGGACAGTTAAATATTCTTAGCCTCATCAACCTCACTAGGTTGTTGTGAGGGGGGAAATAGAGTAGAAGAGAATGATGGAAGCTGCTTTGGGTCCCCGTTTTGAAGAAAAGTGGAGTATAAATGAAGTAAATAATAAATATAGCTGAAGATGGGAGGACAGATAAGAGGGTTTGTTGGTGGGGAAGAAAGAGAAAAGGAAGCAGGGAAATTTGAAATATGGGGCTATCGGGAGGAGGGGGAAAAGAAACAGTGTATAGAGAAATTATCTTAGGTGTGTTTTCCAAGTTGTACTGGAAGAATACAATCCTGCATTCAAATATGTTTTGTGCCATGTGCTCACATTAGTTTTTAAAGAACACTTATTTTTTGTTTGTGTATATTTTGGTTAACAGGATCTTATAACAGCAGGATTTGAGTCAGTGGCACTTTAATTTATCATGACAGAGTTAAATCTGAAATGTCAGGAAATGTTTATATTCCCACATTGTAGTTGTCGGAATCCCAGGTTATAACTAAAACAGATATGTGGGTAGAGATAGAAACATATAAAATATAAGATGTAAGAGAGATTTCCAAGGCTGTTTTATGATGCTAGGGTTGGTTCAAACATAATGTGAAACCTTCAAACACCAGCCACATGCCCGGAGTGTTCACAAAAGCCCCTTGAAGAGCATGCATATGTACCTCCTATTTCCACTCACAAAACAAGCACACAGGTGATTTCTTTAAAAAAAAAACATTGTAGGAGGTAACTAGAGACAGGGAGGCATGTGGTTTTTAGTTAATTCACTCCTAATTGTTTTGCTGACAGTTCCATCAATGTCTGTTATCAAGTTGCAGGGGGAAGGAGCCCTAAGGCCATGGGGAGACCTGAGCACAGGCAACAGAGCTGCTTATCTTCAAAGACAAAACGACATAAAGCCTTGAGTGGGGCTTCATGTAAAGAAGCATCCCTGTTTGCTTTCCCTCTGTCTACCCCCTCCCAGTCCATTGTCTCTGTGGAGTAAAGGAGAATAGGGTGTTTGTGTAAACTGTTTTGTGGATGGAACACAGACAATTGAGATAGCCGGGATTCCACTGGTGTTGCTTTTTCCCCATAGTGATGTAGAAAGATCTTGCTGGGTTGCTGTGTCTTTATGAGTGTGGAGGCAGGGGCAAAGAGTAGAGTGTGTTGCCAGAGCCTCAGTTCCTCTGAGTTGAGGAGTAGGAAAGGCTTGGCTCTAGTGTGAGTCAGCTGGAAAACATGGGAAATGGAAGTGTAATCCCACTTGTTTCTGAATACAGTACTGCAATTTTTAATGGCAGATTTCTTACTCATTCCAGGAGGTAACTATTTTAGCAAAACCCAGGACTCCTCATCTGTTTTTGGCCATCAACTAGTTTAATGAATGGTCTCAATATTTCTCTTGATTAGATTTAAATGTTATAGATTACTAGATTTCACCCTGTATTTCTTGCTTTCCGTGGCCCCTTGACCCTCTTGCTGTTTCCTTTTTTATCCCTCCCCCTCCTGAATACAGTGACTGCATGAGGATCCGCTCATTAAATCTGAAGTGGGCTTATGTGGATATAGTGGTTTTAAGGCACTGACTTTCAGAATGCATAAGAGGTATGCCTCGCCAAGTTAAAAATGTAAATGGCTTCAAATTCCAAAAAAGATTATTCATTTCATAATTGAGAGAAAAAATAAGTTTAGTGTTTGAAATGTAAGCTCCTTTATGTTGGCTTTGATTTTAGTTGCCGAAGATACCTGGCTGTTGTAACATGTATTTGTTCAGATCTGAAGATTACACATTTTCATAATCTGTCTGAGAATACTTGTCTGTAATGCTGCCTGCCAAAGAACACCTGGAGCACTTGTGCTTTTGTAATACTTCGTTCAGGTTTAAAAGGCCCATCATCACTGCCCAGACCTGTTGGTACAAGTCATAAATTGGCAGCCATTAACTGAACTTGTTAAACTTGCTTTGCTCTTGTCATACACTCTCTGCATGTTTGTCTTTCAGTTGAAGATGTTACACGGAAAAAAAGGGACAAGCAGAGAGGGTCTCTTAGAAACTGGAATTCATTTGTTTTTTCCAGAAAGTGGGGAGGCCAGTCTGTTATGTAGGGACTCAAGTCTACCTTCACTGATATTAAAACTCTGGCCTTGACAGCCAGATGTGAGGTGTGCAGCTGTTGTTCAGTGGGGCAGGACAACGCATTTAACACATGCTCAGGAGCATGCCTTTATGAGCTTCTTTTTGCAGAAGCAGCAAAAGAATCCCAATACATTTTTGTGTACTTTCTGAAACATCATAAGGCTCTGTTATATCTTTGTTGAGTGTACAGGCAAAAAGAAATCTAAAATGCCTAGATCTGAAAATAATTTTTCTTATTATAATATATCAGGTTCCATATCATCATCATCAATATATCTAATTCTTAACTTGGCCAAATCTGAAGATACTTTAATCTAGATTAGATTCTTGAACATACTAGACAGATCTTTCTACAAACCTGAAAAAACCCAAGTTTGCAGAAAAATCTGAAATCTAAGAATTAATTCATTAATTAAAAATTGGTTGGTTACCCACTGCCACCACCAAAATAACAGAAGCAGCACCTCTAGTTTTTTTTAAAAAAGAAAGCCCTCATAACCAATACGAGACAACAGCTTTAGCAGGTTTCAAACTATGGTTTCTGCCAATAAAAGGCATGGGAGGGGCAGCTACCAGGCCTCTGAGAGAGGACTCATTGAGGCCAAGCATGGCAGCAGCCACCAGACAACTGGCTACTGCCAGATTTACATGACTCACCCAGACTTGGTTGCTTGCTACTGTTGAACAGCAGCCACCCCACATAAACCAGTGTGGTGTCATGGTTAGAGATTAATAATCATGTGGGCCTATCTGTGGATACTTACATCTGCAGATTGAGGCCATGGAGAAAGAGAGCAATTTTCCTGTAAATCTGCAGAAAAATCTGAAAACATTTTTAAAAATGGATTGGGGTTTAAATCCCCTCCAAAACAAGTGCAAGTTTGTGCAAGCGCAAACAACACACCAATACTGCTCCGTTGGCCTGCTGCTTGGGTGGGTGGGTGGAGCAAGATTAGCAGCTCTGTTCAACTGGGAGGTAGGCAACAAGGCAGCTGCAGAAGTAACCACTGCCACTACCACCCCCCTCTAATGAAGCTGCAGGTGGGCAGGGGAGAAAGAGGAGTTGTGCCTCACTCTCACTGCCATGTGGGGAAGGAGGGGGCAGGACCAGGAATTGTGGATCTCCCCATGGGGAGGATGATAGCATGGTGCCCATGGCAGAAGCAGAGGTGCTGGCAGGTAGGAAAAGGGAGTCATGGATCACCCCCATTGCTGTGGGGAGAGGGAGGAGCAGGAGTTATAGGTTGGCCCTCTCAGGGAATGATGGCGGTTCAGCCATGGTGGAAGCTACTAGTGCTGCCACCCCACTCCACTGCAAAGTTCAAGCATGTGGCTAAGGAGGAGGAGCCATTGCTGCCCCCAGCCACCCCTTTTCCACTGATGCAACGAAGAATCCCCCATACACCACAAGTTCCCTGCAGGTCTATGTATCTTCTTCCATATAAAGGATATCATTTCTACCGGCAGAACTTAATTGACATGGTAACCTAGCTTATTGGAGGAAGGGAATAGTCTCTTGCATGCTAAAAAAAATAAATGGCAGTACCCCCCCCCCCACACACACACCAGTTCACACATCTGGTCTTGTATGCCCCAAGTCAGTTTAACATAATCAGAAATTGTGAACTTGAATAAACTGATGCATCATTTGGGGAAGTTCCCTCAAGAAAGTAGTAGTTTACAATTTGAAGACTTTCCTGTTTCAAGACAATTCAACATGTGGTCCCAAAGGAGAGGATGAAAATTCAGCCTGCGTTTCTGTGTGCAATTTGATATTAATGATCTATAAGAAACAATCATGGCATTAAATGTAGTTAAGTTCATCTGCTTTCACGTGCCATTGTTATTCAGTTACATGGTTGCTGTAAAGTGTAGTTAAATATGAGTTGTTGTCGCATTTGGAAAAAAAGCTGTGATTTTTCAGTCAATCTTATGTTTTATCTTGCAATTAGCACACAGTTTTCCTATCCAGAATGCAAGCTTCCAATTTAATTGAAGTTGCTGTGGGGCCAGAAAAAACCTTCCCCTTCATAAGGATGAAAGTAATTCATTCCTCAGGTTAATTGATTTTGAAGGTCCTTGTAAATTGAAAACTTCACGTTGTGACTAATTGGAGGGGGGGGAACCAGTTCAGTGTTGTGGAGACATAAACCTGGAGAAGCCAAGGCTATCCTCTTCCCTTTTAACCCAGAATAGTTTAATAGTTTATTAATAAACTTGTCCTGAGAACCAAATCCAACAAAATTTGGCAGATTAATTAAACTTTCAACAATAAACTTCTAATCACGGATTTTTCATGTGTACATCTCACTGCATGTTAAATTTCCTTACTACAGCCCTGTATTAATTGTGCATTTGTTCTGTTTTAGGAAATTACTAAGACATTTACATATGAATGAATGATGTTCTGTCTTCATTTAATTGTATTAAACAGAGGAATGCCATAAGGTGCTTCATAAAGAAAAGTTATTTTGAAATTATTATTAAGTTGCAGAAAATGGACACTACAGCAAGAGATAATAATAATTTTTGAATTAAGGGAACAGCTACTGATTATAAAAGAATTCAAGTCTCTGAATCCTTTATAATAGTGCTGGCGGCTTGATGTTATAACAATATGTAGAGCAGAAAAGAATATACCTATGTTTAGAATGGCTAGTTGAGACACATCAGCTGAAAACACACAGAATATAAGACATCCTTGATGTAAAGTTGGTTGCATCCACAGATGCTGCTCTCATGCATGATGTGGATTCTTCACGTAGGTGTATTTTTCTAATGTGTAGTTCTGTGAACATTGTAGAGGTGCATATATGGAACTGAGTCCCAAAATTTTGCTACTATAGAGTTAGTTGAAGATGAAGAGGTCTTTTGGTTTCTTTGCAGTTCTGACTACTGCCCTTTTGGTCTTCTCCATCATGCTTGAGTTAGGAAGCAACACTGGACCATCAGAAATACAAATGAACAGCTCTGGTATAATCTCATTGTCTGCCATCAGAATATATAGTTGCTAAGCATTGTCTCAAATAATATGATTCTACTTTTCAGAAACATGAAAAGTACAATCATGTACAATCATACACGTTCGAGATGCATAAGATTTACAAAGATTTACAGTCAGTTACTGCTTCTCCGATCCCAATTCTCTAGGAAGAATCTTCCACGAATTACTCATTCATTTTAATTAGCTGGGAAGATAACTTTGCTGCATAGTTTCTGACAGGTGATACATATTAGTACTCTGATGTTTTGTAAGACATCTCCCAACAGCAGTGATTTTATACAAGCCCTGTATGTTCCTATAAACAAACATCGTATGTGTAAATACATGAAATCCCAACGCTGAGAGCGCTGACTTTTTCTTCTTTCCAACACAGAGTAATTGTATCATGATTTAATTTGCTATGAATTTGGGGTGGGGTGGGGGGGTGGAAGTGCCATATTATTTGCATTGAAATTAAACCCAATCTGTTGAAGCTCTTTGACTCTGTGAACTGTCAAAAATACAGGGATAAAGAACACAAATAAATCTTGTTCAATAAGCAAAGCAGCCTCTAATCTAATCTTTCAGAAAGCCTCTTATTCTGACCGAAGATCGCGAGATCTTGTACACTAGAAAGCTGGAACACAAATCTGTTAAAATGTATATAATTGGCACACTTCCTTTCCATTCCATCAGGAACAGATATACACCCTAAACTGCAAGAATGGATTATTTGTGGAGCTCATAATCCAGAGGGCTGTATGAAAAAGAAGTTTCTCCCCTCCCAGCCATCCAAGAAGCTCTGCTGCAGGAGGACCTTGGCACAGTGAACCCCTCCATCCTCAGGCTTTGAGAGCTACACTATAGCAAGATCAGCAGATTTGCAAAGTGGCAGCTTCCTGCACTCTTAAGAATGTGTTGAGGCAATTGTGTGTGTGTGTGGCAGGGGGTCCCTTTGCACTAGGATAATAGATTGCATGGCTTATTGAAGAATTCTAATTAACAAAGTTATTTCCTCCACACACCCCGATGAAGAACATCTTCCTTAACCTTTGGCAATTATTCCTTTGATTCCAGATAACTTCTGAGAAGCACTCTGGAAGCTTGAAGAATGATGGAGCTATTCTTGTTCACGCACTAGAAGGATTGGCCCAAACTGGCAGGTGAGTTCCCTTGGGCTTTCTGGAATTTCCAGGCTGTGTACACATTCCTCCTCTTTCATCTCTCTATAATCACCCGATACAGTACAGGCTTCTTGTGTTACCTCCCCCCGCAACCGCCCTCTACACAATACTGTCTTCAAGGCTCTTATTCAAAGCTTTCTAGTAGAGATTTCTTTTGGCTAATCTTTTGTTTGATCCCCTGATGTGGCTGGTGGCTATGTGGCACAATTTCCCCCTTTCTCTTTTTACAACACTTCACAACCAGATATTGATCTTTAGTTCCTGCATGCTTCCAAAAAAACAGCCCCCCCCCCCAACCTCTTGATAAAAATTGTAGCGGAGAGCATGAAATCCTTTCAGATGTACAGCTGAGGAAAGATGTGTCCTGTATGTCTTAAAAAAAAAAAACAGCTTAGGACCGGGACATTCACAGATACCTCCAAAATGCTATGTATCTTACTTTGGCTGCAGCAATGCAAACAGGAGTTTATTATTTATTGAGAAAAATTTTATGCTGCCTCTCCAGGGAACCTGCAGATTTTAGTTTAGTGAGGCAGTTCTTAGTTTTCAGGCTAAAATCACACTATAAAAAGTGTTAAAGATCAACCCCTTAACTAAAACCCTAGGTAAATAAAAACATTTTGGTCTTGTGCTTAAAAGAGAGTAGTATGTGCACCAGGCACACCTCTCAAAGGGAAGAGCATTCCATAGGTGAAATGCCAAAAAAGCCCTAACTGTGGTTGCTATCTGCCTCACTCTGATAGTGGGACATGGAGAGAAGAGTATGAGAGGAAGATCTTAGCAGGATGGCTGGATAGTATGGGAAGATACAGCAGCTAAAGCACAGCTCATCTGAGCCAATGGTATCTTCTTCAAGCCTTCTACACATGCTTATGTTCAGAATTGCTGAGCTGTGGGTTGTGCTGGCTTAAGATTCTGCATTGATGTTGTGCAGTCAGCCACCATGATGTCTCTTCCCAGTAGTAACAGAAGGCAGATGTTAGTGCAGCAACACCAATGGCAGCTGTTCTCACATGGGAGATGGAATCCAGGCCTGCTTAACTGAGGCCTGAGCTCCAGTGCAAGGACCCTTACCTTGATTCTGTGGAAGCCATTGCCATAGGATGCAAATATACTCTGGAATAATTAATATAAATCCCTGTAACCTAAATAGACTTTAACATAGGTTGTTATATTTGCTGTCAGCATTATCTTTTATATTATTTCAGCTGGTGCCATTCTTTTTTTTTAACAAAGGGAAATGGCACCAGGGTCTCATAAATTAATTGTTTTCTTATGGAACTTCTTATATAGTCATTATGGTTCAGTAGACTGGAGGGCCTTGGAGTTGTCGTATTTTCTCAGCCTCATTCTCCTTTCTGTACAGTGAGAATCTAAACAATTGTCTCATTGTTAAAACATTCTGTATAGTTTCTTCGTTTTGAAGTTGTAAATCATAGGATGTGATATAAGAGCATATTAAATAAATGTTATAAAATCTTTGCTAAGCCATGAATTTGTTGGTGACCTTGAGCAATGGCTGTTTTAGAACCATTGTTCTCATCCATAAAATAAAAATAAATACAAACTGCCCTTAATTATGATTGTCAACATTGCAGTGTATTTTGCCTACAAACTGTATTAATAAGTAATGCCAAAAACCAATTTATTGGCAATTTCTTGAAAATAGTCTCCTTTTCCACTGCAGATAGAAATAATCAATAAAATACATGCACAACATCCACATAGCTTTGTGGCAAAATAGAAGAGAGTCCAGTAGCACTTTTAAGACTAACCAACTTTACTGCAGCATAAGCTTTCGAGAATCACAGTTCTCTTTGTCAGATGCATCTGACGAAGAGAACTGTGATTCTCAAAAGCTTATGCTGCAGTAAAGTTGGTTAGTCTTAAAAGTGCTACTGGACTCTCTTCTATTTTGCTACTACAGACTAACATGGCTAACTCCTCTGGATCTATAGCTTTGTGGAATGCTCCTGCAGCTGGGATACAGCTATTAGATTGCTAAGACTACCTAACCTGAGAGTTGCTTCCTATTTCTCCATGTCCATTCTTTATCAGAACATGGGAGATGCTGCCAGTTATGACAGTGAGGCTATGAAGAGCAGAGAGTCCTCAGCTCTTGCATAAAGCAGCCATTCAGTTAACCCACTATTGTTTTATTGACCGTTTGTGGTGAACCCAGTGGAAACCCAAAGTAGCTTATATCATGGTTCTCTCTTCCTTTTTATCCTCTATGTGTGTAACTAGCCCAAGATCACCCAACAAGCGTCCATAGCTGAGTTGGAATTTGCACCTGGGTCTCTCTGATTGCAAGTCTAGCACTCAAACCACTACATCACACTGTCTCACATTTGCTTATGTTACTAAATAATGCACAAGGCACCTTAGAAGCTGATTTAGGGTGGTCTGTTTCTCTGCTTGAATACTTTTTTGTGTTAAGAAATGGGTTTTGTTTCTCCCATCCACAAGTGTTGAAAACACGCTTCCACAGTTCTTTAATTCTTTTCGTAAGAGCAGTAGCTTCCTACCACAGTACCTCTGAAGGAATTCCTGTGGTGTCTCCATGGCTATTAGGATTGGTGCTTTGTGCAGATATAAATCAGTTATAGAACACCAGTGGTATACACACATGTCCACATGTGGAAGTCAGCTTTCATCAGCTCACATAGCCAACACAAATGTGGATGCACGTTTTCCCATTGTGCCATAACTGGATGTATCTTCTGATGCAGATTTAACTTCTTGTGCCTTCCATGTAGATAGTCATTCTGATTCCCTTTTCATTCTCACAGTTAAGGATGTTGAGGATTTCTTGGAAGATACATACTGTGAGTTCCTGTGTGTGTTGTCTGACTCTTTTAAGTATCAAACTTGAAACAAAATTTAATTCTGACAATGCATGGATTTTTATATATATGGCTTGTTCATACAGCTCATTTTTATTGGTATTTGGCCCATTAAGAGTGATTTTCAGATTTACATTTTTACAATAACAGTGCTTTTTCAACAAAGTTTTAGACAAAGCTTAGACAGAGTTTTGTCTTGTGTGTATTCTCTGAGACTCAGGCATCTAAAATGCAGAAATGACTAATTTTGCATTAATGGGAAGGAGCCTGCTCACGTTTCAGCAGCAGGGCTGCTTGATGGTCTTCCTCTGTTGTTTGAGGCCATTTTGATATGGAACAGGCTGCTGGCAACATTTGGAGTTCAGTTTCTTAATCAGTTGATCTGATACTTCACCTACACATTCCAATGCCAGACATATAACATCAGTTTTAAAGAAGGCCACACCCAACTACTGAGTGTAGAATGTATATTCAGGTAAATTATTTTACCCAGTGTGAGATTCGTAATAAACTCTCTTCCGTTAGTTATGTTCCTGCTCTTTGTCCTATATAATGAAATACTGAGTTCATTACACTGTATAGGAAACCCGAGTGTAATATGAATTCCTTAAGTGCTTTTAGTGTATGGAATGTTTCTGTTTAGTTCTAGCTGCAGCCACAATAAAGGATGAAGCATTAAGTAGAATGGCTGAGGCACAGATAATTCTTATCTCTTGCCAATCCTGAGATTTTAGTTTTCTCACAACAGATACCTGTGGGGACATTACTGTTCTTTTCTATTTCTTACTCTTACTATTGACCACTATGTTATAATTTTGTATCTCCCTCCCACCCTCCCCATCCTTGGGCTGTTTATAGAATGTATAGTTTCCATACTTGAAAATTTCCATACAGGAAATTGATGTTGGAGACATGTGAACCCCAGTGAAGCCCAACAACTTCACCAGCTGAAGTGCCCAACCCCTGGGAGGTTTCCCTGTTGCCTCCTTGTATCCATGTCCCTTGCTGTCCCCTGCTTAGTTCATTTATTGTAAGTTGAAGAGTTGGTCCTGCCTTCCCTCCATCTGTATTGGAGATCTCTGCTTCCCATTGAGTAGTAGTCCTCTGGTCTACACTCAAAATGACCATGGACTTCTCTTAGGTACTTAATATGTATTGCAATTCTTTGATGCATGCAATTTAAGAACTCTTTCTTAGGAATGTAATCATTGCATTATGTATAGCATTTAAGCTAGGATTTGTGCCACAACTTACGCCATTGGTGCTTTCCTATTTTGCTTACAGTAATCTTTGGTATTCTGTCTGTTGTGACTAACAGTGGAATGACTGGTCTGTGATTTTTGTTTATAACTTATATGAAGTGCAAATCTAGCAATCAATCCCAGAGACAAGTAACTGCTATTATTTTCAGGGTCTAGACAATTGGTGCCACTGAACAGCAAGGGATTTAGATATAAAGCACATCTATTCAGGCCTATTTCATACTGATATGTACATTAATCCCTTCTTTTGGTTTATGCACATTTAATTTCTCTACTAATGGGGAGGAATTGAGGGTCAGTGGTAGAATATTTGCTGTGCAAGTATTGTGAAAGACCTCTGCCCAATATCCTGGACAGCCACTACCAATTGTGGTAGATAATGCTGACCTTGATAAACCAATAGTCTGGCTCGGTACAACTCTGTTCACCTTAAGACAAAAGCCAGCACCTAGCCATAATTCTGTGGGCTTTTACAAAACCAGTTGTAGAAAGGCAGGGGGCAATAGATTAAGAAAGTATAGAGGAGGCCCTCTTTAGTATCTTAAGAAAATGTCATTCCACCTTTCTAAAAATAATAGCTCACATTTCAGGCTGTAGCCATAACATACTTACTGTTCTCTAAATAATCCATCTGTTTGGAGCCTTCTAGCTAGATGCATTTCACTAACTATTGGTTTCCCCTTTTGTTAGCTCCCACGCTGATATAGTAATTGCTTCCTTGGCGTCTGAAATCATCAAGAAAATTGAACACTACCAAGCCTCATTCAGCTAACGTCATTGAACAGCTGTAAGTTTGCTTGAGATTTTCAGGTTCAAATTCCCATTTCCTAATAAAACATTTTTGCTCACTACTTTGTTTCTTTGGATTGTTCCATACCCAAGTACTAGCAGATGGTACTATGGAAGCAGCTTGTGTTATTTGCACGTCTTCTTTTTCAAATGCCAGGTCTCCTGATTTGTGTGAACTCACTTTGTGTTATACAAATTTTGCACTTTTTACTCTTCTGTCTAGAATATGTAAGCTTGTGTTATCTGCTCCTCAGTTTAATATGCAAGTAAGTTCCAAGTCTCCTTGACAGGTTATCATCAACAAAGGGTCCCTTCTTCTGGCCACAGAATTTAGCTGGGGTTAGAAGAAAAATGGTATAGATCACAGCCACATGTATTCTAGATCATATTGTCTGTAGTAGTTACAGCAGGCCAAGAACTCTACATTTAAAAGCGGTGTGCTAAAACAGGGTTATTTCCAGTAAGTCCCAGTCAGCACAGAAAGATTGGCTCAAATGTGAACAGTGTATCCTTATTCATCCATTGTTACAAACAAAAGACAGATGTGGCTTAGAAAAGCACCTTGAAAATAGTTTTTATGGCAGAACCAATTGAAGGGAATAACTCTAAATGTGAAAGTGTGTGTGGCGTTTCAATAGCCTGAAACCACAATGTAACAATTAGGCATTAGCCTTGGAACCTCCTTTCAATAAAAAGCTCACACTTATCTTACTCCAGAACAATCGCACAGAGGGCTAGTTGAAAGACTTACAGAGCATCTCCGTGCAAATTTAACTGCACTTAAATTGATGAGACACTACATAGGGTAGGAAAGGAGTAGGGAGGAAAAATAGTTTGATACTGCAAATTGGGGATTGACCATATGTACAAACCACAGCTGGCTTGTCTTTGCCTCGATGTGCTCTGTCTCTGCAGCACAGGGAAGTTTTGTTCACCATATGCTTGCTTGGGGTACTATTTTGCCTGGGCTCTGCCTCAGGGCCAAAACTATGTGTGTGTTTAACAAGCTGGGTCTGGGTTCAATGGACCCCACTTCTGTTCCCTGTAAACACATAGCAGCTGCAAGGAATGGCTTCTAAAAGTGGGAAGGGAAAGCCCAAACAGCCTTGGAACTCCACAGTCGGGGGCAAAGGGGCTCGTGTCTTATCTTCAAGCCATTTTCCCACTCAAGAACAGCATGGAGGAGGGAACAGTTTCCTTACCATGCATTCGATGATCTGAGTCAAAAGTGAGAAACAGGGCTTTCTTGGAGCCTTTAAAAACTGAGTTCAAGACGTGAGGTCTTACAAAATCTTGGCAAAACAATGGTAGAGGAGCAGTACATTAGAAACCACTTGCTCCAAAATAAGGACAGCTGTCAAGAATTTACAATTGGTGAAGCCTCCTTTCTATATACTGCTGTTATAGGTAGATATGAGAGTTTAATACTGTTGTGGTCAACACAATAGTATGATTAATGGTTCTCTTCTTATAACCTCCCACCACCACCAGGATACCACCATTACTTCTTCAGGTACTGGTGGCAGCCCACTATTTAGATGCAGTACTGCCATTACAAAGCTAAAATCTTAAAAGAATATTAACTGCCCAGGCTAACTAACTAAATGAGCACCAGAGCATGTGCAGAATTTAGACAGCACGCCCATAGCTTAAGTTAACCCTCCAGATTTGTTACTTGTTACTGACATATACCAGTCTCTGCTTGATGCTTACACTAGCTGAATTATCAAATTAATATCTGAAAGATATTAAAACCATGAAAACATTGCATAAGCCTAAATCCTAGTACTTTGAGGCTGAACCAACAATCATACCTATAAAACTGCCAGAAACAAGAGTAGCAGTTTATGCAAGAATGTTTCAAGCCTATCCCTAGCAGAGTATTTAGTAAGATGTAAATTTCTTTTATTGCATTCTATTTAACCAAGATCTAAAATGCTAATTAAGATGTTTACGTTCAGTGGCACTTGCCCCCAACTCAACCTCTTCCATTGTGCATAGTGCATACTTTGCTGCGCAAAACTGGTCATATTTTGTTAACTGAAAAATCAACGATAATGACCTTTAAATGCCACTAATTGGTGGAAATAACTTGACACAAAATGAATTAAAAGTTTACTTTAATTCTGAACCATTTGTATAACTGTTCTCATGAAGCATCTGTATCACAGCAGGCTACAATAACTTTGGGATAAAAGGCAACTGGTAAGCTGTCCAATACAAGGTTCCATACAACAGTTCTTACTGGCCCCTACCCAGACATCTCCAGATAAAGTTTTTGATCAAAAACATGAAATAGATCCACCTGCTTATTTTAAGCATATTAAAAAGGAAACTAATTGGACCATTTCTATTTTGTCTAATTTTTTATACAAAAAGGCTACACAATGTTACACTTTTCAGAATACGATTAGAGTGATTATGAATTAGTGTTCTACACCATTACTCGATCCTTAAAAATCAGAAATTGCTGTAGCGTATTCACTATAACTTAAACACAGACTTAAACCCTACAGTTACTGCAAAAAAAGGAACTACTTTCAAAGCAAGCAAGGTCAGTACCATTACAGAGATTTTAAAAATTAAAAAAAGTTTTAAACAAGCAAGGCTAGGGTTTGATAAATTCCATCTTGTGATTCATTCTTGTGCATTCTTCGTTTCGTGAGTCACTCCCCAAATCCATTTGTTACTCCTCGACCAAAAGGACCAGAACAAAAAGTTTACTTCAGTTGTTCCCATAGGAAACTCAGCTTGGTTAGTGTGTCAGGCACTTTCTGAGATACTAGCCCACCCCTCGAGCCCTCTCAGCAACTCTACAGGCCAATCACAATGCAAGATCATTCAGACAATATAGCTGTGTAGGAGAAAAAAATAAGAAAGGAACAGTAAGTGTTAAACATACATACGGTTACTCATGTTAATGAGTTGCGTCAAGCCTGTAGTACAGAATGCCTAAGTTAATCACTTTCACAGATCATATAATGAGTCAGGTTGAATACAGAGACAGCAAGTTTGACTCTTGTACCTATTTCTAAACAGACCAACCCACTCAAGCCATTCCCTCCCTGCCAGCCAAGTTCAGTTTGGTAGGTAAGTGTAGGTGGAGCTTCTTACCTAAAGGATGATTTACAGGTCAGTATCGAACCAGGCCAACTGATTACTGTCACCTGGAGGTAACCCATCCATAAGATCCTGGGCATGTCCTAGATCTGGCAGCCCATCAACTGGGTAGTCAGCACCAGGGTGGTGGCCACCCATTTCATGTTCCATCATTGGGTCCATACCCAAGGCATCCTGACCGTATCCTCCAGAGTGGAAAGAACGGTAACTAGGATCTATGAAAGTTAAGGGTGGCAGAGGGGAGGGGGGAAAAGCATGTTAACATGTTAGATGCACCGGAAGCTTCAGTATCAGTGTGTGAGATTTTTTTTATATAATCCAGCCACTTTGAAATTATATTTTATAGACTGAACATGTATGGACAATACTAAGTACATTGGTGTGGCTATGCCAATAAATCATGCTACTATCAGAAACATACAAGCCAATTTGAGCCAAGCCATTAGTCTGTGTACTGCTGAAAACCCGCTATTACTAAGAATGCACACCACACTAAAATGCAGACTTAATACATAAAGGCACTTGCAGCCGGCTTTTTACCAGCCTTTAGAACAGACCTCTTCCATTTACACAACCAGCACACGTTCAAAGGGTATCAGGCATTATTCAAGTGTTAGAAAACAAACAATTCATAATGCTTGATGAGGTAGTCTCAACAAGGCTGTTTAAGTCATGTTGATTGTCACTGTTTCATTCAACAGTACAAGTAACAGATCAGATTGCAACATCAAGTATGTGCTTTCAGGTGTCAACTGGAGAAATTTTGATTAGATTTGGTTTACTAAGACAACTGACCAAGTAATAACATACCATCTGGGCGGTATCCAAGAGGTTCTCCCTGGGCACCAATATCAAGTGCAAGATCAGCAGTCTGCAGAGAATATGTGAAGAACTGAGTACTGTAGTAGAGGTAAGGAATTCCAAAATAAAGTGTTCCCTTTAATCTTGTGAGTCTGTTCTTATGAGCCACTTTGTATTAGAAATATGCTCAACAGGTGCATTTTAGCAATGACATGAATTACAATACAGAGTAGGCAGCTGCACCCACTTCTTACATACAAGAAGTCTCATGTGTAGCAAAATAAATAATTTGACCAAGCTACCTTGCTTGAGATTTATGCCAGCACTATCTGAGATCTAGAAATATTGCTGTGACCATTTAATTAAAAATCTTAACTCTGGAAGCTTTTTATGCTCCAGTATAACCAGCCTGTTGCTGACACATTACATGTCCAACCTGAATTCTGTAAATAAAAATAGTAAAAAAAACCCAGAATCACTCACCTCATTCCAAGCCATTGGTTCAGTCCTGAATAGAGAGCTGGTCAATTCAACTGAAAGCCGTTTCTTATAGTCTTGCGGCTTATCCTCAGACATCCTAAATAACACTGCAGCTGCATATGTTGCTGTTTAAAAACAAGTTAATTTTTAGCAGGGAAACAGGTAACTGAACTAGGCCAGTCACAACCCACCCCAGCTCCATTTCACTTACCCACACCCTCATTCCTAGAATGAAGAAGTTCTGTCAGTGGAGCAGTAGCTCCCTCTGCTTCAATTGCTTCTGCAGCTTCTTTATCTTGAGCCAGTTCACACAATACACCTGCAGCTACTCTCTGAATATTCTCAATGGGGGAATACAGCAGCTGGGTATGGGGAGGGGGGAGAAGAAGAGAACATTCACTCCAAGGCAAGCTTTCAGACGCGTAAGCCATTAGACGTTAAGAAGTGAAAAAAAATTTGGTTGTCAGGCAGACCCACATGGTAGTCAGCACAATGTAATTTAAACCAAAGTTGCATCAACTATTAAAGAAAGTAATCAAATTAGTTGGTATGAGCAATTAACTTTCAAATTCAAGAATTCTATGAGAAGCAAGCGGTTCTTCCTGATCTCTTGCTTTAGAGATTCTTAGCCCACATTTTACAAGCACAATGCAGGTTTTACTCTTCTTTACAAATTGTACAATTCTGTGCAAATGAAAGCAGCCTGGAATAAAACCTTGCTTACATTACACTCAGAGGAATATACCATTACAATACAATTATATTTGGGTTATTATTTTTCAAGCTTTTTTTAGTATTTATGTAAACATATACTCTTTAGTTTAATTATAGCCATTCAAGTATTTCTTTCAAAGAATATTCACCTACCTGTACAAACAGTGGAATGGTGTTCAGACCCCTTATTACGATACGATTGTGGACATCTCTAGCCAGGATATGAAGAGCTCCAGTGCAACCTTCAACTATTTCCTCCATGCGCACACCCTCCTGTACAAGATTAACTGCATTAGAGACTAGAGGAAGTGCTTTTTTCAATAAAGCCTCATGAATTCATCAACATGCCTTGGACATTCCTTTTCACAAAGGCAACTGATTTTGCATCTTTCAAGATTCATCTGCTTGAATTCAAAACTAAGATAGCTTTCCAAAGCTATTGTATATACAGTGGTAGGTTTAACTAGCAGGTATATTCAATTTAAACCTAAGTGTGCACTAACCGTGAGACAATACTATGGCTTTTTTGTTTGTCTGAGTAGTGTTACTATACACTATCAGAGTAAATCATGCCTAACAGAGAGATATCTTGGACAAATTGTTGCCATTCTTCAATTTACACCACATACCACAAACTGCTGTTGTGTGCCACCCATTGAAGTGCGACGCTGGGTATCTTGATGTGCTCTAACCAGTAACTGGACTAGTCTTGGAATAGCACCTTGTTCACGCAAAGGAGCATGATTTGCTGGACAGAGAGCAAGATTGCGAATCAATCCAACAGTAGCCTGAAATTAGAACACACTTTGGTAAAAAGCTTATTGATGATATAGAAGACACACCAAAACTCTGGACTGCAGTGATTTTTGATCTTATCCCATCCTCAAAACTATCTCACAGTGGTAGAAAAGTGTATTTAGCTGTCCCCTCATTCACATCATCATTCCCAATAGGATTCTACATACAGCTGACAATTAAATGCAGCCTCACCTTGATCAGCGGCCAGTGAGATGGTGGATGCAAGAGTTTCACCACCACAGGAAGTCCATAATGGAGACGAACTGCATTTTGAGCCATTTCAGCTTCCTGATGCCGACTAGTGAGGTGACGGAGTGCACAAATAGCTGGTTCAGTTATGTCTTCCCTGTCACCAGCCCGAAGAACTGTGCGCACAAGAGCCTCAATGCCACCAACTTGGCACACCATCATTTTATTCTTGTAGTTGTTACAGGTAAGGTTAGAAAGGATACCAGCAGCACACGTTACAACATTGATATCATCTGATCCTAAAAGCTGCACAAGGGTTCCCAGAAGACCCTCCATACCTTCCTGTTGGAAAAAAGACACACTAAGCATTAGGTTTTCAGTATCTATTTCCCCCTCACATAATTTACAAACCACTACTTCACATGCACTCAACAGCTGCTAATAATCCTAAAGACTATTTATTGTGTAGTGTGTCCATAAGTGGATCTTTCTGAAGACTGGGCAGGGCCCTCTCAGAACTTGCAAGAAACCAGGATTTTCCATAGGCTGTTTCAGAGCTAGTAACCCTTCCAGGAGAAAGCTGAGCACTCTGAAGGAGTGCAGAGACATACATGAATGCATGCTATAATCCTCTCCAAGACAGAAGTCTGAGTAAACCAAAAACCAGATGTATATACTGCATACAACTGCTTTAGGATGTCAGAATTTCCCCTCTCCTCCAGAGCTGAAAAGTTATATAGCATAATCATTGTCTACACCTAGCTCACCACAGAAATGAGCAGTACCTAGCAGTTTTCACATCCCTCAAAAGAGCTCTTCTTCAAGTTGGCTGTCTTTGTTATCTCTTAAAATAATGGGCTACTTCCTAATCCTATCTGATGAAGAAAGCTTGACTCTTGAAAGCTTACAACCAGGGTATCTTGTTTGTCTTGACGGTGCTACTGGACTCGAATCTTGCTTTCCTATTCCTAGCATATGTACCTGCAAAGTACTGGGAAACGTTTCTAGCTTGAGCAGAGGTATATTTCAATCCCATTTGTTACCTGCTTAGTTGCAGCATCTGAGAGATTTCTAAGAGTCCAGAGACAATTCTGAACAAGACGCTGACTTGGATCTGTAAGGTGGAGTCCTAAGGCTTGCATCCCACCTGAAAGATAAAACAATTTTTAAATTTATGCTCTCCCGTATTTATATATGAAACCTAGCCATTAGGACCCTCACCCCCATTAATCAAAACACCAATCATACACACACTTCAATGCTATCACTTTGGAAAAGTGGGAGTTCTATCAGAAGCGTATATAACTTGATGGTGATACATGGAAAAATATTTCTGTGAACTTCTGTTTGGTCAGGAATAGCTTTATGATTAAACACACACACCGACAGAGTCGATTCCTAAACAGCATAAGTCAACCTTTGCTATTTTAGAATGCCTTCTAGATCTAGAACAGTATTTTAGATCATCTTCTAAACCTAGAACACAAATGTGTACTCACATGCCCACACACAAGCATTTCATTCAACTGTTATGTCTGTTTAGGGATCTGATGTCCCTAATTAAGCTATTCTATCTTGGAGAGGTCGTATCTACTTACAAAGCAGGCACCTAACATTCTTGTATCTGAAGCTAAACATGTTACAGAGGTACAGTTTTAATATGAAGTATTTTGCTAATTTGTCTGACATGTTCCCCATGCAGAAGTTGCAGCCTTTAGTTGTGGTCTACAGAGTTCAAGTACATAGAATGCAACACCAATACTAGGTGTAAAAACTTACCAGCTTCAACAATTGCAGGTTTGTTACTAGAGCAGACTGACAGCACCTTCAGTACTCTACTTGTGGTCCACAGTAATTTCTCATAGGTGTAAGTCCTCATTATGTTCACTAGAGCCTGGGGTCCACCACTTGCTAGAATGATAAGCTGTGAAAAGACATATGCATGATTTCTAAACAAAATTTAAAAAGCTGGCATTAATGTTCTTGCCTGCTTGCAAATATACTTGAATATAGGGCGCCACGCTTACATTTTTAGGTTTAAAAAAATAGATTATAGAGCATTCATCATGACTAGACCTCCCTAGCAGAGTTCATGAGCATGTATTTCCAGCACTACTCTCATCAATGACAACGGTACTTTGCAATGTCTTGCAATGGCTGCATCAGTAGGCAAAAAAGAAAAAACAGGTGCAAGCATTGCTCAAGGTGATACTTGAAACGCTGTACAGAAGATCCCCTGACAAAGCCTTAAAGTGTCTAATATTACTGTGATTTTGCATAATTCTTGACTCTGAGTGCATTTGATATTTACCTTACTTTCTTGATTTCCATAAGCAAGAATCTGAAGGCAGTCTGTAGTAATAGCCAAAAACTTAACATTTGTCTTGTTGAGCAAGGCAACCATTTTCTGCAGCCCCCCAGCTAGACGAACAGCCATTTTGGCACCTTCTTGATGTAACAGAAGATTATGTAGAGTAGTAATGGCATAGAAGAGTACAGAATCCACTGGAGAACTGTAAAGAAAGCCCAGGTTAGCAAGCAACCAGTCCAAGATCGAAAGACGTTATAAATTTGAGTGGTGAGGCAACAATACACATACCCAAGCATTTTAACCAGAGCAGGAATGCCTCCAGATTTGAAGATTGCCAGCAAGCCTTCACGATGGTGAGAGAGGTTATGTAATGTACCTGCAGTACAACGGGCTGTTTCCACATCATTTGTATTCTGCATAGTACGCACAATGGCAGATACCATCTGAGGAGAGCGCATGATAGCATGGCGAGAGGCTTCTTTTTTGGACAACTGGTGAACCATAACTGCAGCCTTGTTCACCACCACCTAGGAACCATATGTACATTGATATTAGGATAAGTTTTCAACATTCAAAATTACCACAAACACAAACACAGCACACTTGCAGTATGGTCCAATTTTCATTTCCTAGTGAGCTCACTGTTAAAATACATTCAACTGAAGATGGGTTACAGGAACATACCTGGTCCTCATCATTCAATAGTTTGGTCAGTTCTGGGATGGCACGAGTTGCTAATTCTGCATCATCTTGGTAGTTTATCAAATTAACCACAGCATGTTTTAACATCTGAGAAGGTTCTGCCAGGCGCTGCACATTTGTTGGATGAGCAGCATCAAACTGTGTTGATGGGATCTGCATGCCTTCATCCAGCGTTTCGGGGAACATGGCAGCACGCACCCTCTGTGCTCGGGTCATAGCATATTGCCCATCAATATCTGAAACACGATTAAGCATTCAGCTAGTAATTGACAAGCAACAAGTGGGCCACTAGTAAGCTACAGGATCTTACTTACCAGCAACTTGTTCTTGAGTGAAGGACTGGGAGAACCCTTGTTCCCACTCATATAGAACTTGGGTGGTATCAACATCATCTTCTTCAGGGTTTCCCTTGCCACTTAGAGAGGGAGCAGTTGTTGTGGCACCAGAGTGGATACCAGAATCCAGGTATGACTGCTGCTGCCAGTGGCTGACAGCTGCCTTTCTGTCTGGTTCCATCGCCATGTCCAATTCCATCAAGTCAGCTGCAAGGAAATAAGTGTTTAAAAAATAAACTTAGACATCAGAAGTCATTTTAGTGGAAGCTACGTTGCTGTACACACACACACACACACACAACCCACATACACTAAACATTTAGGTAACAAAGGAAGCCTAACCAACAGTAGACAAACATAACTGGCTCCTACAGAGACTGAACTTTAAACCAGCTAGAGTTTTGCTTTTCATCAAATGCACGCCAAGCATTTGGGCATACGGCTAAATAATTTGCTACTGCCTGCAAGCAGATTTTTTTTTAAGCAGTAGTTTTATCTTGTAGAAAACATGCTACAGATTTATACTCCAATATAAATACCAAATTAGGGTGGTGCAGCCAGTCTGAACTGATTCAGCTTGTGATATAGACTTCAGTCTCATTAAGGGAGAGTGATTGATCTACATTCTACCCCTCCAGATAGTGCTCACATGACAGCTCTCTCCTATATACCCTAACACACACCAAAACTTCCTTTCATACAAAAAGTAGGTAGACATATCCCCCTCAGTTTTCTATATGCAGGGAAATCACGGAGCACTCTATAATGTGAACAGCCTGAACTGGAAGAGTCAAGACACACTCCTACAAGCTCATCTCCTGTTTTGCAAGAAGTAGGTAAGAGGCAGAAGATGGGAGATTTTATTAAACAGCAACTAAGCAATACTGTTATATATCTGAACAGATAATCAGGGGAGAGGGAAAGAGAAAAGATGCATAGTCTAATCAGAGAATAAGCATTAAGAAGGGTCATGAAGATGCTTACCCAATAGTAAAGAAGATAGTAACGTCAAAATTTCTCTGCAGTTAAGGACTGGATACTTGCTCTGTTTAAGGTAAATCTGAAAATCATACACTGAAGCTACCAAAATGGCTAGATACCGTGGCCTTGATTTCTAAACAAAAGACTATCTGCTACTTTGTAACTGTCTAGAAATACTAAGCAGGCCCTGTTTGACTGATGTTTAAATAAAAGTAAAGATAACAGCTTGATATAAATCAACATACCTTGAGTTGCCATGTCCGTTTGTGTGCTCCCAGAACTGTGGTCTGCTGAACTTCAGACCCTAAAATAAATTTTATAAACATAGTTAAAACCTATGGGGGCTTTAAGGTCTTACCAACACATAATGTTCTATTCCAGCAGAAATACTGTTAAGCAATCAGAGACATCTTTTACTACAAGTACAAAGAACTAAAATTGCTACAAGAAACCTAGAGCAGTGATACCCAACATGGCACTGTGGGCACCATGGAACCCATTTACTTCTTTCCCAAAGCAAAAGGCCTGGAGTAAGAGGTGGCTCAGAACCCAGGAGGCGCCACCTTTGCATCTACACAGGGCACTCGTTCAGGAACAGCTGCTTCCACCTTAAGGAGTACATCTGGCTTGCAACTTCCCAACATCCCATGACTGGCCCCAGCACAAATACCCAGCCACTGTTTTGTGGTGGTGCCCCACACCAGCCACTGTTTAGTGGTGGTGCCTATTCCCACTCTTCGAATTCCAGAAGCACCTACAGGTTCACCAATATCAAGGACCCCAGCCCCAAAGACTAGTTCTTATGCAACTGGATCAATGCCTTCAGTATGGCAGAATCATAGAGGCTACTACAAGATAATGGGTCATATGGGGAACCACTGTTTGCAAACTACCTGCCAACAAAGAACTCCCCCACATATTATCTTCTAAGACTCCACCTTTTGTGCTGACCAGTTACCAAAATAGTTGTTTTCATTTCTCCCCACCAATATCAACTACAACAGATTCACAACTCCTTTGCACAGTCAGTACCATTTATGAAACCTTACCATTCTCAACACAATATGAGGGACTAAGATTTTGAGTCGTGTTTGTGCGAAGACCAAGACCAGCCAAAAATAATACTACTTCTCTGCTAGCAAGCATATTAACTATAGTTTGGCTCTAGTTTAACTGTTGCCTACTTAGCACTTAATTGCGAAGTGGTAAAACCAGTTGTACCATAACCTAAGCTTTGTGTTACATGGAATAAAGAAAATATGAATTACATATGTAGAAATCTGGCATGATTTAGATCACAAAACCAATCACATTTGACTTGGTCGCCTTTAAACATGGTGAAAATCCAATCTGGATACATTCGTATGTTCTGCAAAAATAGCTCACTGCACCTTGAGCTCAGGTAGCCCAGGCAGCAACTCTCCATGGAAAACAGCTGGAATGGCAACTTAATAATTTAACACAGAGAATAAACTGTGGATGGAGATGAGGAATGTACATAGGATATTGCATATCAGTGCTATGTTACCTTAGCTAGTTAATATTAGTTCAAAGCCGTACAGCTGCTGTGGAAAATGATTTAGCACTTAACCTCAATATGTCAAGCAGCGATTGTCACAATTCAAAACTTTTGAGGTAATCTCCATTGCAAGAATTGTTTTCTACTTAATGGTATATATATATGGAGCATAAAATGTCTATTCAATGCAAGTTGAGTTTCAGAAGGCCCATTTTATTCAATGGAGCTTACTCCCAGGAAAGTGATCTTATGACTGCAGTCTCTTATTCTTTCAAACTTGAAAAAGCTGTACCTCGTTCTATTGATTTTAATACTACCTTTCCTCCAAATTCAGAACAGCTAATATGGTTCTTCCTTCCATCTCATCACCACAAGTGGACTGAAAGTGTGGGTCACCCAAGGTCACCCAGTGAGTTTTATCACTGAGTGGTGATTTGAACCCAGGTCTCAACAGTGTTAAGCTCTCAACACACCACCATACAAACTCTCATCCCAAAATGTGGTAGCAAGTTTAGTAACCACAACAAGCAGTGAAATTAGCACTTAAAGCTTTTATTTTAATTTAAGAAATAGCAGTTACTAAGGAAATTCAGATCTAAATCTTTAACCTTATATGCCTAGTATCTAATATAGGTAAAGCTGTGATTTGTAGCAGCTGTGATCTGTATCAGATTTCACACATTCAATTTAACTAGTGGGGAAAACTATTAGTAAAGCATAAACATCACAAAAATAGAATTCAGGAGCTAGCTTCAGCCAAGATCAAGTATAAAATGAATGTCCAATCAGAATAATCATCTGTTTAACTCTTTGTAGTGATGGCAGATATACACCTTTGCATCTATCTGAGGGGTTTCTGCTTTTTACTTTACTATTCCCTACTCTAGAATGAAGTGGAAATTCACAGCAGGTTGTTTCACATGCTTTGTGAATGGGCTACCCCACAAAGCAAGGTAACTCCTGCATGTTAAAGTTTTCATTTACAAGGCACCTAGATAGCCCAAGGCAAATATGACTTAATAGCACTTACCACCTTTGAAGTACAGCCTTTCAAGGTACCTTTCCACACATTTCACAAGCTGTGTGATTTTAAAAACTGGCATAAGCTTGCCTGCCACCAATCCTCACATCACAGGCAGGCAGCAATTTAAAAGCCTGTTAGTAAATTACGCTACTACCTAATCTCCCACCAATGTGTATATATTGCCAAACTCTGTTACAAATCTGAATCCAATCAAATCATCTAGTGCAGATGAAAGTTCAAAATAAGACTTCATACCTCACTCTCCTTTACAAGTTATATGCTTTACACACATACCCAGATCATCTCTGTATGATGCTAGCAGAACCCAAAAACTTATCTGCATATTGATTACTGGGATGCCGGTATAGCCACCTTGACTCTATATCCTCTCGCCTATATTTAAACAAAAGGAACCATTTCAAAGCATTTCAACTACTCAGTTCTCCTCTGCAGCCCTTCAGTTGAATTTTGCTCTAGATCTCCAAGTTCATTTACTTCAATATTTGCTGAAGTTAAAACTTGCAGTGGCAGGAAACTGTCCCAATTTACAAATTAACAGACTGATACCCAACAAGACATGCTGTTCTTTCGTTTGAAAAGTCCTGTGTGTTCAGTTCTTACAGTGGTTCTTTTAGGTCTGACTCGAACTCTTTACTGAATGCATATCAATAAACTAAACCCATGTTTCCTATTCATTTTGAATCCATGGATAAAGATAGACATTTTGAGGAAACTCTGGCAACACTTTGGACTTAAACTGCCGTAAGAGTAGCAGTACTAAGGAGCATCAGTAGATAGTAATAATAATATAATAATACGTTTATTGCTTTTCCGGCCGAAGCCATAAGCCATACAAACACCAACAAAATATGAACTGTACACTTGAACATACCCAATTCACACAGACATAACTCGTCATTATCACTTTAAACTATCTAAGCTCATGAAGATTTTGTTTCTTTATCACCGTGGCTAAAAAGGAAGCCACCATAGCAGAGGTTTGATTGTCAGGAAAGTTATCAGACAATAACACTGAGATTGCCCAAGGAAGGAAGGGAAGCTTTTCTTTTAACATAATAGGAATAATAAATCTCTCTCTTTCCTTACTCCACTTAGGGCAAAAAACTATTATATGATCCAAGGTCTCTAACTTTCCTTGTCCACAGTCACAAACTCGTTCAGAATAAGGGAGTCCAGAGAAACGACCAGAAAGCACTTTAGAGGGGAAGGAGTTAAGTCTGGCCAATGTGAAGGCTCTGCGTTGAGCTGGAATCTTTAAAGAATAGCAATAAGATGGAATAGCCTCTGGAGGTGAAAGTCCCAGGGATAAGCCCGAACATGTACGTCTGGCTCTCTGGAGAGTACTGCTGTAACAGTAGATAGTAAGCAAAGCCTTCTCTTTAAAGTTTCACTTATTCCCAAATAAGACACTTCAAAGAAATTTCTCAATGTTCCCCTAAATTCCCAATTTTTCTATTAAAACCCAGAAAACTCTAAATTTGGTTCACCTCAGGCCTTCACATCGCTACATGATGACGCTTTCAGCTCAGAAATATTTCTGTCACTCAACTAGAGTCAACTGTAACACAGTTCAATACCATGGCAAGAAAAATTCAGCTTCCTCTGCTACTATTTCCATTGCACTGATTGCTGTATAGACAAGTTGGGTAAGTGTTTTACGAGTAATCACTGGCTTGTTTTATAAGCTAAACACTTCTCCCTTACTAGTCACTCCCTGGTACACCACACCAGAAACAGGTTTGTCCAAGTTCAAAATGCAGCACTGTATCCCATTTAAAACCAGAAGAGATAACTAGGCAGTCCCCTTGCAATAAGACAGCTTCCATAACGACAGCCCCATCACATGGGTATCGCTAACTAAAATTGTGGAAATTTGGTACTAACTAAATTGTGGAAATGAGGTACTAGCTTGCCAACTGGGAACACCACTGGTCTTCCTCAATGTATCTAGAAATTAAAAGAATACTACCAATTTGCTTGTATGCAAGACATTGTGCATTTCACTTCATAGTAAGACTCACAAATACCAGTGCCTGGCTGCAGAAACATAGATTATTAATCAACAAGCTAATCAGTAATGTTAAGGTGTATATTTTCAGCTATACAAATGGACCCACTTGCACCATCTTTTTATTGCTCTTTTCCTCAGAACCTTGACAGTTTGGTTTAGGTTGCAGATTCCTCCTATCAAGTAACCCTACCCCTAATATTAGGAACAAGACTGTCAAATGGTTAGCAACCTATGTTCTCATATTTTTCAGTTTCAGCATGACGGTAAACTTACCCACGAACATAGAAACAAAACTCTTGGTTGATCAAGCCAATTAGTTTATACTACTTCATTATCCTTCCTATGCAACCTGGACTTTGACAAGGTGATAAAATTGAATCATAATGTGCACGGGGCCATGCTACAGCTACAGGTACCTAGAACTTGTAAAGGCAATGACAGTAAGTCATGCTCTTCCAGGGATATTTTTTTATCAGCAGGTGCTTCTAGTATGAGTGTGAAGCTTCTACTCCTTTACCTTCCAGGTGAGAGGGACAGCCAGTGCTCAATTCACTACTGCACGGTATATTACTGGTCAGGGGCAGTCTCTCTCTCTAATATAGTTCATGTGCCCAGGTCATGCTGCTCCTTCACATCAGAATGGACACAGGTCAGAAAATTTTCTAAGGAAAATTCATTGTTTCATAAAACAATGAACAGAGACTACTGTTGGTGCCACTGTCAGTATTAGGCAAGTATAGTATATAAATATTTCTCCCTAGATGCAATGATGCTCCTAGTTCAAAACTCAGGAAGACAAATATTGTTAAATTCATTTTCTAGAGATCATGAATTAATTCTGAACAATTCACAATTTTAAAAAATTCATGTTGATAATTATTGTATTCCTCGGTCAGTCATAGAATGACTACTGGACACAACCAACAGGTCTGCTCTCCCACCCACCCCTAAAAGCGGATAAGAATTGTCTTCAACAAACTTGACAGACTGTCGACGTTAAGCATAAAAGTTGTACCAATCCTGGCTAATTAAGGACCATCATGCACACTAAAAGATGTTGTATGAGCCTTTACATGAAATATGCTTGCAAAACTGTATAGTGCCTGTAAATAAGCATGCTTCTATTATTCTGACTCTGCATACTACAGAGAACTAGAATTTGCTGCAACCACCATGCAGACATGCAGGAGCATAAACACAATATATATTTGCAACTGCACAATATTTGGAGCAGCCTTTGCCTGAAATTAGAATAGGTGAAAGTTTGGCAACTTCCTTCAACAGGAAGATCAAGACTGTCCTACATGAAGTGCTGAAGTTTCCAAACCCATCCAAACTAATGCAAACATAGAACACTATTCACTTCTGTCTCCTTTAGGCTCTCCACCCAATGAGGAAAGTCTGCTGTTCAAGCTAAACCTTGCATCACAGTGTAGCTTTCAGTCTTTAATTGCTGACCATCCCCAGTCTTAACATGCAGCTTTTGTCAAAGGCATGAGAGCAATTCCAGAACACTACAGCTTTCAACTTACAAAATTAATGTCTGTCTTCTTGTACTTCCACTGTCACTATCCTGCTTTACCTCTGATTTACTGTTAGTATGATTTTCAGTGGTGTCTGTCTATGCATTAACATTATCAGTCTGATAAGATTTATGAACAAAATCTCCAACTATAGGAGATATCAAAATGTCAGGATATCCCTAGACATATGCACTTGTTTAATCAGCCAGTATAAAACCCTTCCATGGGCAAAATTAACTTGCAATGCAAAGCTAAGGTTTTGATCCAGTTAAGTCAAACACTAGGTAAAGGTAAAAGTAGTCCCCTGTGCAAGCACCCTGTGCAAGCACCCATGGGGGAGGATGTCGCATCATGATGTTGTCTTCACAGACTTTTTACGGGGTGGTTTGCCATTGCCTTCTCCAGCCATCTACACTTTAACCCCAGGTAACTGGGTACTCATTTTACCGACGTCAGAAGGATGGAAGGCTGAGTCAATCTTGAGTCGGCTACCTGGACCCGGCTTCTTCCAGGATCGAACTCAGGTTGTGAGCAAAGCTTGGACTGCAGTACTGCAGCATACCACTCTGTGCCACGGGGCTCCCTAAGTCAAACAATAACCACACATATATATCTAAACATGTCAATAAACTGAGTGTTACATAGGTATCCTGTCATCTTTCACTGGAGTTTTTTTGGGAAAGCAAGCCTGGTCTTGTAAGACACATTTTAATGCATTATTCTTTGAAGTAGCAATTTAGTAGCCATTTAAAATGGCTGGGTTTCAAACTACAAAAATATATACAATTTCTTGTAATTTGAGCTATTGACCTATATAGCCCTAGTATTTGACTTCAGCAAAGTTATACATTCATTAGCCTTCCTGAACAGACTCCAGCAAAGGAAGAGTACAACTGCTTTGCCTCATATAATACCAAGCAAACATTCACAAATTATGGCATCATATGTTGCTATGGCACCACAGCATTTGTAGGGATTATTACTAAAATTGGAAGTTATGATTTAACAGTACCATATTAAAAGTTAAGATTATGGTATTTACAGACGCCATTACAGAAACCAACTATTTGTTTCAAGTTTTGTCATCCTAATCAAGTTCTGGTTGGGAGATCTAAATTGTTTCAAGTCAAAGCACCAACTATAACTCAGGTGTAACACATGACAGATTTTAACATGACTTTTTGAGTCTAACACAAGGATGTGGTTATGGCTTAGTGAAAGGCGAAAAAGCAAATATGGGTCCAAATCCCAGCTGCACTATGCCCATTTGCTCTCATTTATTGCTATAAAGCAAAAGTGATGTTTTCCTTGCAAAAGGCTGCAAAGATTGTGTAGCAATTAGAACTGTGCCAACATGAACTACAGTTTTAGGGTTACTTGATTTTTATACTAGAATTACTTAATGTGGGGAAAATACAACTCAAATTAATTACACAACTTTTTAATGCTATTTGTGGTGCATGCATGCCCCCTTATAGGATGACACTGGTATCGACATGTGCAGATTACTCCCATATAGCAGAAAATAATTAAACAACCCTCCCATTTAGATGAATACTGGAGGAAAGCTTTCAGTATTGAGTCACTAAGGTACATAAACTAGAACTTATAAATTTCTATGTATCAACATCTATTTTTTTAGGAGCTGACGTGACCAGACACTTGGGATTTTTTCCAATCATCTTCCACCGTACAGTTAAAACTTTCTACTTTACTACTTGAAGATGGCAAACCAGGCAGCCAAAAACATCTGGATTTTTTACACCACTAATGTAAAGGTGAAGGCAACAGGGTATGTAACCAAGGATAATCTAGTGTCAAAGCTGAAGCTTCCGGATGACACTGTGAACGAGCGTCTAACAAATCTGTTCAATTTATCCTTATATTTAAGAACGTGGCTACCTGCAGTTAGTTATTTGCTTTCAAAATTGCTCCATTGATGTACATTCAATTTAGGGTGTTTAAATTTTTGTCCAATAAAACGGTGGCTCTAGATTTAGTTGTCAGTAAGTTTGCATTTTGGAAATGTGCCTTATGCTCAATTCATTTAAGACCACTTATAGTTCTCAAACTCCCATGCAAGAGCCCATTACTGTTAAATTGCTAGGTTCAGGTGACAAAAGAGTTCCATACTATTCTACCAAAATGAGAATCAAACCATTTTTATTGCCCTAAAATAGAAGATATTCAGAAATATAGACTGGGTACAACTGAAAATGTGAGCAAATGCATTTGTTTTAGCGGAAAACTCTCAGATGCCAATTCTGTAAGAAACCTTCGCAGTTTGATCCTACATGTTTACTTTAAGTCCTACCAAGGCAAGTCCATGGCTGCAGCCTTTGGTTTCTCTTATGCATGCACCAGAAATTCTCAAGTTAGCTCTTAGGTGTTTACTGGAACTTAATGCAAGTATTAACAACTCGGCGATGAACACTTTACTTCTCATAAACACGCCAAGAAGAACTTGTTTTTGCTACACATGTAACCTTTGTGAAAAAGTAGAAGAAAGTTATAATTATAATTAGGGACGTGTATGTTTCAAGTAGCTGCTTGTCTTCTGGGATGTCATGTTTTAATAGAGCTTACTGTTTCTTTCTAGGTCATTTTTGTTTTATCTTTCCACTGAAGTTTAATTTACAATTGTTGTCTAGTTACTTGTTACATTCATGTCACTATGAACATGCTGGTTTATGATCTGAGGATTTTTTTAGGAACAGCAAAGAACTATACATTCATAGTAAGAGTTTACTATGTAGTTTGTTATGTACAGATTTCTTGCTGAGAAATGCACTTCTTAACAGCCTGGGTTACTACTGTCTGGGCTTAAGGGCAAGAACTTTCTCAAATTGGCATACAGCTATTTCTAATTAAATTTAAGTTTAATCTCTTTAAGTAAACACCTATTCAAGAGTTTGGTGCACAAAAATCTACTGAAGAACTTTAGTACAATTAAGGATAATTATTTAAAATTTCATTTCAATCATACACCCATGACTAGTTTGCTGCAGAACTACAATTCCCACAGACTTAGGTGTTATGCATAGCTCAAGAAAGATTTTTAGAAAGGGAGGGGGTCCCCTTGGTTGTTCCTGTACCATCCCTTCCTTTCTTCTACTATACGCTAACACATTCAAGAAGAGCCATCCTGTTTCTGAAAACAGAGACTCAGGGCAATGACTGCTAACAACTATCAAGAAAAAACATACAGCAGTTGTATTCCTTCTAGGTATCAACAATCCTGTATTTTCCCAATACTAGAAATAAACATTAAAATGAAATGTTAACTACCTTTTGGTGTGAGCTTTGATTTTAGCTGAAGTAAGCTAAACTTCCTCTGTAAGCAACACCTGAGCACATTCAAAAAGCTTCAGTAAGAAACCTGACCAGTACAATTTTCACAGAAGCCACCTACGCCCCAGATGGAGCACTTCACACTTTCTTTTCAATTCTCAGCATCACCATCACCTCCACCCGGAAAGGGCCTCTACTACCCAAGATGTTTTGTAAGACGTCTCTATAGTACCCCCTAGATCTGGAGTAGCTTTCTGCTTAAAACTAGTGACCAAAGCAGCGGGAATTTGAGCCACCCCACGACTTTCACGTCTAGACAAATCGAGAGCGCCTCTCCTGCAAAAAACATGCATGCAAAATAACCCAAGACCAAAAAAAAAAAAGACTAAAGAAAAGAAAGCCCACAATGCAACAGATATCTAGCGTTGCTGACTGCAGCGAGGCTGTGGAGTTAATTACAATCCAAACAAACCCTCCCCCCATCGCAGCTTTGTGGGCAAAAGCCCGCCAGCAAGTGGGGACCGAGAGGCTCCACTCCTCAGCGAGGCAGCCACCAGCAGCAGTCTAATCCTCCGCGGCTGGAGCCGGGCTCTTGCCACCCGCCACCCTTTCCCGGTGTCCGGCCACAGGCACCGGCTCCCCCTTTCCCTTGCATCCTGTTTCTCCTCCGGGGACCGAGCTCTCCCTCGTCCACCGCCACAAGACACCACCTCGGCTCACGCAACCGATCCCACCCCCCCTCCCGCTCCACAAACCATCTCTACAGTAGTTCACACCTCGAGCGCTGCTATGCTCAAAAACTCCTCACGCGCGGGGACCGGGGGAGGCCTCTTCGCAGCCCAGCGCGGCCCCCTTAAGCTCCACCCTTGAGCTCCGTCCCACACTCGCCACCCTTCCCACGACCACCCCGACCCGCGTCCTGAGGCGGCCCGCCGCGCTGCCTCGACCGCCCCCTTTCGCGCCCCCTCCAAGTTCTGCTCCCCCTTCGCCGCCAACCGAAGCCCAGCCGTTTCCTAAGGGAAGGGGGTGCAAAACCCGCCGCCCGCCTCGCCCCCCTTCCCGCTCTCCCCACCCGCTGAGAAGACCGAAGTAGCGCCAGGACCGAGCCCAAGTTTTGGAGCGAGGAGCGCTGAAAAGAAGGGGCAGGAAGCCCCGGAGCGGCACTAACACTGGCAGGGAGGCGAGGCGCAGGGTCCTCCCGCGGCTCCCGTTTCCAGCCACAGCCTCCGCCGCTACACAGCCGCAGCACAGGCGACGCAGGCGCCTTCCTCCCTTCTCGCCGCGCCCCGACTCTCGGACGCCGTCGCCGCCGCGAGGCCACCAACCCGCACAGGAGACAGGCTTAAAATGGCGGCGCTCACAAGGAGCTTCTTATAGCGAGTGAAGGAACTCGACTGTATCCTGCCGCCGCCTCGCCTGGACGTGCGCGCAGCATTCCACAGGCAACCCACCCAGCGCGAGGGGGGGGGGAGAAAAGGGGTGGAGAAATAGTGCCCCTCCACCCTTCCAACCCTGGCAAGCGCGCGCGCACACGCACACGGGAGGCGGAGGGAGATCAGCGAGTGAAGCCGAAGCAGCAACAGAAGCGAGGGAGTTTCGATGGAAGAGGGATTGTGGGAACTCCGACTGAGGGGAGGGGGAGGCTGGGGAAGAACAAGGCAGGATAGGTGCAGGGATCCAGGAGAGAGGGGAGGTGTGATGAGGTCGGCGGGGGGCGGGGGAATAGAAAGAGAACTTCCCCCCCACCCCCTCCTGGAGACCGAGCTTGGGAATGAGGTTCCTGCAAGAGAAGTTGCCGCTTAGGCTGGGGGGGGAGGGAAAGCAGCTGGCAGCAGCCCGTGCTTGTTCTTAAGGGTGCACTAAAGTTCTAGCAACGCGTTAAGCCGCCTTTCCGCCGCCCCCTCCCCGATGGCTTACCCTCTCATCAAAAAAAGTAAATTTGAAAAAAAATAAAACCTCCCCTCCTTTGCATGCCACAAAACCCCGCAATTCTTCTTTCTTCCTCAGCTCCGCGTCCAGCCAGGCTGGAGGAGGCGACTTTAAATAACGTCAGACCAGAGCAATCAATGGCAACGAGGCTCCTGGGGGCTTCCGGCAGCAGCCGCGCTCGCTACAAAGTTGCTTTCCCTAGAGAAAAGAATTCACTTAGAAACGCCTGACATAGCTTCGCGAAGTAGAAATTCCCCCCACCCGGCCCGCTTCGCTCTGGTGCTGCTCCCGGCGAATCTGGGCCCTACGTTTGCTTCCAGCCACGCCTTTAAAAAACAAACAAACCTGAAAAGTTACTACAGTCGAATCGCAGGAAGGTGAGTGTAGCTGCCTCGCTCACGTAGGCGGAAACGCCGGCCGCGGTGCCTTTCGAAACATTTGCCAGGGAGAGTTGCCAAAGCAAACACCTTCTGTCTACGGCGGGGAGGGGCGGCCGCCAGCATTGCTACTTTCCTTTTTTTCATTTGGGGAAACACTTGGATCGCGTTGTATCTCGCAGAGGATGGGGCGTGTGTTTGATTACGAGATTCGGGTCCAGGAGCCCCTTAAAGCCGGACAAGATTTCCAGGGAAGAAGCTTTGGAGAGTCGCTCCTTTTGTCAGATGAACGAACATCCCCCGCCCCCCAGTATCTTACAGAGTAGTGGCAAAACAGATGCCTAACCCTCCATATGAATAAAGTCACCAGACTGCAAAGTTGCCCCAACATTGCCTACAAATATTTTACAACGGCCTAAATAGAATTTACACGAGTTTCTGTCATATTTGTAGGTCGTGCGAGCTTTCATCTCTGCAGGTTATACTCAATAAAAGTCGAAGAGCAAGATCCGGGTCCAACAGCGCCTTGAAGACCAACTAGATTTCCAGGGTATGAGTTTTCGAAAGTCAGAGCTCCCGGATATCTGATGAAGGGATACTGGTATCTGACAACCTTGGTAACTGGAAATCTTGCGGGTGTTTAAGGTGTTACTGGACCCGAATCTTACTCTTCTACTGCAAACCAGCAGGGCTGAATAAACCCAAGTTCCGAATTCCTAGCATTCTTCAAAGGAGAAGCTGCTGCCACCACTACGCTAGTATTGTACGTGCGTGTCCAGCGTTTTGTTGCTTGCCTTCGAACGGAGCAACTTTCTGTGGGGCGAAGCGGGTTTATGATGGAGCGGCAGGGAGGCACGCGCGTCCCGAAAGGGCCAGGAAAGCGCTCGGTGTGGACGGGAGCCGGTCCCTTCCCGTCCGGCAGGCGCCTTGGCTCCCCTAAACCAAGTGATCCGACCTCTTGGCTAGCGGCGGATCCTAATTGATTCACCAACCTGAGAAGCGATCGGACTCTCCTCAAAGTTGAGAGCCGAGGCGAAACACAGCGCGGGGGAAGGAAACCCAAGGCGGCGCCGACCCTCCTCGGGACAGCCTGCCCTAATCTGCGCTCCCCTGCCGCGGAGACGCTCCGGCCCGGCCGCGTGTCGGACTAGCTTTGTTTCTTGCTTTGAACTCCGCCTCTTCCCGTGGCTGGGAGGAGTTCTCGGCCGGGGCTGCGGCTCTCTCGGAGGCCACGTGGGGAGCGAGACCTGCCCCGCATCCTTGACCCGCTTGCGCCCGCACCAGCTGTCGGATCCAAAGCGGGCCGATCGTGCGCGGGTGTGGTGAGACTCCCGGGGTTTTCTGCGCGTTTTCATGCCTTAAATCGGGGAGGTCCCCAGGACTATGCACTGAGGGATCAAGCCCTGCTGAAGTCGGAAAGGGTTTGCTTCTGAGTAAATGTGGATTGCAGCCTAAGAGCAAGATTTAGGTCCCGGATAGTATTGGACACAGATCTTGCTCTTAGACCGCAGACCAATACGGCTCCGGTCTGACTACAGCAGTTGTATAAAACTACACCGTCTTCCACGGTTTGTAGACTCCACGGGGCTTCGCAAGTTAAAGATCTTTGATGGGTTCTGAATGTTTTAAACAACTTTGTGATCTCTTGTGTCAGGGCGTCATAGAACACGATTTCCCCAAGTCACCACCAGCTCGAAGCTGTTTTCCCAGTGCCTGTTCAAGGATCAAACCCCAGCAGGGATCAGTTAGGTGATTTCCTGAATAACCCTGCAGTGAAGGGTCATATATCTCTGGACTCCCAAATCTGAATGCACTGACTTCAGTGAACTTTATGGCCAGGGGTATTAATGAAGTATGAGAGATTGTAAATTTGATATGTTTGGGCTGGAATATGTTTGCTAGAACAGTTTTGTGGCTTTATGTGCAATTGGCCTGGGGAAAATGTGAGTAGTGTGTGTTTTATATATAATATTTGTTTCTATTTCTTAACTACAGCTGACATGGAATTTCACCATGAAATTAAATCCTGAACTGGTTTCCTCGTAGGGTTATCAATTGCCTGAAGACAAAATGACTTCATGAGATGTTATTTACCTGCTGATATTATTTACCTCCATGCCATGAAAAACTTCAGCTGCTCATTTTCATATATTTGGCTTCATTAAAGAGAGAAGATTTTTTCCAGGCCTGTTGGCAACCTTATTTCCTTGAGGTTTCAAGTGTGTTTTGCTGTTCTTTGTATTTGGATTAAGATTTTAATGTTTAAATTGCACATTTAGAAAAAAATCAATTTACATGGTAAAAACGTAAATTGTTACTTTGAGAGAATAAGGGGTATTTTATGATTTTTTAAGCATATCCTAGGCAAGGTTACTCAAAGGTAAGCTGCACCAAGTTGATTAGGAATGAAGTCCCATTGAAATCTTGGGTTTACTTTTCAGTAAATAAACAAACTCAGGTTATTGGGGGGATAACTTTGTTTGAATAGCTACAGAAGCCATAATTAAAATGTGCTGTGCACTTTGTTTTTATTTCAAAATAATGTCCATGTGAACTTATTCCTATTTGCTTGGGAACACTAGATAGTTACTCTTCATTATTGAACCCTTAGTTCAAAGTGCATGAAAAGATAACTGAGTACCATCTTAGCCTCTGAGTCACTAAAGGGGCAGAATACTCAGGAGTCAGGACATTAAAAAAAAACTCATGTAAACATTCCAGAGATTTAAAATTCTCCCAAGAGCTTGTGTCAACAAGCCCATAATGGTTACATTGGAGGCTGGAAAGTCAAGAAATGTGCACAGGTTAGCAGATCAAAAGGAATGGGCAGCCCTTCCCCACAACTTGTGGTGTTTGAAATAAGGATAATAGCATATTTCATGGAACTCTACTACTCTCAGACAACAGTCTTTAAAATAAGAAATATCTGAAAATGCTATAACTACAGATTCCGCCAATGTCTCACCAATCTTAATATTCTAGTTTAAATCAAAACGATTGAAAAGGTAAGCAAGAAAAAGCATTTTCGGAACCAAAGCTTTCCATTCAAACGCAGATGGTTGCAATTGACTGGGACCTAAAGCAGCTGTACCTGTGCTATTGCTACAATCGCAATGATAGAGAGAAAGTAAATGTGTTCTGATTTCACCACCTTAGGCCTGATTTTACCCTTAGTAAAATGGGTATACAGCCACTGACATCCATGTTTTAGGTCCTTATCCAAAGATACGTTATATTGAATTAGAAGCATTGGTGCTAATAGGGTGTTATATCAAGTTGCCTCTAAGCAATTCCACTGGGTATTCAGTCACAACAGGAGAATCAGTCAACTGCCCTTGAAGCATTTCATGGTCCCCTATACCTTTCAGAGCTTCTTTGTGTGTCATCCCACCCTCTGAGGGTTGAAGAGCTGGGCCTATTGAAGTCTGGATATTGCAGGAGCAGGAGGGGCGATGTCAGCATTGAGATTCTCTGGCCCTGGAATTCAGGCAAGTTGAGGAAGACCAGGGAAATCAGGCGATTACACCAGTAGGTTTCTAAACTTTATTTGAAATATATTTCAAGAGGCCTTTGATTTTTCCCTTGTGTATTTTTAGCTATTGCTGCTGCATCTGATTGCATATTCTTGGGACATATAGGCAATTGTACATAGGAAGTTTTGGGCTAATTAGCTTTGTGTGTTAGCTGTGATTTTTCTGTTATATTTTCTTGTAATCTTTTGAAATGGCCACATTTGCTGTGTTTCAGGATTGTGCTGGGAGTGGTCCAGTTATTGACTAACTTCTGATAACTGCTGTTTATGATTGAATTGGCTCATCCCACAATGTAATATGAAATAAAGACTGAAAAACAAAATAAATGGTCTTGGCAAGGCTTAATGGAGTCATCTGGTTGCATCTAGCAATTATGATTTTCAAGAGAGGCTTGTGATAAGTGTAGTTTGAGAAGTTTTGTCCAAGGTTGTACTTTGACAGATTTGTTGTGATAACTGGTTTTGACACAGCAAAGACTTATCTCTCCCCCTCCCCCACCCCGTGGTCATTCTCTCTTCTACTATCATAATTATATATCTTTGCAATGAGAAATCTTCATCAGAAATAACTTAGTTTTGTGATTCTCTTCATGATGAGATGTAGACACATTTTTAAAAGTTCGTTCTTCTGTTTTTATTACTCATCTTTGAGTATGTTGCTATTTGAAATCAGCTTTAAAGAAGCAAAGAAATAAAAAGCAGAAAATCATGATTAAGGTGAACATAATTGGCCCTGAATTACACTGAGAATATTAAATTCTAGCTATGCTTATTTTAGGGACATAATGAAGAATTAAATTGCAATGCCCCTAATAGAGCAAAACTACCAGTTAAAGAAACATCAAAACACCGGGCCTCAGCCTTTGATACAAGGCATTGAAAGATGGAAATAATTGACTTCTAATATTAACATGTTCTAGGGCCGTACTTTGGAATTAATTATACAAATACTTTTATTTTTTTAAAAACAGTAACTTCATTTTCAGGGGCATCCAATTGCCCAACGATAGCCTGTCTTGTGTATGGGCCCTCAAGTAAAGTTTTTACGTAGAGATTTACTGTAAAAGAAGACAAAAAGTATAAATAAAAGCAAAAGAGGTAAAGAGATGTAGGGTTGCAGCATTCCATTTCATTCCAGGGCAATGTGTTTCAGAAGTTGTAGGTTTGCACAGCAGTTGAACCATTCTGCCCAAATGTAGAGAATTGTAAAATATTATTACCAGAAGTCACTTCCTTTTTTTTAATAAAAAGTTATTGTGACGTATGAATGTTGTCAATTCCAAATTAATTTTGTGGATATCTGAAGACTCAGGTGCACTGGTGAATTTCGATAGTTGGCTAAATATGATTGTGAACGTTCACATATATGTCCAGAAAGCGGGGACGCATATATTTTATTGTTGGACATTTCGTTTTGCTCATTCATGGTAACACGTACGTTAGTACAATACGTCTGTTGCTCCAGATATTTTGGATTAAGAGTCATTAACAATCACTAGAGTATTTTTTTTTGTAAAAATTGTAAACGTAACCATTTGGTGAACATCTTTTTTCTTGATAAACATAACATGGATTTTATTCCGTTTATGCAGGTACCACAGCAGTTATTCTTCATCTGTTGTGGTTTAGCAACTTCCAAATTGCGTAGTAGACACATTAGTGTAACCAAGAAAGCATGAATGGGTTGGTGTCATTTTCAAAATACCTATATAACAACCCAAACAAGGAAACAGAAAGACTGGCAAGCAATTATGATTTTTTTTTACCATGTGGAAAACAAAAAGGGGGAGGTGGGAGGAGGAAATTCAAGTTCACTTACATTGATGTAGATCCACTGATCTCAACACATCGATGCCAGTGTAAGTGGCCCTTGAATGCCTCCCAGTTACGAGTGGAGCTGGCAGACCTTGTCTCCTTTTTGAAGTGTGTCCTATCAAGCATCTCATAGACCCAGAGAGATCATTAAATATATATATATATATATATATATATATATATATATATATATATATATATATATATATATATATATATATATATATATATATATATATATATATATATATATATATATATATATATATATATATATATATATATATATATATATATATATATATATATGAAAATATTCGATGGCTAGAGGAGAATTTTATGTAACAGACTTCCAGGTAGGATATATATATATATCCCATTCTGAATTGTGTACTTAATCTTGTTTAAATCAATATGGGACTGCTGTGTTTACCCAGCCTTGCAGAAAAATTTGCTGCAGTCAAAAGGAAAGAAACAAAAGCAGCAAAAGGGGCATCACTTGCCCTTTTCCCTCATCCAGCTCCATCTACCTGGTACCATTATTTGTAGCTATAGGTAACCCTTTAAATGCTGGTACTTGATGATAGAGAACAACCGATGAGGGAAGGAACTTTCATAATGAATGGCTAACATGAAAATATTCGATGGCTAGAGGAGAATTTTATGTAACAGACTTCCAGGTAGGATAATTTTGGTGTTAGAGCCAATGTGTAAGCATCTGAATTAGCCCACTAGCCTTTTAATTTTCCTTCCATCCATAATAAGGTTAAACGGCTTTGAATATAAGTTGTCAGTTTACATACAGTTACACAAACAGGCCATATAAGAATCCATTGGGTATCTTTCAATAAGAGTCTCTAAAAACAAAGGGAGTTTCAGTAAGTACCCTATGTCATGATGCTGCTACTAATACTAATTGCAGTCTTGCAATTATACAGTATAAACATTGTATAAATTAATATCTGAGCTTTTGATTCCTTAAGCAAATGCAACATGGTTACCGTTCTGGGTTAGAGGTATGTTGGTGAGGTTTCCATTGGTGGAAGAAGGTAAGTAATGGAGACAGCCGCCAACAAAGGACATAAAGCATTTACAGTATGTTTTCCTTTCAGTTTTCCGTCAGTACAGAGTCAATATTGTTCCGTCTCTTAGATTTCATCCCTCTTCTCCCCCCTTCTTAAATTTCAAAATGGTTGCAGATTTTTTAATTCACGAAAAGGTTAAAGGCGTTTCCCCATCGCAACAGGGATTATCTTACCAGAGGATTCTGGGACTGCAGATGTATACTGCGGCAAAATCGTAAATTCATCAGTTTAAAAAAAATCATTTCGAGATGCCAGCTGCTAAAAATAATAGAATTATAGTAAATCATTGATAAGATTAAAACATAAAGCCATTTTACACTCCAAAGCGTCCTAAAACACTGGGCTTTTCTCTTATTTCATTTCTTAAATAATGCAAATTTTAAAGTAGCTTTTCTATCCTGAGCACGCAGCGCCATGAAATCGATAATTTTTGATCTTTTGGTTAGTAGGCAACATGGTGAGCTATTGCGGGGACTGCAGGCAGCAGGCATGTTCTTGTCAGCTCAAAATTTTCATATTGTTTTTGACTCCATGGAGACTTGTCGATGGGATATAGAGCCAGCTATATCTTCAAGCTTTCCTGTGTTGCTGAAGGGATTATTTTTTTAAAAGCCATGTTTTTATGTACCTGTATACAAATATTTTTTTTAAAAAGAAAACAAGACAATTTATTGGATTTTAAACCAAAAAAATATGTAAAAAGAATGGCTGGTGTGATTATAATCACATCATGCAAGGTCCACGGTTTCCATTTAGTGAAATTTCGCAGAGGGCAACTTCTTAAGGACATCCCTGCTGTGCAGAGTGAAAAGCATGAACAAACCAAAGACAGAATTCATCTGTGTTTATATTTTACAGACAATGAAAACCCTACTCTTTGTATGCCTTTTTTCTCCACCTTATTATTTCATGAAAACTGCAGCATTTTCCCCGCCCCCCACCCGAACACTCACCGCCCCAGCACTGCAGTGTTTGGTATTTCTTTCTTTCTCCCCCCCCCCCCACCTTCTTCTTCTTCATTTTTTTCCTCTCACAAATTCTGCACGCGCCATCTTTGTCCATTGTTATCCTTTTCTGAATTCGGGTTGCCCCATCATTTTCAAAACGGTTCATAAATGGAAGGTGAGATGCCTCAATCCTGGTTTAAATGTTTTTGTCTCTCATTTACGTATTTTCTCCTCTCTTCCTCTCCCCCATCTCCAGAAAGACAGCCAGAGAAGCCACCCCAAGAATTTTCTGAGACTGCCATAACCTGTTGTATACTGTGAGGAAGAGAATATTAACATAATAGCAACAGCTGCAGCCTAAATAGAAGCTATGATATAATTAATGTGCTACAACAAATTAATTTGCTGCAGGTGTGTGAGATCTGAACTCCATAACCCAAGCTATTTCCTGTTTGAATACAATTAAGCCCCCACCCCCGCACCAAACAAAAATAAAATGCAGATTGCCGTGTCCTGTTATTAATATCTCCTATGCCTGTTGTCAGGGTCCATCTCTCCTAATGTTTTAATCATTAGCAGAGGACAAAAAAGTTAGAGGATTTTCAACCATATTATAAATATAATAATAACATTAAGAAAGTATTTAAGCAAGACTTAATGATATATCCTGCCTTGAAGATAAAACACCTTTGCTGCGGTGTAAGATCTGTGTTGATAAAACGAGAGGCACTGAGGCAAAGAGGAGGGCATTGATCAGTGTATATGGAAGTCTTCTGGTGAGCAGTTCTCGACAGTAGCTGATGCAGATGGACCCACTTGTGCTAGAAGAGAGAGGGGGGAAATAACACTGCCATCCTAAGCATAATGATTAGGCTGGGTCTGAAAATAATATTTAAAATGTTCAGCATATAAAACCGGCAGGTGAGCCTGAATAAGAATGTCACCTACCTTCAGTTTTTGTGGAGGTTAGTTATTAGTTAAATTATGAACATCTGCTTCTAAAGTAGTACAACACACACAAAAGCTTTCGAAGAAGGTGAAGGGAAGCCAGAGAAGTCCATTTTTATTCTCGTTCCAGTATAACAAAATAATGGCTCCGTGTGCGCCGAAGATGCATCGGCCCAACTTATTCACCTAAATCCTCGAGATGAGTAACTAAAGCCTTGGAAAATCAAGGCTAAGCTGAATGGATATGTTTTGGTTTGTGTTTTGTTAATTCATTATTGGTTTTCAAATTTGCTGCTACAAAATGCTTTAGAGAGAAATCGTCTTAAGCAAGCAATTCTGTGCTATTTGTTTTGAAAGGTTGCTTGGCCTTACTGAATAACCTTTAACATGGTTGTTCTAAAATCCAAGGCTCTGTAGTTACAGGCATTCTTTTTAAAAAAATCTATCAACTTAATTTCTTTAAATCTGATTAGATCTTCTTGATATTTTTATATAACTTTGTAGTGAGTTGAGTCTCCGGAGGGACTCCTCCTGGGCACAGAACACAGACTAGCAGGTGCCTTCTTTTTCACCGTTATGAGCAGTTGGTTGAAGGAGTCGTGTGGTGGCACCTACATGATTAAGCTGCAGCTTTAGGCTTACCTGTACCCCTAACAAGACCATCAGCCCCGATCCAGCCACCCCTTCTATGTACCGGAGCTCAATGCAGTTCTGAGCTTAGCTGTCCTGTTCAATGATTGACTGGGCATTTGCACATTAGATTCCCCATAGCTTGCAGGAAGCTGTTCCCAATGTTAAAACAAATGGGATTGTTACTTGAAATGTTAAGATCCTTAAAAATAAGCGGGATAGTGACAGAGCTCATGTCTTCATACCTAAAACAAGCACTAAAAACATAGGTTGGATCTTCTATCATATCTTCCTCTGTGTCCTCAAATTTCAGTCAGGCTCTGATACTGGAAACAGGAGACAAATCACCAGCAGAGACGAGCTACAGAAGGAAAGAAGTCCACTAGCAAACACCTTGAGTTTCTTGAAATTGCACCTCCGCTCATTTGAGATGTTGGTTGGATCATGGCCATTTCCACACTACTCACCTTCTTCCGGAACGGGGCGCAACGTCATGAAAAAACCGTGGAAGATAGTGTCTTCTCATGCGAGTTTTGCGCAAGAAGACGCTATCTTCCACGGTTTTTTTCGTGACATCGCGTCCCGTTCCAGAAGAGTAGTGAGTAGTGTGGAAAAGGCCCAGGTCTACAACTGAAAACTGGGCCATTTCCACAAGTCTTACCTGCCGCCGGAACATCACGCAAAACACCCGGAAGACAGTGTCTTCCTGGCACAATTTTGCTCAAGAAGACACTGTCTTCCGGGTGTTTGGCGCGATGTTCCAGCGGCAGGTAAGACTTGTGGAAACAGCCCTGGTTAGGCTGCTGTTGCTTGTAGTTTAGGCCCAAGTAAGGATCTTTAGGACTGGAAATAAAAGCAAAAGATCTCCTCATTCCTGTTAACCATTTGCCTCAATATTTTCTTCGATTAAGGAACCGGCTTTTAAAATAACATTAACCATAATGGTCCAATCCCACGTTCCTTGTATCAACAGAATACAGTATAATTTTGCTATTATAGAAGCATCACACTGATATTTATACAGACTTTACACAAGATGCTATGTAAATTTTCCTATTTTTTAAAAAAAGTGTACTGCTGGCTACATTTTTTAAAAGCCAGTCTTGATAGGAAACAATTTTATAGGTACAGATCCCTGTATCTATTCAGGCACTCAATAGTGATAAGCAAACAACTAAAAACATGTTTAATTTTTTCTTGTAAAACATATATTGTATATACAATGTCTAGAGAGCATCCTAGGCTCTAACATTTCTAACCTAGTCCATGATATGCCATATGTTCTGATGAAAAACTTTTCTCTCACCCTTTTTGGGTACAAGATAAATCTTTGTGCATTTCCCATTTTTTACAGGTAATTCCAGACCCCTCTCCTTTTTCCTCATTGATCAAGGCAATGTATCGTGCTTTAGGTGCCGACTCTCTTGTGGGATAGGAGTTCCATTTTCCAGTCAGCCATGGATTAATTCTTACATGTCATTGCCTTTTTTGTATTTCTTCTGCTCCTTCACGCCATTCTGCCGGTCTAATCCTTAAGCCCTTAATCAGACCAAACTTTCATTGATGTCTGTGACTCTTTTGTCTGGATAACAACTGCCAAACCACTCCCTATAGCTGCATCAGTGGTAATATTTGTACTGCTCTGCTATAATGGAAGCATGAATAAAAGGGCTGCTGTTTACTACATGGCAACAAACTCACTTGTTGGCTTTTTCTTCATGCTTCTGTATGAAACATATTTTGAAGATTCAGAAATGTGAGTTCCCCTGCAATAAACAGGCCGTGATAAGTTAAGACCCCTATTATTTTACTGTTCAAATGCCTGAGTGGATGGAAGCGCATTAGAAAAATAAGAACTGTGATTATATTTCATCATTTTCATACAGAACTCTGCAGACTTTTATATGAGTGATTTTAAAAGATATAGTTATCAAGTAAGAATGAAAAACTGTTCCTGGCATTTATTTTCTATTTTTTACTACAGAGAGATACTTAAGCAGGACAATAGCCAAATATGCCTTTGTTATTATTAGTTGTATGGACCATTAGCTCCGTTGACATTGTTGGGAGGCCAAAATTAATTTGCAGAGTCCCATAGACAATATGATAGTACCCCTGTTTCACTGTGATGTGGGATTTCTATGCACTTCATGCTGTAGCTAGGAAAACTATTATTTCCAAAGTGAGATTCGGGCTGCAAGCACCATGGAATAAGAGGAGGAATTACTTTCAACATATAAGAGCAGGCTGATGCCACAACTGAGTCGAAGACAGTTGCAGACATGGTTGTGGGTTTCTATTGTCTACTCTCAATGACATCACTGAAGCCAAATAGCACATTTCCATGTTTTTTCTGGTCCTCCATCCCAATTTCTGGGAAGGTTTTATGGCTCGTTCTGAATATTTTTAAATTTAGTGTGTTTTTTTTAAAAAGAGTGAGTAATGAACACTTACATTCTTAAAACAAAAATTGGCTTTAAACCAAGTATAATAATACCTATTCCCCCTCCCCGTCCCCAGAATGCCCTGCCATTTCAGCACAATTTTCTTACTTGCTAGTGTCTGGGGATAGGGATAGCATTATATTTTCATTATGTAGTGAAATGGCATTTTTAAAAGATAGGTTTTTATGTTTTTTCCTGAGCTGATATGGGACAATATTATTCCTTTTCTCACTCAGTTCTTATGACGGAAGATCAAAAATGTTGGTGATATTGTAGAGTCATAAATAGTAACTATGTCAGCAGCATTTATATAGATTTACAGTAAGCCTACAGTCACCCTTTGGTAGGTATGTAGTTATTATTATCCTCATTTTGCAGATGGGGGACTGAGGCCCAGAGAGAGCAGAATGCCTAGGATAAGACTTGTGTGGGAATTTCCTGGCTCACACTTTTACAGGACCATCAGGATCAGAGTTATGTCCTTGTAAGCCCACTGACTTCAATGGACTGGGAAGGATGTGACCCAGCTTAGGACGGCAATGCAAGGCACTGTTTTTCTCCAGTTCTAATTACATTCCCCACTCACAGACAATTAACTTTACACCCCTTAACACTCCTGTCTTATTAAAATCAAAACAGTAATGGGCGTGCTGTGTTCACAAAGGTGAGCAAAGCAAAAGCATTTTCAGAATCAAACCCTTGATATTTTAAAAATATTTATTTGTTTGTTTAGAACATTTGCATGCTATCTTTATGTTGTTTAGAGAGAGTGTTGTGGCACCTTAAAAATAACATTTATTATGACAAACATTTATCGATTAGAGCTCATCTAGTCTGCTGATGGTTATGACCTTGACAAAATTGACTTCTCACTAAGATCAATTACCTGCATCATCCCCATATAGGAAGATTTATATAAAACAAATTCTGTCCTTTTCTTATTCTGCCTTATGTTTTAAGGGACTAGTTCTTTTAAAGTAAAGCAGGCAGGACACCTTCTACTAAGCAAGAAAGCCATACTTGTAACAATTAGAAAATATCCTCCAAATCACAAATTGAAGACATGTTTAACGTCTTTCTTTTAAGAATAAGTTTCTAGTCCTCTTGATGTCTGAGGAAAAATATATGTGTCAGTTTTACAGAGTACAACAGCTTGTGTCACTGCAGATAATATTCAGCTGGCTATTTTAGCTGTGCTTTTATCAGCAGACATGAGCGAGTGATCATGTTTCTCCATACTGTGAGACGCCTCACCTTCCGATGTCTGCAAACCAAACTGTTGTTGAAAAAGTAACAGTAGGACAGGCCTTTTTAAAAAAAGGCGGGAAAGGGCAATTTAGCATCCCAGCTTCTAACCTCTCCTCCCACCTCCCTATAAACATAGAGTTCTCAGTCATGTCATCTTTACAGAGCATGCTTTAGAGAGGATGCTAGAAATGTTCCATGGAAATCGCTTTTCTATAGGTCTCCTACACTTCTGGTTATGAGTCCTTTTCAGCCCTCAAGTTGGGTTTTTCCATGTTTTGTGCACAATGCACAAATGTACACACAGTCAATTAACATCCCAGCATAGAGATGCAAAATATAGTTCAGGGCTGCCACATAAATTATGCAGCAAGGCCTCCCAATTTAAGCCTGGTGCAGCGCACAGGACAAGAGGCCTTGAATAAGGCGGGAAGAAAAGGGGAGCCAATTAAGAGTTCTGTCAGGAGGAGGGATTCTCTTTGTAAACAGAGAGACGTCCTAATTGCACCATGCCAGTCACGCTTCCTTTGCAGCTTGTGGTGGGATATCAGATTGTCCGATGGTTCTTTAAAGGAGAGACAGAGAAGATTGGCAAGCAAAGAGTGGGTACGTCTATTTCTCTGTTTAGTTACTGAAACTCTGAAGTTGCTAGAATGGGCAAATTCACAGCTGATTCACATCATGTTCCTTTTTGGTAACACTAAGATCAGTTTCTCATTGTACCTGTCCATGGCTTTTTGGGCATTCAAATTGCCATTTTATCTGTTGTTGGCTTAGTTATGGCTTTTTTAAAAAAATTGTTAAGTACCATAGGTCCTGTTAGGGACCAAAGTGGTTAGAAAATGCTTAAATATGTAAGTACTATGTGCAAATTAAATCACAAGTGTGTTTTCTTCCTTGGGAATCAGCAGTGTGAACTGCTGATGTGTATGTGTGGGAATTAATAGGCAATGGCTTCACTTGCTGTAAAATCTCTTATGCTCATTGTTGCAAGATATTCTGTTTAAATGAATTTAAATCCTAGATTTTAACTCAGGTGGACTGTAGGTTGTTTTCTAAAGCTTGTTTTCCAGGAGGGACTTGTAACTTCCTATGGAACATTTGAGAATCCAACAGGCCTAAGTTTATAATCCTAAATATAGTTTCTTGGAAATAAATTCAATTGAAAACTATGGAACTTACTTCCAAGCAAATGTGGTTAGAATTAGACTGTAAATTGCTTAAACCCACGTCAGCTGACAAAACCGATTTGTGGATCATAGCCATAAGTGTCTAAAATTATCCCATCACTTCTAAAATCATTACGTCCAGTGTATGGAGGATGTCTCATGTGTATCTCCTTCAACTCCTAACATACTATCCTTGAATGTCAGCTATATTTAGGATTATATAAAGATATTACTTAAAGAGGTGGTGATGATATCAAAATATTGTTATTGATACAGTTATCAAAGCTGAGAACCAAAGAAAATAGCCTCAGATCACAGAGAAAAATCAAAGCCAGCATTCTGATAATGACTACAGAGAGTATATTTGGTCTTCTTATGGGTAAAGAAGTCCAGAGTCTCACTGAAGGAAAAAATATATCATAATGTGATCATAAATATCTCCTAATGCATAGGAAACGCATTCCTCTCACTGTGTACTAAGTGTCCTAGCATTCGTTTTGAAGTGGATTTTCAAGCTTTGACAAAGAGGAAACTTGGATATTATCAGCCATAGTATCAAGGCTGATATAATGGTAAACCCTGGTTAAAGGTGACAAGGAAAGGGAAGATGCCTACAGGATAAGGCAGAGAATATTGTTTATTTTATTTATTTATTTATTTTTATTTCAAATTTGTATTCTGCCCTCCCTGCGAACAGGCTCAGGGCGGATAACAACATATTAAAAATACAATTAAAATGCAATTAAAAATTCATGTTCATTAAAAACAACACATTTAAAACAGGATGGTGGACAGCCTTCACAGGGAGGGTTTTATACACCCCTTTTTTCCAGGCCGGAGGAGGCCCAGCCTCAGCCATATGCCTGGTGGAACAACTCTGTCTTGCAGGCCCGGCAAAAAGATAGTAGGTCCTGCTGGGTCCTGATTTCAGCAGACAGCGCATTCCACCAGGTGGGAGCCAGGACCGAAAAGGCCCTGGCTCTAGTCGAGGCTAGGTGGGCCTCCTTGGGGCCAGGGACCTCTAACAGCTGTTTTTCCCCTGATCGGAGTGTCCTCTGGGGAATATATGGGGAGAGATGGTCCCGTAGATATGCTGGTCCCAGTCCGCACAGGGCCTTATAGGTCAATACCAGAACCTTGAATCTGATCCGGTACTCCACTGGCAACCAATGCAGCTCGTGTAAGAAAGGTGTTATATGCACCTTATTTGGCACTTCATTGGTACTTCATTCCAAACAAACCAAACTTCTGTGCCCTGATCACTAGATTCTGTGCCAGAAAAGTTAACATTCACACTTCTATAAAGAGATGCAAATTGGTATATTTGAGTGGTTTATTTTGCCTGTGTACAAAGGGCTCTTCAGATCACTGGAAATCCTGTTCAGCTTCTCCTTCAACTGCCATTTCCATTCCTAAGATTTCATTGGGAACGGCCTGTAGCCAGTGATCCAGCCCCTACTTTGGATGCATAAGGGCTCAAGTTCAACCCCTGATAACTCTATTTTAAGCATCTTAAGTAGCAAGAGCTGGGAAATGCACCTGCCTGAGACCCTGGTGAGCCACCAGGGTATAGTTCATGGAGTCTAGTGCTTTACATTATATAAAGCACTAGATTCCATGAACTAATGTTCTGACTCATAGTAAGGTACCTTCATAATTTACTTTTCAAGCCTCCTTGGCAGCCTTAAGAGCTAGAAACATTTTTGAAAAAGTAAAATAGAAGGTATGGATCCTTTTTGCAACCACTAAATGCTGTATATTTTCCATACGGTTGTAGAATGTGCAGAGTTTTGCTCATGGCCTACTTGAGCTAGTGCAACGGATTTGCAATGCCAGGTGAGTTCTCCTGTAGCTATTAAGAGTCCTATAGAGATTTGGGGATCTCATATATAGAGGGGATATTTCAGCCACAAAGTGGCCCACAAGACAAGCTACCTAGAAAACAATTCCTATCAAAGTCCCTCTAGCTTCGAAGACTCCGCTGTTATGCATAGGGAGAAAAGATTTACACATATTGAGTTCAGTGTTATTGCTTTGACAAATAAGATAATCCCGTGGAACTCATTCCTGCATAATCATTTTGGTATGTTTCCCTGACCTTGGAAATAGAATTAGAGATGAGAGCTCTTGGGTAGATGGAAGACGGCTTCCTTAGGCTTTCCATTGCCTCTGGGCTGATAGCTTCTGGAAATGTTATAGAAAGGGATTTAGAAATCTGGGCATTAAGGCAAACCCCAAGCAAAACATCAAAATTCTGTGAATGGAAGTAATACTACATTTGCAATAAATGGCTCAATTTGAATGTCTTCCCCAGTTGCAAAATTTCGAAAGGGTGGTGGCAGATTTAAAATAGTATGTATGGAGCTGGAATGGTCAGACAATTGCAGTCCATCTTAACGTTTGTTGCAGGACAAGGAGGATCAAGCAGGTTCTATGGAATGATTCCCCATATGCATATTATCTCCCTAGAGATAAATACTCCCTAGAGATAAATACTCCCTAGAGATAAATAAATATTATCTCCCTAGAGATGGGGTCCAAATGGGTGGAAACTGAAAATATACAACGATGGGGTCCAAACTGGTGGAGACTGACAAAGAGAGAGATCTTGGAGTCGTGCTGGATAACTCACTGAAAATGTCGATACAGTGTGCAACAGCAATAAAAAAGGACAACGCTATGCTGGGGATTATTAGGAAGGGAACTGAAAACAAATCAGCTAGTATCATAATGCCCCTGTATAAATCGATGGTACGGCCTCATTTGGAATACTGTGTACAATTCTGGTCACCACACCTCAAAAAAGATATTATAGCACTGGAAAAAGTGCAGAAAAGGGCAACTAGAATGATTAAAGGGATGGAACACTTCCCCTATGAAGAAAGGTTAAAGCGCTTGTGGCTCTTTAGCTTGGAGAAACGATGACTGAGGGGTGACATGATAGAGGTTTACAAGATTATGCATGGGATAGAGCAGGTAAAGAAGTATTTTTCTCCCTTTCTTACAATACAAGAACTTGTGGGCACTCAATGAAATTGCTGAGCAGTCGAGTTAGAACGGATAAAAGGAAGTACTTCTTCACCCAAAGGGTGATTAACACATGGAATTCACTGCCTCAGGAGGTGGTGGCAGCTTCAAGCATAGACAGCTTCAAGATCTAGATCTTTAAAAGATGCCACAGACCTCTTGTTCTTTTCTGCTATAGCAGATTAAACTCAACTACTCTTCTCAAATTGGCCCATAAGCAATCTGTCCCTCCAAACCCAACATTCGATGGCAAACCAGTGGAATAGCATCCTTTACTCAAAGAAGAAAGAGACTGTCAAGACCAGCCTTTAAAATCCTATAAGGACAACCTGCTTGTGCAAGTTTCCACAGGCCCGGTTTGGCCTGGTCTTTGAGAAAAGAATGTGCAGGCCTCGTGATTAGTTGCACCTGGTGCCTGTTGTTCTCAAGGGGAAACGTCCTTGGGCCCAGGGAGTATCATCCTCCAGCCACCCTCCCCAATTTCTCATGCTAGCACAGCAATTATCTAAGTGTGGCCAGATTGGCTGACAGCTCTTGAAAAGATGGCTGCTCACAGCAGTGTGGATCCTAGAGTTGCCAGGTCCCCCTGTCCTTCCAGTGGGAGGTAGGAGACCCAGCATCGACCTTATATGCTTTTTCTTGGGCCTGAATTGCCCTAACAGGCCATGGTGGAGTGTGGGAGCACTCCCATGCTCCGCAGCAGCCCAAGCCGGGCTGATTCGGGCCCAAATTGGGCCCAGATCGGCCTGGAACAGACTGCTGCAGTGCACGGGAGCACTCCCATGCTCCACAGTAGCCCGTTCCAGGCCAATTCAGGCCCGATTCAGGACAGATCGGGAGCGCGCCATGTCGCCCAGGAGAACGCCCACAGGAGGACCGTGCCTCCCCCGCCAGCCAGGTAAGTGGGGGTGGGGGGTGGAGGGTGGGAGCAGGGGATCCCCTGACTCCAGCAGGGGACTAGCAATCCTAGTGGATCCTCTCTATCCAGAATCATTCTACCAGCATGTGAGAGAGGCGCTGTGCTCCGTGCCACATACGAAGATGATTAGAACAGCCTGGCTTAGTTTGGGACTTTCCTTTCTAAGCCTGTGAGTATGAGCAACACACCTGGAAGCTACTTCAGAAATGCAAGACAGCAAGCTTTTTAATGTCAGAGTTAGGCAAGCATAGACAAATTGTTATTATTTTCTTTGCCTATTGCTTTGTGCTTTAATAGAGTGGTTCCTGCCTTGCGTACACGCTTCCTAATTTGAACAACTTAATAAACAAAATATATTGTACTTCTGGTGTCAAGAGATACTGACTGAACCCAGAGGCTGAGGAGCCTGAAACTAAAGGCCAGACCCCCATAAGGCTGTTAGGAGTGTCAAGTGGCTGTTGGTTCAGGGGTTGGCAACGGTAGCAGGGGCTCTCTAGGTCTAGACAGAAACCAGTACTGAAAAGATTTTATTAGAATGTGTGACTCCTCCTCAGAATGGACTGCTATTGCCAGTCCTGTTACTTTTACTGAGCTAGGTCATCCTGAAATCCACCGAATATTTCTCTCTTTTTTGTGTGTGACTATTTTTCTTACAAGTCTTAATATAACCCTCTGCTTGCAGGTCTCTAAGTAACTTTCAGGCTGCTATTTAACCTTCCTTATAAGAATCATTATAATAGATCTGAATGTATGAAGCACTTCATATATTTCACGCCATCTTTACAACAACGTTGTGAGGTAGCTGTCACCTCCACATTGCAAATTGGCAGCTGAGGCTGCTTGCCTAAGCCCGCCTAATGAGTTTGTAGCGGAGGCAAGATCTGATCCTGGGGCTTTGTTAGCCTGTAGCTCATGTTCTTTCCCTACATAGTTCTTCATTTCCATGTTATTTTGGTTTACGGTTGAATGTTCTTATTTACCTTATTCATCCAGTCTCCCAGTTAATAGTCTTCTGTGTCCTTATGTTGGTGAAATTCTGTATAAAGAGCCATCTCCTTCCTTCCTTCCTTCCTTCCTTCCTTCCTCTCTCTCACACACAAACCCGCACTTTCACACTTTTTAAATTTCTCTCATAAACGAACCTCTAACTGTATGGATTGGCAATGAGTGCCAAGGCCTTGTTCCACCCCTAGACCCTATCATAACACCTAATCCCTCCCCATAAGCCTCACTGACATTTTGTCAGGGTGTGATGCCTTAATTTTTAATCAACTGTAGGGGTGTCCACAGGCTTGGAGGGGGAAAAAATGCCCCATCCCTTTAACAGAAGCTCAGTGTGTAGGCATGGACAGATTATACTTTTCATGGAACGAAGGTAAATAACACCTGGTAAATAATGTCCCATTTAAGAATCCATTTAAGGGACAGGGCAAACTAATAAGGATAACTGCCTCCAGGTGGAGCCTGAGGTTCAGAGGGTGGACTCCATGGCGCCACATCCCCACTGAGCTCCCTCCCCTCCCCAAACTCTCCCCTCCCCAGTCACTACCCCCTTATCTCCAGGAAGGTCCCATGCTATAGTTGGCAACCCTAAACTCTAATCAACCCAGGGCTTTTTTTCTGGGAAAAGAGGTGGTGGAACTCAGTGAGTTGCCCTCAGAGAAAATGGTCACTTGGCTGGTGGCCCCGCCCCCTGATCTCCAGACAGAGGGGAGTTGAGATTGCCCTCCGCGCCGCTTGGTGGCATGGAGGGCAATCTAAACTCCCCTCTGTCTGGAGATCAGGGGGCGGGGCCATCAGCCATGTGACCATTTTCAAGAGGTTCCGGAACTCCGTTCCTCCACGTTCCCCTGAAAAAAAGCCCTGAACAAACCAAAGCACATCTGTGAGGAGAGCCAATATGGCTGAAACTTCCTGTAATTTGTTTGCAGAGTTGGGTGAGTAGGTGGGGTTTGCCAGCCAATAGGATTTAGCACATTCTTGAGGAGGAACCAATGTATAGTAGTAATAGCCACTGCTATTGCTTTAGTAATGGCAGAAAGTGTTAGTAGCGGCAGTGATATCTGTATTACAGTAGTCACCCCAGTGCCCAATTTATTGTATTTCACAAGATTTAGTGCATGCCTTCTGTTCAGTTACTCAATTAAAGGAATAAAATAAGTCTGATCTGAAAATCTTCAGAGTTTGCCCAGTTCTTTTTTTGTAACACAATACATAGTATGACTCTCTCTCTTTTTTTTTAAAGTAATGTAAAGCTGGCTTTTATGTTTACTTTTCCCATTGTGTCATTTCAGAAAGCCTGCTGCTCTTTCAGTCTCTTTCTAAGCACCTCAAACATTTATGAAGTACTCTGAGTGCTCTATAAATACAAGAAAAGTATGATTATCTGTTCAGTGTTTCAGTAATAATAAAAGAACAGAAAAACAACTAGCCTGAGATATTTTCTATCTGCTATTGTATGCACTGATGAAAGACCAAGCAATAGGTCAAATGTAGTAATAAGAACAATTAATAACAAATAACGTCATAAGGTAGACATTACGCATCCAGTAGGGTGGAGTCAGCAACTAGAGCCAGGCAGCTGAGGAGGACTCTGGTTGCTGGGGAGCTTAATAATAATTAATAAGCTCTTATCACCTTGAATAAGGGCTGAAATTCCCCAAGAAGAGGACAGAAGCCTGGGTTCCAATTGCTTCAGATTGGAAGGATTGTGAAAAAGGATTCTGTCACTTGGTGGGATCTGACAAGTTGTTGGCTGCAAGTTTCTGTATGGGTGCACTTAGGAGTTTAGTTAAAGGGAAAAAATGGTTGTATTAATTGTTAAAAGGTTTTAAATTTTTTTCTTAACTTACAATTGTGTGAAAGTTTGCTTCCTAAGCCCCATAGAACCCATACAAAGAAAAGTTGCACAGGAGGAACATGGGAACCAGGAGGGAATCTGGAGGTCAAGAGTTCCGTCAGAGCAGAACTCGACGGATAGTCAAATGCGATGGGTCATGGGCAGAATTTGGCTCAGCATTGAATTTACGGAATTTACTGAATTTTCACGGTCAATAAGATGTTGCATTGGGAGGTACAAACACCACCAGTTAGGAAACCGAGGTCAGGAAAATGGCACAAGGAGGAAAGACTTAACACGCACCCCTTTCTCCCATACCACGATGCTTATCCAAATTGGAGTTTCATGCAGTTGTTAATTTACAAAAAAAAAGTGTATTGATGCGATGGGTCTAGTCTTGAATCTTCAAGCGCTTTGTTTGGTTTGGCCTTTGAAGCTCAGAATTAGTGGCCTGACTGAGAAGTAAAATACTGGCTGATTGGCAACCCTATCCACCCGCGCCCCCCCAAGAAAACAGAAATGTGTGATGGACAGATTTGTAGTAAGTGTTTAGCAAACCTGTTGAACTACTGCCCCACAGCAGCCTAGTCCCAGCTCCACTATCTCAAAGCAGGAGGTTGTTGCATTTTCTCAGTGTGGGAGGATTTTTTGTGAGCAAACTGTGAAAAGTCATCTTTTTGATGCAACCCTGTCTATTTTTTATGAAAGCCTGATCCATATCATGCAAAGCAATGACATTCAACGGATGTAGCACTTCCTACCAAAGAGTTAGCCAACCTCGCCCTGCCCACTTTTGGAAACACATTTTCAGAGAATTGCCACATACGACAGCCAGCACAGAGGGCTCTTGGGGCTGCTGTTCTTACCAGTTCCCTCTGCCTTCCCTTTTTTGCAAATCCTTCCAGTGAGTGGCTTGAGTCATTTTTTCCAAAGCCTCCAGGAGCAAATATGAAGCATCCAGATGATGGTGCTCAACAGCAGAGTACATTGACACACTCGCCCAGGAATTTTTTTAAAAAATGAGAAATACCGAAACAATGACCCAAGGTGACATGGACGCGGGCCTTAAGCTGAAAAGCCTCATTTATCAAGCTGGCCAGAAACAAGCCGCTTTTCAAAGCTGTGCTCTCCTGCATATGCTTCAGCACAAGCAAAAGAGAGCTTTTTGTTTGCGAGCGCTGCCTTGAATTTCCAAATGGCAAGAAGCAAACAGCATGCAATGCCTACATGCCAGGCTAAGCAACCAGTCGTTCCCCACCAACCAGTAAGTACTACCAATCTGATGGAAAACCTTGCTCATTCCACCACATTGCCACTTAAGCTCTAAAAGTCCACAGTCTGTTAATTTACAGTGTCCAAAATCTGGTGAATGTTGGCAATCCCTGGCAAATTTAAGAAGATAAGAGCCATGCTGGATCAGACCACTGATTCAGTTTGGTGTAGTGGTTAAGAGCGGCAGGTCTTTAATCTGGACAGTCAGGTTTGATTCCCCATTCCTCCACTTGAAGCCAGCTGGGGTGACCTTGGCTCAGTCACAGCTCTTCCAGAGCTCTCTCAGCCCCACCCACTTCACAGGGTGATTGTCATGAGGATGATAATAACACACTTCGTAAACTTCTCTGAGAGGGCAGTATATATATTGAATGTTATTATTATTTAGTCCAGAGAACTGTTTCACACACACAGTGGCTCGCCAGTTGCCCTGGTGGGCCGACAACCAGGATGCAGAGACCAAGGCTTTCCCCTGATGTTGCCTCCTAGCACCTCAGAATATGGGGGTTCCCTGTGCTCACCGTGGCTAGTGGCTGTTGATTTTGCAAATGAATAAGATACGAATAAGAGAGAAACCACTGTTGACAATCACCTCTCTGTGATTGCTAACATTCACTTCTGTGTATCCAAATTCATGCTTGTGCTGGGACATTTGTGGAATAAATTTGGGGTTCTCAGATGTGAGTGCCAGCATTTGCCAGATTCTGGACACTTACAGTGAAATCCTACCCAGAGTTACTCCAGTCTAAGCCCATTGATTTCAATAGAGGTAGATTGGAGTAACTCTGCTTAGGATTTCACTGTGACAAATCTATGGGTCCACAGCATCTGCTCTTGTCATAGTGGTAATGGAATTTGTCATCTACAGTCTCATCCTCAACCCAGTCCCATGTCAAATCCCCTTTGAAATAGGCAGCGCCCAAGCTCATAAAGGAAATTGCTTTCTTTGAATCCACATTTTAAAATGAATCACCTTATTTACATTTATATTGTCCAGTGTGTGCGTTCCTCCCCCGCCTGATATTTACCAGTGTGTAAATAAGTTTCCAAATAACTGTGATGTGTTTCACAGTCATGTTAAGGCTAGTGAGACTTGCACTAGGTACTCGTGATGTTTTTTTTTACCATGTAAGGGATTTCTATAGAAAACAGTCATACTGCTATAAGTTCCTCAGTTTCGTAACAGGTTTAGAAATGCTTATTTGGCAAGGGACTGTGTGGTTTTTAACCAAATAAAGACATGCTGGTGATTGCCACTCTGTGTCATGGACTGAAAGCCTAAATACATGGAAAGAAACCTAATTAAAGATAATGTCACGTGGGATCAACATGGATTCACATGCCCGATCGGGGTTTATGAAGAAATTCAGTATCTAGAACCACCAGATTTCAACTATAACCTTTAAGTCACATTTTAAACACAGAACTGTTTTATAGGAAGGGGGAGAGATATCCTCCTTTCCCTGACACACACATTCATGACTCCCCTCCCCCCATATCTAAAAGAATCACCAAAATTTGCTAAACGTTGAAATTCAAGTGCTGTATGCATAGCCCTTTGGGGTGGGGTTGCTCGCTCCACGAAGAATCAGATTCATAGCCAGGGAGTGATCCGGCCCCAGCAGTGCTCCCGAGTGACCAGGTGGTGGGTGGCCAAACCTGGTCCTCCAGATTAGAGGTAATAGAGGTGAAACACTTTGGATGTTTCTGGTCTGTAATAGACAGGCTGAGAGTTTCACACCATAAAACTTGATCCAAAGAAGGATGCGGAAGGGAAGCAGCTCCATCGATCCTGTTGCTGATGCTTGCCCTGTTCTGGATGGGGCTACGCTCTCCCTTAAGGCTGCATTTTGGAGGTACTCCTAGAGCCGGCTCTGGTCCTGGATGCTCAGGAGGCATTGGTGGCCAGGAGTAGCTGTACCAGCCTCTCTCTCTACTGGGGAAAGAACCACCTGACCGTGTCCTCCACGCCTCGCAAACTACAGACTGGACTATTACAATCCATTTTACACAGGGGGCCATTAGAAAAGTGTTCAGGGGCCCAGAAAGTAGTAGGGAAGCTGTGAATTGGGATTTGTCACAGCACACACATGTATGTACTATATCAATGTCTAAAGAACTTCACTGGATTCCCGGTGCAGTTGAAACTACTAGTGTTAACTTTTAAAACTGTAAATGGTCTGGGACCAGGATACTGCTCATAAGACAAGATCATCTTCGGGGGCCTTGTTCTGGGTGTCCTGCAGTCAAAGGTGAGTCGGGTAGGAGACAACCAGGAACACGGGACCTTTTCTGTTGGGGCCCCTGGACTTCAGGGTACCCACCCTAGAGAAGTTCCCCTGACCTTTTCCTCCTCTCTTTTGGATGCCAAGTGAAAACAGTTGAGGCATGCCTTTGAAGGAAGAGGGGGTAAAGGGATTTAGGAGGTTACTGGCTACTTTGTATTCTGTACTTTGAACTGTATTTTCCCCCCAATTTTTGTGATGTGTGTGTTTATTGTTTGGAATTGATTTTGATAGCAGCCTTGGCTACATTTCAGTGACAAGCAGGATAGAAATATTTCCATTAAATGAATATTAAAGTGAATGCTTATGGTCATTGCTATTTATGACTCAGAATACAAAACCTGAAAAGTACACAGATTCTGCACTGCATTGTGAAAGCATAAGAACACACTAGAGACCGCTCTCTAGAGGAGCAGAGGTGCTACTGTATAGTGCTCTCCTTGCCTGCAATGTGAATGTTCATTGTTTGTACCTTCCTTCTCTGGTGAAATTATGCTTGTGGTTTTTGATAGCATACAGGCGCTGCTTATATTGCTTTATATAACGTACTCTTGCAAGCCATTTATTTCTGTTACTCACTTGTTCATTTTAGGAGATTTGTGTGCTGCATTCTCCATAAAATGCTTGGTGTTTCATCCAGGACCAAAAGCTAGTTCCTATACGCAGCTTGTTTTGTTTTGTTTTTCTAGATTGCATCCAGTAACTCCTTCAGAATTATAAGGTTAAATATATATGATTTGCATATGGTCAGGATTGTATCCAAAGTTTTTCCTACCCTACCTAATAATTCACCTATAGTTGTCTTCAAGCTTTTTTTTTTTTTTTTGGAAAAGCGTTATTAACCTTCAGCAGTATATGGATAGTGAGTACAGACTCTTTGGGCTGACGCAGTTATTTCTGGTTTTTGCTTTTTCCTTTTAAAACGAAATGACCTTTTCAAATTTCTATCCAGCTAATGGTCCATGACTATTAAATGCGAGCTTTCAAACTATTCAGCATAACTCAAGATTAGTCTACAAGGGAAACATGAAAAACAAGAAAACAGTTGAATTTCAAATCAGAACAACTTTAAAAAAAACCTGGAAAAACATTTTCATTCCATTCCCCCACTACGGCACAATTTATTACAAGTTAGTCTGAGGACACCTTTTAAAAATGTATAATTCTTGCTTTCAAGATTTAATTGTGGAATTGCATATAAAATAGTTCCCTAATGATTTTTTATGATTATACACTATATTATGTATACAATAAATCATAAGGTATACAAAAGAAAAAAAATAAAAGCAAAAAATAATCCTTCACATTGTTCACCCATGCAATTTAAAGCTTGTTGCAAAATTGAAGTGTATTTTAGAAAGTCCTCATTTTTTGAAAGGCTGATGATTTCATATCTAAATAAAAATCTTTAACCTTGTCTAAAAAAGATTTTCTCATTGGTATTTTTTTCAGTTTCCATACTTTCCATACTGTTTCTGAAGCAGCTGATACAACATACAGCACCAACATCCAAACCCTTTTTAGTATGGAAACATCATAATTCAAAAAGATCACTTAACATATTTCGAAAATGCAGTTTAGCTCAAAGGTGGTGTAATGGTTACTGTGGCGGACTGGGGCTGGAGAGACCTACATTCAGATCCCCGCTTAGCTGTGGAACTCACTGAATAAGCTTCAGCCTGTCGTTCTCTCTCAGCCTAGCCTACCTCAGAAGATTGTTGTGAAGATAAACTAGACGGAGGAGAATCTATGATTTTATTTGCCTACATATATCCAGCAACCCCTCCACTGGCACTCCTAGTCCCCCGCTGGTGCTCAGTGGCACAGCGTGTGTGTGGCATCACATGACAAGGTAACCTAGCTGAAACTCAGAAGTGATGTTAGTATGACAATGCGCTAGAAATTTCCCCAATCTCTCTTCTTCTTTTTTTTTAAACCATAGAGATTGGCAGAAATCCTTGAGCATTGCCATCACTTCCTAGCTGGTTGGCATCATGCAATGCCATTTTGAAGTCTCAGTCCCTCAAACGCTCTAGTTGCAACTCAGAGCTGAGCTGGCAACTATAGGAGAACTAGGTGTGCAATTCCTCAGGACAGGGTATGACACAATGTGATCCATAGAGCTGGATGGTGGTGTTCTTTGAGTAGCATCTATCTCCTTACCTCCATTTGTGGCTTCAGGATCTTGTGTGTTTCTTGTCAGAATTATGCACAGCAATCAAGTTCCAAGTGGCTCCTTCTCCTTCGTGAAACAGTCCTAAATTACTATTTACGTAGGTCTCAAGAGCCTCCATCTCACGATATGAGCTTCACACAAGTCAGCTGACTGTGCAACTATGGAGCTTGTAGCTGGCTCGTATACGGGATATAGTTGGCAGATACAGGACACTTGTAAGCCTTTCCATTGTACAGAAATGTTGTAATGGAGGAAGCATGATAAAGTCATACTAGGATCTGGGAGTTCGAATCCTCACTCTGCCATGGAAGCTCACTTGCTGACCTTGGGCCAGTCTCTGTCTCAGCTTAATTTACCTCACAAGGTTGTTGTGAGGATAAAATGGAGGAGAGAATGCTGTAAGCTGCTTTGGGTCCCTGTTGAGAAGAAAAATGTAAATGGGTAAATTGACCCTTGATGCACTATGCGAGTAAAAACGCATATCCACCACCAACATCTCACCCATCAATACAGGGACCTGCCGGTTAATGCCACTTTTCTCACACCAAAAATCATTGGCATCTCTGCTCTGTCTGCGGTACACCATGTTAATTTACTCCCATCATCGCTTCTCCCATTTACTCCCATTTAAAAGTGAGGGTTTTTTTCCCTCTTCTGGTTAAAGACATTTAAAAAAAATCATAATTCTGTGTATGCCATCACAGATCAAACTCTGTGTCAACATCTGCAGCTTGTGAAATAGTAGGTGGTACATTGCACAGTGACATAGTGTTTCAGCACATATGTTTATGGGCACATGCACAAAATGCATCCAACCCCCCCCCCCCCCAATTAGAAATGTAACTTTTAGAAGAAGCTGCAGAAGCAGTTGAACCCCAACCAGTGGTATCTCTTGCAACTCATGTTACCAAAATTTAATAAAGTGTTCTCCAAAACAACAAAATTAGGGTTAAGTAGGACAAAAAGTATGGATGGGCCCTAATGAATAAGTACAGTTAAGTAGGGTTGCCAGGTTCCAATACCCTCCAAGTGGAAGGGGGGACCTGGTACTCACTGTGATGATGATCTTTGTTTCTGTGCAGGGCTTGTGCACTCCCGACACTGATGTGATGACATCACTTCCAGAAGTGACATCATCAAGCCAGTGGTGAGCATGCTCCTGCACTTCACAAGGGACTAGTTCAGCCCATTTGGGGCCAAAATTGGCCCATGTAAAGTGCAGGAGCACTTCACGAAGTGATGTCACTTCAGGAAGTGATGTCATCATGCCCCTCTGGGAGCGTACCCACTGCATGTTTGCTCAGGTTGCCTGCCGATGATGGACAATCGCCCGGCAGTTTGCCACCTCCTGCTGATTGCTAGAAATCACTGGGCAATGGAGCAAACCATTGGAAGATTGCCCATCACCGGCGGGCAACTGGGAACCCTATAGTTAGAGGATATATTAACAGCCTGTCACTTCTGTTTGCTGCACCAGTTTAATAAAGGATTGGAAAGTACTGCTATGGCAGTTCAGAGCTTCCACGTTCGGAGTGCTTAAAGTCTGATAGCTCAAAGCACTGATCAGATTAGATCTGAGTAGAGCAGATAGGTTTGTACTCTGCACTAACCTGGGATGTCTACCTAGCATGGCATTGTTGGTTGATTGTCATAGCAGACTGTTGTATTGTATTTCCTTTTAGAAGACACTCAGAGCTCAGTGACTTATGCCGTGGCCAGATGTTGTTCTTTAGCCATTAGGAAATGCAGATTCCTTTTAGCTGAAAATGTGGTATAATTGCTTTTGCAATTTTTTCTTAACTCTCTTTTATCTTCACTTTTTTTATTTCATCAATTCTTCCATCACTAATGCTCTGATCTTATTGTTATGCCCTGATGTAATAACTTATCTTTTGTCACAGATTTGTTTTGTTTTACTGGCTTTTGCTGTAATAATAAATGACTGACTGTAGTATTGTATAAAGTTCAAGTCGGCTGGATGGTAGGGGACTCTTTGGCTGTCAAGGGTTCTAAAAAGATCAGTTCATTCGACAGTGAGCAAAGGGATTTAGTTGGAAAAGCTGAAGTCTGAGGGCCCATTCAAGGTTAAACTATGAAATATATATGTAAAATGTGTGTGTTTGTGTGTATGTTTAAGATTATTAGTTGCATCGTTAAATACCTTCCATAGGTTTTATGAAGGCAAGAATGACGGATTTGTAATTAAATAATCTTAAGAATACACCTCAAGATTGTGAGATTGATTTGGACATGAATATTTCTTTTGTGTGATAATCTATCCTCAAACACTGCAGTTTAACATTCAAACAGTTATAGCATATGCCTCCATATTTTGGATCATAAAGTTTCCTCACATTTAAACTCACCAAGCTTTTAGAATACAGATTCTGTCTGCCTGGAGTTGAAACTCTCAACCTGTTTTGATTTCTGACCAGAGTCCCTACTGCTAACCTTTAAGGAAAGGGACTGGTTCTCACTGCACACTGATTCTCACTGATCCAATGCTCATAATTGAACTCTGTGCCCCTGGACCTACCCAGCTAATAGTCTTAGCATCTTCTCATCTCTAGAGCAGGGGGAGAGTTTATTGCTGTTGATAATACAGCCGCTGAACTTTGGATACTGTACTGCCCAATTTTTGTACACACTTTGCTGGATTAACAGCGTGTGACCAATTTATGCCTGTTAAAGTGATGGAGGCACACCTTGAAATGATTGCATTATACAAACTAAAATCTATTGTGCTCCTCATGTTCCCTTCACCCTCCCCCCAGTTTTACAAGCTATCAGAATTTGTGTGACTTTCAAGGGCTGGCATAAAATAATGCTCAGATGATACTAGATTCTTCAGGATAATGAAAACCAAGATAGATTGTGAAGAGCTACAGGAGGGGTGAGTGGGCAATAACATATCAAATGAAGTTCAATTTGGGGAAGTGTAAGGTGATGGCTACTGGAACAAAAAAACCTAATTTTAAATATATGCTGATGGAATCTGAACTGACTGAGACTGAAAGAGATCTTGGAGTTTTAATGGAAAACTCAATTAAAATATTGACCCTGTGTGTGGCACCAATGAAAAAGGCAATCTCTGTGCTAGGGATTATTCAGTAAGGGATAGAAAATAAAATATTGTGATGCCCTTGTATAAAGCTGTAGTATGGTCTCATTTTGAATACTGTGTACAATTCTGGTCACTGTGTCTCAAAAAAGATAACGCCAAGTTGGAAAAAGTACAGAAGAAGGCAAGCAAGATGATCAAGGAGTTGGCGCAACTTTTATATGAGGAAAAGCTGGACAGTCTGGGATTTTTCAGCCTAGACATGATAGAAGTTTATAAAACTATGTATGGGGTGGAAAAAGGGGATAGAGTAACATTTTTCTCCCTCTTCTGTAATACTAGAACTTGGAAGCACCAATGAAATTGGTGGGCAATAGGTTCATGACAAACAAAAGGAAAATCTTCTTTAATCAACAAATAATTAAACTCTGAGATTCACTGACAGTAGATGCAGTGTGATGGCCAGGAGTGTATATCTCTTTAAAAGGGGATGAGACAGATTTATGGAAGATAAGGTCATCAATGGCTACTTATCATCATCATCATCATTCATTTATAGCCCCTTGAACGGGCTCAGGGGCAGGTTATAGCAGTAGATAAAATTACAGTGAATAGACAATAAAATCACAAACTCATTTTCCACAGCATAATTACCAGTAACCTAGATGGTTACTGGTATCATTGAGGTTAAGAGAATCCCCATATAGAGAGGCAGAAAACCTCTGTGCTGGGAGGCAGCAGTAGAGAAGGCCTTGACTTCTGTGCCCTGTAACACAGAATGCCCACAACTAGTTGACTGCGTGACTAGATAAACCACTGATCTGATCAAGCAGAGCCTTTCTTATGTTCTTAATTTTTCACCATCACACTAGAAAGTACTGAGGATGTCTCTGAAGAATTCTGATTGGATCTGAATGAGATGTTCCACAACCTTTACTTGCTCTAATGTTTGCGTTAGTCCTTGGTCTCTCTGGAACAAAAGTAGCACAGGACTAAAAACCCACAGTTCTTTCTATTGACCTGTATCCAAGGGTCCCACACTTCTCTGATTGTACCATTTTTTGTAGAGTTAGAAATGCAACGATGGAGAAGTGGGACAGAAGTTTGTTGTTTCATTTCCTGCTCCCAACATTTGCCAATTTTTCTGATGGAAAAATTGTAAAATTTGGTAGACCACTAAAAAAAACCCTCCCTAACAACCCTTTTCTTTGAAGTGAAAGGCTTTTAAAGTCAAGTTTTTGCTCACTCAAAATGTATTGAATTAAAGTCCAAGGACTTTTTTTTCATCCGTTTTCCCAAATTTTGGAGACCCCTGAAAAAACTACAAAACAATTTTTGCTTTTGGAAAGAAGGAAGGGTACGTCTTATTCATGAAAAAGTCTGAGGAACACCCCAAATAGGGAATGTTGGGGAAAACTGTAAAAAAATGCCACCCTTTGAAATTTTTCAGTAAATGTAAACTTGGACTTTACTCCCCTATAGTGTGATGAGGCATCAGCTACTCAGGGCCTGAGCTGTGAAGGATTCAAAAGAGTTCAGAAGGAGCTAAGAGGCCAGTCTTCTATACAAAGAGATGCTGTCAGATAATTCCATCAGGGACTCCAATTTGTCTGGCACTCCACACACTATAGTGTACTTAGTATTAATGTTAATCCTGCTTTAGAGTTATCTCTCAGCCTAAAAGGAATGGAATTCAGCTATGTAGTTCAGGGACTTTAGGGAAGCAACATTCCTGTAGAGATAAAGGGCTGTCTGTTTGCTGTACGGTTAATTAATTAATTTACAGGATTTTTACCCCGCCTTGGTGCCCTCACAGAGCCACCAAGGCGGCTAACAAATTAAAACATACTAATTAAAATACTTCCTTGAATTCCATTAAAATTAAAATGAACACAGAAATCCATACATTAATAAAACTTATTATTAAAAAAAAAAGAAATCCATCATAAAAACATTTTAAAACCACAAGAACTTAAAATGTATGCAAAAGATAAAAACATACACAAAAGATAAAAACAACAGTTAAAACATAGGGGAGGAAATGCCAAGCGGAAAAAAAGTCTTCACCCACTGGCAGAAGGTGGCAACAGAAGGCAAAAAAAGGACAGAGGAGAACAAACATCACTGACGTGTTGCTAAGAGTCCCTGCTCTTGCCAAAAGTCCCTGATCTCAGTCTTTGCAAGTGTGTTGTTTGTGCTGTGTTTCTCCCTTGGTTCCAGGTAAAAAGCAAGAAGTCTGGAGAGTTCCGTCTATTGATGTCACATTAAACAGTGGAGTAATTCCAAAGGGTTAGCTGGCGTTCACAGAAATAATTCAAGACCGGGGGGGGGGGGGAAGTCTGTTAATTATTATCGCGGATCTCCTGATGTCAATCAGTAGTACATGTAGAATTCTGAGGGGAGGGGGAAAGCACCCCTTGGTAAGATGCATTCATCCACTGCAACAAAATTAAACAAGAGTCTTGCAGAGCTTTAAACACTAGCACCATCTTCTAGTGCCAGCATTTGTAAGTCAGAGCTCACTTCATCAGATGCATATAGTATACATCCGTTTGGCAGATGCATTTATGCCCAAAGCTGCCAGGAGCATCGATTTGTCGCAAAGGAAAGCCTGTTGTAAATCCTGCAAAGAGACGGACCCAATCAAAAGAACAATAAATCCACACGGAGTGGATGAGGATGACTTCCAACTGTTGATGAATTTGCAGAGTAATGAAGGGAAATGCCCAATGTTTACTTTGGATGTTTCATTGTTCTAATGGGGAAATTTGGTTTTGTTACAGATTCCTCTTTTATTTGCTGCCCATTGTAGACTGCCAAATGGAAAGCAAATAATAAAACCAATTATAGTGCCGTCCTAAACGGAGTCACACTCTTCAAAACTTGTTGAGTTCAATGGAGATGGAAGGGTGTAACTTAGCTTCTCCCAAATGTTATTTTTTTAAAAAACCTCTAGTCAAGGCTTTGGATATGTGCATGGCTACTATCAGGAAGGCTAATCTGGAGTAGGGCGGACTGTGACAAATGCTTCTTGAAAGGCATACGTGAAAAGGTAAAGTCAAAATTCAACTATGTACAAGATACCATTAATGGCATTTGACAGAAAGGTAAATAAACCACCGTCAGGTAACACTAATTTATAACAATGCACAGATAGCGTGGAGATGCAATTGCTCAAAATCAATAGAGATTTAATGACTTGTGGAGGGGAAAATAAAACATTCTGCCACAATTCAGAAGGGGCTAACAGGCAAGAGAAAATGAAGGCCATGAAAATGTTCTGTTCCAATCAAGGAGGAACATATAGTGGTAAATAAGCCCTATCAGGTATCTGGTTTATCACATGCTGGATTGGAGGAAAAATATGATATTCTTAAAGTAAGGTAAAGGTAAAGGTAGTCCCCTGTGCAAGTACCGAGTCATTACTGACCCATGGGGGACATCGCATCACGACTTTTTACGGGGTGGTTTGCCATTTTCTGCCCCGTGGCGCAGAGTGGTAAGCTGCAGTACTGCAGTCCAAGCTCTGCTCATGACCTAAGTTCAATCCTGGCAGAAGCTGGGTTCAGGTAGCCAGCTCAAGGTTGACTCAGCCTTCCATTCTTCCGAGGTAGGTAAAATGAGTACCCAGTTTCCTGGGGGTAAAGTGTAGATGACTGGGGAAGGCAATGGGAAACCACCCAATAATAAGTCTTCTAAAAAAACATTGTGATGCAACGTCCCCCCATGGGTCAGTAATGACTTGGTGCTTGCACAGGGGACTACCTTTACCTTTTTATTCTTAAAGTAATTCTTGCTTTATGGAAGCCACAATTCTATTCACATTTATTTCTTTCAGTTTATTCCCTTCCTTCTCCTGTAGGCTCAGTGCGACTTGTGAGATGGTAGATAAGTAGATAAGAAATGTGACTATTCTAAGGATATTGCCAAAATACCAGTGCTCTCTGTTTATCCCTGTGCATCTAATATACATTCCCCACAAGGGTACAGAGGCTGGAAAGGCCTATATGGAGCATAATGTAGACAAAGATTATGTTCTTTTCCTACCACCACTGTTTCCACCACTGGTTCTCTACTCCTAAACCGCCACCTCCCAAAGATGCTTTTCCTTCACAGAATGCCCCCTGTCCAGGAATTGTTGTATATTACTAAGGCTATTGATCTCCAAGTAGGGCCCTCACTATAGTTGTGGGTGTAGACCAGATCTCCCGGCTGGAAGGTCCTCACCTTTCCATCTGGCAAGGGTTGCTCCTTGGGGGATAGGTTGGGGTGCAGCCTGTCCACTGTGATTGTGAGCCTTCTGTTCATGAGATGCTCGGCTGGGCTGTGGCCTGTGGCAGAGCTGGGTGTGACGTGCTGCTGTAGCAGGAAAGCACAATACAATTAGAAGGCACCTTCACTAGCAAGAGCAAACACAATATACAAAAAATACGTGAAGGAAATAGGCAATTAAATGCAATATGAAAACTCCTACAAAGTTAAATTGCACAATGGCATTTTATCAAGAAAATCAAAATTCATGTTGCCTGGTAGAGCATGGCTGGAACTCTTCAGCCAAACTGCCCTCTTGCACCCCCTCCACACCCAGTTGAGCACATGGGCGAGGGTGCGGTCTTTGGCGGAGTGATCAGCTACATCAGAGGCTTGTATTGGTGGACTTGGCAAGTCCTCAAGCAGTAGGATATGGTGTGCTGGTGATGGGTCGACTCCTGTGTAGGGCAGCGGCAGGCGGCTCAGGGTGTCGGCGTGTCCAATCACTTTACCTGGTCGATGCTGCAGTTCATATGAGTAGGCTGACATGAACACAGTCCAGCACAGCATCCGGGGCAAAAGGATTTGGGGTGCTTGTTTGTCAGGAGTGAACAGACCTAGCAGCGGCTTGTGGTCTGTAGCGATTAGGAAGTTCTGAGGAAGTTCTGGCCATATAGGTAATCGTGGAACTTCTTTACGCCTGCTACGATGGCCAGGGCTTCCTTGTCTATCTGGGCATAGTTGCGCTCCACAGATGACAGTGTCCTAGAGAAGTAGGCGATAGGTGCTTCTCGCCCATTGGTCTTCCTGTGGCTGAGGACAGCCCAAATGCCATACGGTGAGGCGTTGCAGGTAAGAACAAGTGGCTTCCTTTCATCATAGTGTGTTAGGACACTCCCAGATGACAGCAGGTCTTTTACTGCTTCAAATGCTGTGGCTTCTTTTCAGCCCCAGACCCAGGGGGCAGAGGAATTGAGGAGTCGATGCAACAGTTCTGCGACCGATGCTTTGTGAGGTAAGAAGGTATGGTAGAAGTTGAGAAGACCCAGGAATGACTGCAGTTCCTTCTTTGATCCAGGAGGTGGTGTGCTGCAGATAGCCCAGACCTTAGCTGGTGTGGGATGGATGCTGGCTGCGTCGATGAGGAACCCCAGGAACTCCACTTGTGGAACCCCAAACTGGCATTTTTCTCGCTTTACTTTTAAGCCTGCGCTCTGTAGTTTGCTGAGGACAGTTCGGAGGTGCTCTGTAAGTTCACTCTCAGAGCCTCCCCTGATCAAGACGTCATCAAAATATGGGATGATGCCAGGGATTCCCCGGAGAAGACCTTCCATGATGCTTTGGAAGATCCCTGGAGCCACACTGACGCCGAACTGCAGCCGCTTGACTTTGAACGCACTCCTGTGCATCACGATTGTTTGGGCTTCTGCTGTGGCGTCGTCCACAGGTAGCTGCTGGTAAGCTTGGGCAAGGTCAAGTTTTGCGAAGACCTTACCCCCCTGGAGGGACGCCAGGAGATGGCTCACGACAGGCACTGGGTAGGCATGTTGCTGCAGAGCTTTGTTCACTGTGTATTTATAGTCTGCACAAATTCTGACTGCTCCATTTGGCTTGAGCGGAATTACTATAGGAGTTTCCCATTTTGCGTGGGAAACTGGCTCCAGGACTCCCTGCTCGATCAGATGGTCCAGTTCCTCGTCTATCTTAGGCTTGAGTGTGAAGGGGACCCAGCGAAGCTTAAGGCAGATTAGCATCATGGCTGGGTTGAGATTGAAAGACACTGGAGGGCTGGTGTATGTTCTTTATGTTCTGAAAGTCTTTAAGTACTAGGTCTACTGGCTCGAGGCGATGGTTGGATGCCTTGGAGTAGAACCTCCGGAGCATGTGAGAGGAGATGATGGACAGCGCAGACCCGGAGTCGACTTCCATCTCACAGGGCACATCTTGTATTCTCACCATCACTTTTATTTTTTCGCACGTTGGTGGCTGAAATGCAAGGACAGATGAGTCACTGGTCTGTACTACTTTGGTGGCATTTAGCTTGAGCGTGTGGCAGTCATTCTTGTGGCTGTGCATCTTTTTGTAGACCGGCGATAACTTGCGGCCCAACTTGGGCGATCAGTCTTGGTTCTTGGTGGATTGGTAAACATGAGCAATGTGTCCCGATTTTCCACAGTTCCGGCAATGAGCATCCCAGAACTGAGCCTGCTGATGCGGGGAGGGCGGAATATAAATGTAATAAATTAAATTAAATTATACCATTTTTGCAAGTGGGACCCCCCCCCAATAGCTGGCACAAGAGGTCCCCTGAAATGCTTGTGGCTCTTCTAATTTCTTATTGGTGACCTTGGTCTGCAGCACCTCCTCATCTTCATCGTCAGATAAGGAGACGTCCCCGATGCACCCCTGGTGGACGAGCTTGGACTTGCAGAACTGCGGTGGAGTGTGAGACTGCCAGACCTCTTTTGCAGACTGTTTCACAGCTTCAGCGGTGATGGCCTCATCATATGCAGCCTCAAAGCTCAGATCTTTCTTAGCAAACAGACGCTTCTGGAGCTTTTCATCCCAGAGACAGCATACCAGTCTGTCTCAAAGTGCCATCTCGAGGTCAGGGAAATTGCATGGTCGGAGAGCTGTGATGAATGCCGCTACGGACTCGCCTCCTGCTTGGTGTCTCTTATAGAATGCCTGCCTGCTTGCTCTGAAGGCTGTGGTGAGAAGTGTTCTCTGAGCTTGTTTTTGATTGTGTTGAATGCCATACTTTGCAGCTGGGCAGGTGCCACTAGAGCCCGGGCAATGTCAAATGTGGACCACCCACAGACGCTGAAGAACGTTGCTCTCGTGAGATCTGCATCTTCGATTTTGTTTGCTTCGAGGTAGAACTCAAACTACATGATGTAGGACTCCCAGTCCTTGGCATTGGAGTCAAATGGCTCCAATTGGCCCTTGGTAGCCATGTCTACCCACTGGGACGGAATGAATGGGTGCCGGGTGGTTAAGGCGACAATTCCTCACCAGCAAGTGATTCCGCTCTGCTTCTTGGGGCTGCCTACCCAAACTTAGTAGTTCAGTTCTGGTCTCGGGGCTGCATACTGTTAGAGATTTTGCTCTGATTGTGGGGCTGTATACCCACTCCGAAAACCCATCCTTGTCGCCAGTGTTAAGTAGTGGGTTCAGACTCTGAAGTGATTTCAACAAACTCTTTATTCAGCAGGAACATCTCTCAAACACAGACAGCAAGCTGCAAATATTTACACCCAACTTCAACCCCCAAACCACGCCCCAGCTTTGTTAACACCCAATAATAATCACCTAACTAGAAGCCCTTGTTTGCACCAACTATATACATTGTAACTTATTTACAGCATAGCAATTGGTCTTTATTGTGGTGTTATGATTGGCTGCTACCGGCCCCTATCAACCAATGACAATGCAGACTTCAGGAGCCTTGTTTGTGATAGAAGCTCGACCAATACATAACACCTGCCCTCTCCAGGCTCCAGCCACTCAAATCTCCACAATCTTCTAACCAGAGCTGTGGCAACTCTATATACAACATGTAAATAGGCCCTAACTGTCAATAGAATGTAAATTCTGTTGGTTTTCCTTGACTTTATTTCTTAGATTTTTTGTTAAAATAATGCTGCAGAGTTCATGCTTCTTATGTTTTTACAATTATCTATGCACACTGGAAATGTACACTTAGTCAGGATTTACAGCAGGAATCCGCAACCTTTTTGAGGCTGAAGGCAAATTTGGAATTCTGACACAGTGTGGTGGGCACAGCAACAAAATGCCTGCCACAAAATGGCTGCTGCAGCTTACCTTCAGTCACACAGTGAAGATCCTTGCACTGAGGAAGCAGCTTCTGCCAAAGCAATGTTTTAAAAAATCTGCACACCCAATCAAGTCTCCAGTGGCCAATCAGAAGCCATGCTTTGCAAAAGCCCCTCTTGTCCCCACCCACTTTCTAAAAAACACTTGGTGGGCACCAGAAAAGTTGTTGGCAGGCACGATTGTCCCCATGGGAACTATGCTGGGGACACCTGTTCTACAAAATCTCCTTTTTTCTTTCTTTATATTGATGCTATAATGCACTGTCAGCTTGGTTTGTGGTACTGTTAGGAGGCCAGACAGTTGTACTTCTGTAGCATCTGTTCCCCATCTCACACCATCCCTTATTCCTTCTGTATGGAAATGCTGTTCTATCCCTTTTCATTGTGGACATATAAGGGGTACCTCTTCCCCCTTATATCACCACAATGAAATAGGCTAGGGAGTTATTTTTTACAAGGGAATTCAGTGGAGCTTGTTCGTTATAGATTATATCTATACGTTATATCTTCGTTATAGATTATTATGTTACAACACTGTTCACAGCAGCAATGAGAGCTCCATGGAGATGCAGCCTTCTTTAAGCAGGGCAAACAAAAATATATTAATATGTCTTTACTGTGAAACATAATAAATTGACCAGAAATGTAAGACAGTTAATTCTACAATCTGTGTTATTATAAATAGTTCCAAACTAGATTGGAACAAGCGCACTGGGAAAGTGGGGGTTTGAACTTTTCTCTCCCTCTCACATTCTCCATTTCAAAACCTCTCTTCAAAGCTAGTCCTTGCTCCACTGTAAGAAATATTTTCCCTCACAAGGCAAACAGCAGTTTTGGAAGGAGGCTGAGAAAACAGCTTGGGAGGTCAAAAAAAAATGAAAACCTTCCTTCCTCTGGCACTGCTGCTCCAACCTATTTCCAAGCCTGCCTCCCATCCCCCCTCCCCTAATGGCTGGTATAAGATAAGAATAGAAATGTTCAGAATGGAATCATTTATCTGGTTTTACCACACCCTTCCTCTAAGGAGCTCCAAGTTCATAGTCCTTACTTTCTTGCGTCTTCACCACAGCCCTGCTGAAAGAGTGTGACTGGCCCAAGGACACCCAATGAACTTCAGGGCAGAGTGGGGGTTTGAACCTGCCTTGTCCTAGTCTAGCAAGTAACCACGGCACCACACTGGCTCAGTTGAGGATCTCCTACATCTTGTGCAGTTTTGCTGAACTTTCTTTTTCCTTCACTGATTTTGTAACAGTTATCAGATTAAGGGAAACTATTTTGCAAAGACCCTCAACACAATCACTTCGTTAGAAGGTTCCCAATATAAGTCTCAGTTATTGGGTTTAATCCGGCCAGTTTTAAAAGTCAACATCACCCAGTTCCCCTACATACTACAGCCCCCTTCCTATAGCTTACAGATAGGTCCCAATGATGCTCAGCATGGCTTTTTTGGGTGGTCAAAGAGAATGCCTCATTCCCCTTTTGCTAGCAGAAAAACTGGTTGGATCTAACCCATTCTCTTTTCCACAATTTTGCATTCAAGAGGACCCAAGGCTGTGATGTGACAAAATTGATTCATGTCCTAATTGCCTATCCTGAGGTATATCACACAGTGATGGAAGTGATTAACGCTTCCCAGATTCATTTATGGGTTTGCTGTTTTGCATAAAGCTCCCATTGGGTGCTTTGAAGTATCTCCATTGTGATTCTGGCTTGGGTGGACCAGGGCTGAAAAGACAGAGAACCAAAGCTGTGGTTTTAGGTGCTACATTCTCTGCAGATGAGGGGATTTGCTTGTTGGGAGGAGACAAATTGGTCCCTCCAGATAGTCTATTTACAGACTGAAAGAGAACTAGAAATCCTGATCGTAATGATAAAGACTGTGGAGGAAAATAATTTCTTGACCTGCCCTCCAAAACTGTATTATTTGGCTTGCTTAATTAGTTTGTATGGTATGAGGTATGTCTAACACCATCTGCAGTGGGGATCTTGGTAATAATAAAGGTTAACGATTCGATGCAAACCTTTAAACTAACACAGTTAATGCCAAGTGCTGTAGCTAATTCGCAGAGATGGTATGTCTTGTTTTCAGTAAAATGTTTAGTGCTGGGAAGCACCATAAAGTGGCTTTTTATTTGCCTGAATATAGCTGACACCATCTTTTTATTTTCAGACTGATTCATATAACTTTTCTAGAATGTACGTTGGCTGTATGGTGGGTAATCTGTGTATTTCAGGATGTAATGTTGAAGTCTACCCTTCCTTTTACAATAGAAACATAGTCTACCTCCTCCCATATGTTCCACTGTAAATTATACAATTGTTTAAGAGTTTTAGCACCAGAGAAAACAAGGAGTCGTGAAGTAAATATTTCTGAGATCACTCCACAAATTGCTTCCTTCAGGAGCCATTTCATCCTCCTTCCTCCTCTCTACCTCCCAGCCTGTGTAGGCTATGACTCCAGGAGGATCCTATGAAGCTGTGACGTCAGCAATAAACTTTCTGGGGGTCAGAAATGGCTGCTGAGGGGATGAGAGAGCTGGGAAGACTGTCAACTGTCATCACTTTTTGAATCCAGGCCAACAAAAATATGCCAAAATCTGGCCTTGTCCTTACTTATCTGACAGCTAGCCTGAAAACAAGAAAACTTATTAGGCCAGCCTAAAACCAGTCAGTTGGCCACATTAGTCTTACTGTCTCCAGTCCACATTTAAGATTCACCCATGTAAAGTCAGTAGTACTTTAATATGATATATTGTTCACTGGTTTTTTTTGCACATTACAGTCATTGTCTCTGTACCACACTCTGCGTTCATGCATATATGTAGCAATTAATTATTGCTTTATAAATGTCTATAACCTCTGGTACTTGGCACATCTTTTTTTCTTCATTCAGAGGTATCTCCTTCTCTTTTTTTGTTTGAGCCATGTAGATGAACAAGGCAATTGCTTTGAAGTGTATCAGGGAGAGGGGATTTTTAAGGGGGCTTCTGGAAAAAGATGAAGACTCTCTGATACTTGGAATGAGACATTTGTAAGATAAAAAGTTTTGGGTTGCGTATTCTTGTTGACACTTCATTAGCATGTTTGTTATTTGTATTTTTTCTGTTATTTTAAAACTGTAAAATATGACAAATAATAATTTTTTTTAAAAATCAGTCCTTTAAAGAAAAAAAAAACCCTACTTGTTTCAATGTCTCCCAAGTGTTCTGACATCTGAAATACAAATCAATAAATAAATACATGCATTTCATTACAAATTTGATGGGTGATTAAAAAAACTTAATTGTAAACATAAGGGAAATGTTTAAATTTCTTCCCAACCCCAGTGTCACCTTTTATGTGGGATGTTACTTGGCAGTTTGGATGACTCAGTAATTCATTCCAATCAGCCAGGTGTTAATTGGTGCTTAGATAGCAATTTAAGTGATAATTAAGGTGGCGCCAATGTGCTAAAACCAACTTAAAACAATATAAACTTTTATTCATCGGTGAGTTTTGCTGCTATGTAAAAATAAACAGGCCAAGTTGAAATTTACTGGGTTTTGAAGACAGATGTGGAAAGATGAGAGAGAATTTGGGGAGGGAGGGTTTTCTAGCAAGGTGTTGCATTTTTTATTTTTTAATATTAATAGGCATATCTCTGCAGGTGCATCAAATGCTGTAAAAAAACACCCCACAAAGAACAGTATCAGTTTTCTTGATTTTTATCCTCTTGTTTGAGATAAAATAACAAGATACAGGAAAAGACAGCATATCTGCCATGGCCAGGTACTTGGGTGAAATATACAATAAAAATAATATGTAAATCTACAAAAGTTACCTAGAAAGCCTAAACAAGCTGGGATCAAGGAATGGGGTTGTCAGACACCATTGTCCAGGCCAGGCTTATCAGACCACATTCCAGGATTTATAGTGACCTAGAATGAATGGGAAAAAGGAGTCAACAGACAAACATGGCTACCCCCTGGAAACAAAAGCTGAAGGAAATTCTGGAAGGAAGCTAGTTCAGCTGCTGCTGCAACTCTGTGCAAAGAAGGATTCACGATTATGCTTGAACAAATCTTGTTAGTCTTCAAGTTGCTACTGGACTCCTGTTTTATTCAGCGGCAAGAAGGGAGTCCTCAAAACAAAAAGATCCTAATTAAAGCAGAACTTCCTGTTCCAGGGATTTTTTAAAAAGCTGCCATTTTATCGACAGCCTTGTCTGCGGCTGCCAGTGCTGATTCTGCTAGTCTGTGAGAGTCTAGAAGGTCGAGTTTATATTTTTGAAGGCAATATAGCCTACGCAGGACTGTGGCATATTATTCCTTTTTTACTCTCATTTGTTTAGCCATCGGATGTTTTTGGAAATTTAAACTGAAATCCTAAGGTTCAGGGAGGACACTGGAGTGGTTTTGCTGAAATTTTAGGGACAACCCCAAGATTACAGCCTAATCTGAAAGTCACAGCATTAATTAGTTCTAGATTAGCATAATTCTGACTTTGGTGATTCACTTGTGAAAATTCTGGGCATCCATTGAGCAGATAATACATTTCTAATGAGCTAAGTACCGCCATGGAATAGTGACTTCAGTGGAGTTCCCATGCGAAGAGAATGAGTTCATGGTTTCCATCTGTTCACAAACCTTCTTGCCAACAGAGGAGCTACATAGAAGTTCACATGGAAGTCTCATGGTGCTCTCAGTCATAAGGTCATACTAGAAAAGCAGCCCATGTGTACGTAAGAAGCCTTTCTGAGAAAACCTAAGATGATCCAATTAAAAATAATACACACATACTTTTTTGCTTTTTTAAGAGCAGGAGATTTTTTTTAAAAAAAGCACTGACAGAATTATACCTGTTTATTTACATTTATTTCCAATGTATTGTTTCTGTGGTGATTTATGTTCACCAGCACCTTACTCCAAATCCAGTTTGGAAAGATGCTTCAGGAATTGTTAATTTTCTTTCATTTAACCAAGCCAAAGAAAACCATCCAGCAATTTTGGCAAAGATGAAATGCTCATATAAGCACAAGCATCTATTTGTAGCTAATCTCCAGGTTGCCCAAGCAGACTGAAAACAAGAATAAATTTTGATTGAATAAATAAATTCTTTCATGCAAATGCTGGCCACAATTCAAAGAAATACACTCACAGCCAGGTGTTGGCTGTGGAAGTCAATCATCTCAGGGTCCAAGCTGTTCCTGCCAACAGTGGGGAAGGCCTGGCAGATCTCGCAGCCTTCCCTGGATCACAGTCTTGTCTTCTATCCTAGTGCCAACAACAGGGATGATTCCAGGTTTGGGGGGGTCCTTGGCAAGAGGCTGTCCAATGGTCTACCTTCCCGGTGCAGCTGAGACCACAGTAGAGAAGGCTAGCAATGACTGCTGTCCCTTGTTCCCCTAGCTTTGAGTTCATTCACCCACGAGCAGCCAACTGAAGCAGCTGCTGTTGCTAAGATCAGCCTCTTCTGCTTACCATAACAGCCAACATTGCTGCCTGGGTCAAGAGGTGGATCAGGGGACAGCAGCACACAACAGCAAATGCTGTCTGGCCTCTTAACAATCTGGAAGGAGAGGAGGAGGAAGAGCAGCCATCAGAGGCATTCATGCTAAGGGAGAGAGGAAAGGTAGGCAATCCCATCTCTTTAAGGAGAGTCCGATGTTGTCATTCAGAGGTGGCATGAAGGACCTCTGTGAGACCCTGAAGAGCCACTGCTTGTCAGAGTTGACAATACTGATGCTCTTAGATCGCATGTAGAGATGAAGCTGAATTATACCGAATCAGACCATTGGTCCATTAAGGTCAGTGTCTATTCAGGCTCTCCAGGGTTTCAGGCAGAAGTCTTTCACATCACCTACTACTTAATCCTTTTAATTGGAGTGGCTGGGGATTGAACTTGGAGCCTTCGTCATGCCAAGCAGAAGCTCTTCTGCTGAGCCACAACTCCTTGCAGATGAATGGGTATGACTCAAGATAAGGCAACTTCATCTGTTCACATGGGACATGTTTGTAACAGATTCATCAGGACTTTTAATCCAAAATCTTCATGTATGGTACACTGTAAATGGAAACAATGAGGAAACAACATTGGGATTGCTCTGCCAACATACCAATGAGAAAACTGAATTCTACTGTATGCTATTAACTTGTAGTGTGAAGCAACCCACTATGAGGATGGGCACTGCTTCAGTGTTGGTGTTCAGTTTTGAATGAAAAAGGGCAGAGGCAATTGAAGAAACCACTTGATTCAAAGAGACGGTAGGACTAAACCCCTCAACCTGGCTGATCATGTCAGAAAGGTGTGATGTGACTTCTCATACAATTCTTGAGCACCACATTGCCCATCTTTCTTGCAAATATAGTTGGTACATACAAATATAGTTGATTCGTAAGCTGAATTTCAAACAGAAAAAGAATATGATATCAGTCCAGGGATAGACAATCTCTGATCCTTGTGCCAAATGCCAGATTAATGTGCTCAACACGCAGGGCTGGTTCTCCACCCAGGGGACTGAGACAAGCCCCTGAGGCACTGGCAGTGCCAGTGGAGCTCAGCCTGCTCCCAGTAAGTCTGGCCAAGTGCCATTCTCATCTCCCCCTAGCACACCATCTTAATAGGTAGACTTTAGAGGTGGTTGGTGATGTTGCTTGATACTTGGACCCAGAAGGTTGCAAGTTAATTTGTTCATCCTTTCACTGTTTCAAACAGAAGCAACCAAAGGGAAACTCCCAGCTTTTCCTTTGGGAAGTCATTTAACAGTCAAGCCTGGCTACAGGGTGGAACTCAGTGAGTCATTTTTGGCTCGTCGAGGCACCTCTGAGCCTAAGCACCTGCAAATGTGTAACTGAACTCTTTTGACAGCTCCCCCCGCCCCCACCACCAAATGAGGAGGGGGTGATTTTGAAAGGGGAAGCCATGGAGGGTGGAGTGGAAGGGGACGCTTCACTCTTACCTTGTCTGTCATTTTTCAGTTCCAGATTACTTACCCAGCTGCTTAGGTGTTCCCATTTGAGGGCTTTTTCCTTGAAGCTGAGTTTCCTAATAGCTTTTTCCAGTTTAATTATGAAAATAATACCAAGCGCATTCAGAATGATTATTCTTCCCTCCTCTGGGCAAATGAGAATATTAATTTATGACCCACTGCTTCCCTTATGTATGGAGTATTTTCAGTTATTATTACCAAGATTTAAAAAAAAAAAACTGGCGGGAACCATCGCTTTGCCGCCCTGCTCTACAAGCAACAAAGAACAAAAACAAGGCTTGACATCTGAGTGCATTTGCCTTTGTGTTCCTTTGACACTAACTGCACACATTTTTAAAAGGTTGTATTATAACATTGCTCTTTGTTTCCAATTTTCCTTTAGTGGTCAGTGTTACATATCACAAAACTGCTCAAATTAATTAAGCCAGAAGTGGAGGGTGTGGGGGAGAACATTTCCATGGAGCTTTTATTGTCAAAGGCTATTTTATTCAAAGTGGAAGTGGTAGGAGGGTAGGAAGAAAAGGAGGAACTGGTGAAGAGCTAGAGTTAATATCAGGAGTTCTGTAAACTACTGCATGATCTCTATCCATCGTTTCAACTGCAATGCATGTATTTGAGGCCAAGGAATGTTAATTTATTTAATTTCTCCTAGGCTTTATGAGAACTGCAAAGAGAAAGACCCTAAAAATGGGTGGGAGATTATAATCTCTTTAAAACTGAGTTGTTCTATTGCCTTTTTTTCTTTGCTATGTATTGATAATTGACAAAGGAGCATAAATACTGTTTGCCCATCTAACCATTTGAAAAGAAAAAGGGTGTGGCATCCTGTTATCCTGTTATGAAGGGCAAGACAACAAGACCAAAATACCATGGACATTATTATGCAGTTAGCACAGACCATGCTCACAATGGCATCTACTTTGTTTCTGTTTTCTTGGCCATTAGCTTTGACCATGGGGATCATCCAATGCAGCAAGCAGACCAAAGGGGCAGAGACAATTTCTTCAGCATCACTTCCAGCATCAAAGTTAAACCATAGAGTTTGGGGTGTATCTTAGAGTGCCACTGATCCCCCTTCCATTTTTTCCTTGCTGGCCTGTCAATTGGCAGCAGGGAACAGGGGGTCCTGGTTGGGAAGTCTCCCGCTGTAGCTGTAGAGCCAGTTTGGTGTAGTGGTTCCACTTGAAACCAGCCGGGTGACCTTGGGTCAGTCACAGCTCTCTGGAGCTCTCTCAGCCCCACCCACCTCACAGGGTGATTGTTGTGGGGATAATAATAACATACTTTGTAAACTGCTCTGAGTGGGTGTTAAGTTGTCCTGAAGGGCAGTATATAAATCGAATGTTGTTGTTGTTGTTATAATAGCTGGAGACCTGATTCTCCCCTCCCAAGTATGTACTTGCTTAGTTAAGTACCTGCTATCAGTGTTTCCCTTCATATTCAAAACTGTTTTATCATTCTTGGAAAGAAGAGCTTGCCATGTCAATTCCCTTAGAGCTTTTACTGCCTGAACTCATTCTCAGCCACTGGAGCAAGATTTCAGCTGTCAAAGCATCTTGGAGAGTTCACATGATGGCCCTGTTGAGCACCCTACAGTCAGGGCGTGGAAAGGTTGCTCCTTCCAGGGACAATGTTTTCAGTCATTCTGGCACTAACAGCAGTAAGGAACTGTCCATGAGGAGGATCCTTCTCCTATCTTACCACTCGACTGAGGAAAGTTTATTAAAATATTTGTATCCCATATTTCCTTTTGCTCAAAATCAGGGATGGGAGATTTCAGGAGATTGTAGAGATGGGTCCTGGTGATGGTGGGGTTTGGGGAGGTGAGGGACCTCAGTGGTGAATAATGCCATAGAGTCAACCCTCCAAAGCAGCCGCTTTCTCCAGTAGAACTGATCTGTCATCTGGATATCAGTTAGAATTCCACTACCTGGAGGTCAGCTACCTTATTTTGAAACCTGCCTCCAATCTAAAGAGCCTTCCTCCAACTTCTGGCTCTCCTGTTGGAGGAAGAGCCACTTAAACTGGTGGAAGTTTCCTTAGGCTGGGGGAAGGTTGGATCCACCCCATTTACTTATTCCTGCTAATGAGGATCAGTTTTATTAAAGGGAACAGATGATCCTTTTCTAAAATAAGATTTTGACTGCTTCTCCTTCCTCCAGACTTTTACTATCTCTAGAGCAGGGGTGGCCAAACTGCGGCTTTGGGAGCCACATGTGGCTCTTCTAGACGTATTGTGTGGCTCCCGGTGGTCTCTAAGTATTTCCATGGCCATACATTTTAGTTTAGTTTAGTTCATGTCTTGCAGCTCTCAAATATCTGATGCTTATTCTATGCGGCTTTTACATTAAGCAACTTTGGCCACCCCTCCTCTAGAGACTTTCAGGTGTCGGCATTTGCAGCTGTTTCTATTCCTTTGTGGTAGTTTGGACTGCCAACTTCACAGCAGGTCACCAAAAATATGAAGCGATAGGATCTGTTCACTATAAAGGAGAGTTCACTTCCACACATCTTGATGGCACATAACATTCACATGAATTCTCTTCCTTGGAGCTCTGTGTTGTGAATTGTTGCTCCTCTCATGGCAGCCCCCTGAGTATTACTGGGAATCTTTTGTTACAACAGCTGATTCCAAGGGAAATCCTTCCCCTTGATGTATAAAACTCATATGGGCTTCATACAGTAAATCTCAGAAGAAGAAAATTATTGCTATTACCCCAGTAGAATTAGAATTATTGCTGTTCTCAAAGGGAGAGGCAGGCCTCCTAATTTGGAGGGGGGATATTCTATGATATAGGGAAGCAGGTTATCACTAAGGTTGCCAACCTTCAGGCGGTGGCTGGAGAATTGCAACTAACTTCCAGGCCACAGAGGTCAACTCCCCTGGAGAAAATGGCTGCTTTGGAGAATGCATTCTATGGCATTAAATCCCTGCCCTCCCCTGCCCTCTCCCCCACACCAAATCTCCAAGAATGATCCTAACTGGCAATCCTATCTATCACATTGGTTTCTGCAGTTCCCCCCTACACATAACGCATAATCTGTTTGAGAGGGTGTATCTAATGAGCAATGACTGATGGGGGCAAAGTGCAAGAAAATAAGTATATTGGTTGTTTGCGAATCTATATGATGAAGGCAACAAGGGGTTCTTTTGTAATCTTGCATATGCAATACATCTTGGAGAGAAAATGGTGACTTACTGTTTGCAGCTCTGTGAGAATTTTGCTAGATAGCTGGTCAGATAGGCCTTTTGTGCAATACAGCAGAACCGATAAAAATAGACCAGACCAGCCACTCCTCCGCTAAAGATCTGGGAAAAGATGACTGGTGCTTAAACGACACAAGAGCCATGAAATCAAGCCATTTAAAAAAAAAATTCCTCTCCCAGTCAACTTCTCTCCCCTCCTTTCCTCTGTGAAAAAGAAGACTCAAAGAAAGGCATTGAATTTTTTTTTTTAAATCCTGTACAGGCTGATAAGTGGAACTCCGCAGAAACTTTTCTATGAGGAGTGGAAAAAGGAGTTCTAAATTTCAGGGATACGTCTTTCTTCCTTTCCCCAATTCCCCAGTCTTATTATATTGGAAGAGCTTTGAGTGCTGATAGCATGGGTTGGGTTGGGAGGTGCTAAACTTAATGAAGCAACACTGCTGGCTGTCAGCAGGATTCAAGAGAGCTAAAGAGAAGATACAAACGAAACAGCACTTCTTATTGGCCTAATTTTTTTCATAACAATTTGAGTTCAACCGGGCAAAAAAGTGGCGAAGAGCTTCTATAATTATTCTTGATAAAATGTGTTGGGAGATTGCAGGAGAGAATGTTGATGATATTTTGTATCTTTCACTTATTGTAGCAAAACCTACCTTCGTCTGTACTCAAAAAACCCCAAAGATCCAGTCTTGCAATACATACTTGACAACATTTGTACACCCATTTTTATAATAACTAGGTTTTGCAGAATCTGAAATATTATGATGAACTCTGAGGATACTTCAGAAGACAAGATGTGAGAGTCTGCCTACACATGACATCCTACATGGGAATGCTCAAGTGAAAGATCCTACACTTGTCCTCCCATTGTGGATACACATGCAGGGCCGGCATGCTCAGTGAGGCAGGCTCAGCCTCCGCCTCGAGCACTGAGGCGCTGAAGGGGGCGCTGGAGGGGGTGCTGGGGGTGGGGGTGCGCGCTACGGAGCTGGCATGCCTGGCCTGCAGCTGCTGCAGCCGGCCAGCCCCATGCCACCACCGCTGCCAACACACGCCCACAGCTGGGTGCAGCAGCTGCGGGCCAGGTGCGGCAGGCGACCGGGATGGCGTGTGGAACCTCCCCAGCCTCTGTGTGCCATCCCAGCCACCTGCTGGCCAATGGGGCCGGCTTGCTGAGTGATGATGTCACATGTAGTGATGTCATCATGCAGTCTGGGGTGCATGTAGGGGCCGCCACGGGTGCCAGAAACCCTGGCGCCGCCCCTGTACGCACTTGAATAAAAGACCACATAGAAAGTTAAGTCTCTTGCGCATCATTGTGTAGGATGTCTTGTGTGGTCAGACTCTGAGAAAGAGTGGGAGGAAGGGACAGAAGTATCTATCCATCTATCCATCTATCTACCTATGGTTGCCAGATCCCCTTACCCTCTGGGTGGGAGGCGGGAAACCTAGTACTCATCTTTTTTGATGCTTTGTGTGTGTGTTTTGCCACCCAGCTTTTCAGTAGATTTATTTATTTGTTTGTTTATTTGTTTCTTTATTTGTAGTAATTCTATGCCACCTCTTCAGAATTCTGCTCAAGGTGCCTTAAAATTAAAACCACAATATTAAAACACAAGCCGTTGGATATACATAGCATAAAAGCTATCCATAAAACTGAAGTAAACCATTATAAAGCTGGTAAGATAACACCGCTAATTAAAAGATGTGCTTTAGCCTGGCATCTGAGAGAAAATAAAGTAGGTACCAGATGAGCCTCAAGGGGGAGGGACTTTCAAAGGTGAGTTGCCACCACAGAAAATGTCCTATTTCTAGTCACCACCTGCCTCACCTCTGAAGGACAGAGCACAGAGAGCAGGGCTTGAGAAGCAGATCTTAACTGGCAGACTGGATAGTATGGGCTGAGACGATACTTCAGGTACTCTGATTCCAAGCTGTTCAGGGCCTTAAAAGGTAAGAATCAGCACTTTGAATTGTACCCAGAAATAGGTGGGTAACCAGTACAGATATTTCAGTACAGGAATGATACTAGGGTTGCCGGTAGACATGGGCACGAACCAAAAAAACCCTGAACTATGAGGTTCGTGGTTCGTGGAACTACCATGGAACTGGGGCCAGTTACGAACCAGTTCATGGTTCGTGGTTCATGGGATTTAAATACCTCTTTCCGGCCACTTAGCAGCGGCATGGAAAGGAGCATTTAACAGTTTAAAGGGCCCTTTCCTACCTTGCAAGCGGCAGGTTCCTTTAAACTATTAGCTGACAGGCAGTGGGGGGATCCCCCCTTGCCGCCTGCCAGCGGATAGTTTAAAGGGACCTGCCCATGGCAGGGCCCTTTAAACTGCCCAAACCCCAGCCCCCACTAACCCCACCCCCCCACTCCCCCAGCCCCAACTTCAGCCCCAGCCCCACATTTACCTTACCCTGTGGCACGCGGTGTCCTCCCTCTCCTCCCATGAAGGGCAGGAAGGCCATTTTTGGCCTCCTGTGTCCCTCTGTGGGCCCACAGGGCAGTGGAGGAGGCCAAAAACGGTCTTGCTGCCCATCTCAGGAAGAGGGAGAGGAGGCCGTGGGCCACAGGAGTCATCAAGGTAAGTGTGGTGCTGGGGCTGGGGGTTGGGGGGCTGGGGCTAGGGGGCTGGGGCTGGGGTTTGTGGGCCATTTAAAGGGCTCTACCACTTGCAAGTGGCAGGTCCCTTTAAACTATCAGCTGGCAGGCGGCAAGGGGGGATCCCTCCCTGCCGCCTGCCAGCTGATAGTTTAAAGGGACCTGCCACTTACAAGCCGCAGGAAAAGTTTAAATGGCCATTTCCTCGGGGAAACTGTCCCTTTCCCAATATGACCCAAATGAACCTGAACCAGTAACCAGTTCATGGAAGTTCGTAGAAAGGAGCTTCCATGAACTGTGGTTTGCGAACCACGAACCGGCCTGGTTCATGCAGTTTTTGGGGTCGTAATTGGATTCGTGTGCATCTCTAGTTGCCAGCTGCAGGTTAGGAAGTTCCTAGAGATTTTGGGGGTGGAGTCTGAAGAAGGCAGGGTTTGGAGAGGGGATGGGGTTCAGCAGGATACAATGCCATAGAGTCTACCCTCCAAAGCAGCTGTTTTCTTCAGGGGAACTGATCTCTGTAGCCTGAACTCAGCTGTAAATCTGAGAGCTTTTCAGCCTCCGCTTGGAGGCAACCCAAGGGGCATGTGATTCCTGTACCCAACCTCTGACAGTAGCCTGACAACTGCATTTTGGACCCATGGAAGTGTCTGAACCATTTTCAAAGGCAGCCTCATGTAGACTGCATTATAGTAATCTAATTTGGATGTTATCAGACATGGATCACTGTGGCCAGATCATGCTTTTCAAAGAACAGCTATATCTGGCGTACCAGCTGGAACGGATAAAAGGTGCTATGTGACATGGAAGAGACCTGAGCCTCTGTTCCAACTATGGTGCCCAAGTCCTGGTGGATGCAGCATTTATAAAAAAAATTTCCAGTTTGGCTAGGACTACCAGCCTCCAAGAGTTCTATCAAACTATAACTGATCTCCAGACTACAGAGATCAGTTCCCTTGGTGAAAATGGCAGCTTTGCAGGGTGAACCATATGGTATACCATTTAGTCTAGAAGAAACTGGAGGGAACATCATACCCCCATTGAGCTTCCTCCCTTCCCCAAACTCTGCCCCCCTCAGCTACCAACCCAAATATCCAGGAATTTGCCAATATGGAGTTGGCAATCCTAAATTTAGCTCAGGATTTTATGTTTGTCATTACTGCCATACTAGTGTTTGTGTCATAATATAGCCTATATGACAAGATAGCAAATTTGGGAAATCAAATGTTCCTCTGTTTAATGGAAGATACAACTTTTTTAGTTCAAGTCTAGATGCTAATGTTCTCATAGAAAATCCCTGTGCAGATTATTGAACTGTTATGGTAAACCTCGTATAATATATCAGTCTTTGGTGAACATTCATTTTAATTATGTTTACCATTCCCCACAGAGAGAATAATATTGACTTCCATCTGTCTAGATATGTTTTAATCAACTGCAAAAGAGACTTAATCTTTATCTGGAACATCTGAGGTAACTTATTCAGAGTTTTTATACCGAGGTATTTCATTTCTATTTTCCGCCTTCTGAATTTCCATTTGTTAAACATATTGGTATCAGCATTGGTTCCCAGGGGGCATGGCTTCTGATTTCATCCATTTTCCTAAATAACCTACATTTCCTGAGTAGTTTTATTAGATGGTGTAAGGTGTTTCCAAGGTTGTTTGTGAAAAGTGGCACATCACCTGCATCTAGAAAGTGCGAATGCTACTGCCCAACAGGTGTCTTCATTCAAAGAGTGCATGCAAGTGGGCTCAGTGGCAATACTGAAAATAGCAGAGAAGGGGGACAATCCTGTCAGATGCCTGATTGCAACCTAACTGATCCCAAGATTATGCCATGGGTGATTATTCCCCAGATGGTTGAATGATGCTAGGTCTGTATCCAAGTTAACAAGTATTTGGGGAGGCCATGAACTCTGCTGTATTTTCACTGTGCCCAGAGCTATCATGGATGTGCAGAGTATCATTGTGTGTCAGTGCCACCAGATGGACTACCAATCAGATATTACCTAAGACCAGCCTGTTCCTTACAAAGCGCGCCTAGTCCTTATGTCTGGAGTCCCAAATGTGGTACTGTGAGTGCCATGGTGCTTGCTGACACCTTTCCTGATACCCACGAAGTGTTTTTAGAAAATGGTTGGTTCAAGTGGGGCTCTTGCCCAGCAGACTGGGCAGTGGACATCTGATTGGCTGAGCAGATTAAAACATCATTTCAGCTGCAGCTGCCACCAATTTTGTTTTATTCTCTCTCACTCCTTTTTCCCAATGTATTTTTTAAATTACCCCTCTACATGGGCTTCGTGTCTGTATGTGGCTCTTCCTCCTAAGGCAGCCATTTTCTGGTTGGTTCTGCCTACTATGGCAGCCATTTTGTAGTTGCACCCACCACCTGGGTCAGAATTCCAAAGGTGCCCACAGGCTCAAAAAGGTTGGGAACCCTTGCCTTATGTACTAGAGTATGATGTTTTGTATAGAGATGGACATGAACTGCATTATGGGCATCAAAACCCCACAAAAATGGCGATCGAGCGATTGTGACCCAGCGGGTCGTGATCGTCCACGGCCAACGATCCAGCAGTCGGGAGAGGCCTGGATCATGGCGTTCGGGCTTGGTTCGGGAATCCAGACACTCAGGCGCCAGCAATCTATTCCCCTGGCAACAGAGCCAGGGGAATGCCTGAGCTCTGTCTGCCCTCCTTCTGTAGCCCTGGAAACCCAAATGGAAGCCCGGCTTTCCTTGATCAGCACAGCTTCCTTCTAACCACAGAGCTGCAAAGCAGTTACAAGTTGGGAGAAGACACCCAGGGGAGGGAGGGGGAAGGGGGTGTTCTGTAGCCATGGGCACTCCAATCTCATCCCTGCAAACCCTAATAGGCAGCGCTGACGGCCAAACACCGACCTCCTGTGTTGCTGAATGGGACCCATGCTTATAAATAGCCATGGGCTGGGAACAGTGGCGCGCCCCGCTGCATTTTCCACAATCCACGATCCACGATCCGGGTTCGGTTTGGGGACGGGAGATGGTTGTTGATGTTCAGGAATTCGGGATTGTGGTCCACACCGAACCACGATCTGCTGGTTTGATAAATTTTTTTGGTTCGTGCCCATGTCTAGTTTTGTACTCTTTCAGCAACAAATATTTTGGAATCTACATTTATCAAAGGGATATGGTGATAACTGGAAGCGCTAGCTGGATCAACTGCTTTTTATATAATGAATATGTTTTATGGAAAGAGAGCTGATGATGTAACTCCATCTGTGGTTTCCCACAAGGTTGCAGGGAGTTGGGAGACGAATATGAGCTTGAAATCTTTGTATTATTCTGCTGGGTAGCCATCTTTCCTTTTGTATATTTAGATATTTATACTCTACTGTTCTCCCAAATGGGGACCCAAATTGGCTCACATCATTCTCCACTCCTCCATTTTATCCTTACAATAACCCTGTCATGTTAAACCAAGAGAGTATGACTGGCCCAAGGTCACCCAGCAAGCTTCCATGGCAGAGCGGGGATTTGAACCTGGTTTCCCCAGATCCTAGTCCAATTCTCTAACTACCACACCATGCTGGCTCATTGATCTTTAAATACATTCCTCATTTTTCACCACAGAGATGAGGCTTGAAAGGTAGCTTATATTGCTTTTATTTAAGGAAGCTCTGCAGGAATGCCTGTCTTTTCTGGGTGTTTCTTGTTTGTATGTAGTTTTGAATAAAACTGTTAACATCGATAATTGATTGCTTTTGGGTATTGCTTAAGATTTATTTGTGGGGTCTTAAATTAAAAGTAGAAAATGTTTTGCTGCTTCAGTCAAAATTCCATGATTCTGCCTTACCTCTTCCACTATTTTTGTTTCAATACTTGGCTGCAGAAAATCCAGTCCTTGTTGAATACAATATATTCAGCACAGTGCAAATTTAGACAGAATGGGGTTGTGCAGTCTAGTTTAGATAGAAAGTTTTCAAAAAGTGTTTTATGTTTGACCTCTAGCTCCTGTATCACCTTCTTCCTCTTTGTAATGATGTACTTAGTTTTTTAAACCTTTTGTTAAACCCTTGGCTTTGGACCTTAAACTCAGCTCCTCCTTACATTACATTAAACTTATACCTCAGAAGGGCTCTGGTCACAGGCAAAACACTTTTTAGTTCCACTCACACAGAGCTTAGGTGTTCTCTACATTTCCCAAACTTTTACCTCATGAACACTTTGCCTTTTGCATTTGTGTGACCTTTATATTGGCTACCTCCCTGACTCCCTCAAAAGGTTTCTGCTGCCACCAAAGGCTTTTTGCCTTAGACCTCCTTGGTTTAACTTGTAATATAGGAAGGCTTGTTATAGATAATAGTTTGACAAAATGGTCAGCACATGAGGGTAGTTGTGAGGTAAAATGGGGATTTTTTTTCTTAAACAAAAGTCGAATTTATTTGTAAGTACATAAGCTTGATGGTTGCAGTTTTGATAAGCATATTGGTTTCAAAATGGTTCTTAAGCTTGGTGGTTTCAAAGACAGTTACAGATGCACAAACCTAGTTACACAGCCTTTGCCCCCCTCCCCCATCATTCACCTGGCTGGCAAGGGAGAAAAGGTGCAGGGAATGGGCCTGGGAGGCAAAATACCTCCTGGGCAAGCCCGCAGTGGGCGTGCTTCTGGTGAGGTGCAACAATATTACTTCCAGGAGTGACGTCATTACACTGCCTGCTAGAATGCTCCCATACTTTGTTTGGGGCTGATTTGGGTAACATGTGGAAGCATTCTTGCAGCATGACATCACTCCCAGGAACTGCCGGGAAAGGAGGACACAGCAATCTATTCCACACAGATAGCCTGACTGAGATAGATTAGTCTCTCAGATATACACAGACTCTGTCTCCCAGGTGCACACAGAGTTTGCCTGATTTAGAGAGAATTTCTCAGAACACAGCACTGATTCATTAAACTTGGCAGATTAAGATCCCTTTCAGGCTTCCACACAGGTTACTTGACACAACTAGAATGAACATTTTCTCTCAGAAACACACAGATACAGACTCCCTTGCAGGCACCACACAGTTTGCCTGCTTTACCCAGAATGAACACTTTCTCTCAGCAGAAACTAAAATCTGCAGTTCACTCCACCCTGGGTACAGCTACTATCCAATCACCCATCCAGCCCCCTCCTTCTTTCCTCAGAGGCCTGCATTTAAACTCACAGCAAAAAATTTAAAAAGCAAGCAGAAGTAAAACACTCACACTTAATTATATGCAAAACTTTACACTCTCCTCTTGTGAGTGGCATAAGGCATTATATGACCTCTTATACAGGCTTTTCCTGCATCCCACAGCAGTCACTGAACCCTGGTTTAGGTTAATATATTCTTGTTCTTTGAAAACCATATTCCTGAGAAATAATATATATTTAGCCATTTCTTTTATGTTTGTGGATGTGATACAAATAATAGATTTCATATATCAAGAGCATGGTTCTGAAATTGCCAAGGTGAGCTGTGGGTTCTGGCAGGGTGATAACCCTATTCTGAAACTTTGGCATTGTACAGGATGGGCCCTGGCTTCAGTAAACCAAGCTGGTCATGCTGAGCAGGATCTCACCTCTGGCATCAGTAAGCAGTAAAGCACACCATCTGCATGTAGAAGGTCCCAGGGTCACTGTTCTCTAGCTTGAGGAAGGGCCAAAGGAATAGGGTTTTGAACTGGGGGTGGATGTATGGCAAGGGTCTCAGTCATCATGAGTAGCAAGCTATGCCCACCTGCCCTGCCCTATTGACCAGAAATCTGCTATTTACACTTTTGGAAATGGTGGGCATTCCATTCACAGTCTCCAGACATGTTCAGTTTGGCCCTCAAGTAGATGTCTGTGGAAGGAACTAGAAAAGAACCTTAAGCATAAGGAAGACCAAGATCAAGTTAATTCATACTATGGTATTACCCGTTACTATGAATGTATGTGGAAGTTGGACAATGAAGAAAACTGACTGATTTGAAATGGGGTGCTGGAGGAGAGTTTTATGGATACCATGGAATGCCAAAAGAGGCAATACGTGGGTTCTAGATCAAATCAAGCCTGAATCCTCCCCGGAATCTAAAATGACTAAACTGAGGCTATTGTACCTTGGTTTCATCATGAGAAGATGAGACTCACTAGAAAAGACAATAATTCTAGGAAAGGTGGAAGGCAGCAGCAAAAGAAGACTCATCTTGAGGTGGATTGACTTGATAAAGGAAGCCATGGCTTTCAGTTTGCAAAATTTGAGTGAGGCTGTCAGTGATAGGATGTTTCAGAGGTTGTTAGTTCATAGGGTCGCCATAAGTCTGAAGCTTCTTGATGGTACATAACACACACAGATCTCTACAACCTTATTACCTTTACTCATTTTAAACGCAAAATGCCAGGGTTTAAACTTGGGACCCTCTGCAGGCACATAATGTACTTTACCGTGATAAGCTGAAGCTGCAACGCTGCACAACATGAGAAATATTCTAAATGTGAGTTAAATTGGTAGCCTGAATTAAGAGGATCAAGGTAAATGCCTCAGCAGGTTCCCAATGATATATGAAACTTTCATATCTAAAACCTGAATATGACTGTAATATTTTGGAGCACTGATATCAAATCCTACAAGGAGACATCAGGGGCAAAATATGTTACGCACAAACAATTATTGTAGTCTGAGTGCCCTTCTTGAAAAGGAAAGCTGCTACTGAAGGAGGTAATCTCCCACTTGAGGGAAGAAATTATGGGATCTGGGTTGGTTAATGGAGGGGGAGTGGGTGAAGAAAATAGCGCTGCCTCCTCCCCAATGGCTTCCTCTTCTTCAAGCTAGGAGAGAATTACTAACAGGCAAAAGAAAGAAAAACAGTACAATTTTAAAACAAGGTCCTCTACTAACTTTTGCAAATAGAACTTAGAATACCAACAAGATTTATTCAACAAAGAGGGATGAAAAATCAAATTAGAAAAACATATGTATAAACTGAAACATAGGCAACACAGTTTAAAGACAGAACCAGGGAGATTCCACTCACGGATCTTCTGAAAGTCCGTCTCACAAAGACTTTCATTCAAGCGGGGTTGCTGGTCTCAGGATTCTTACATTGCAATCCTATTTATGTTCATTCAGAAGTAAGTCTGATTTCATTCACTAGGGGCTTACTCCTTGGTGTAAGTGTTCTTAGGATTGTAACCTTGGTATTTCTGTAGAGGCTACAGCTCCCATTGAGACTGTTCACCAGGTTAGGCATTTGGCTCTCTGTGTAAAAGCCCATTGAAATCAATTGAAGTTTACAGAGCAGTCAGTCTAACAAATTAGAGCTTGGCTCTAATGTGGATCAATTGGAATGGACAGCTGCAGCCCCAGCAGCGTTCCCAGCTCCTCTTGGCCCAACAGGGCGAGGTGGCCACCGGGCAAGCTGCCCTGGCTGGGCCAAGCCGTCACTAACCTGAGGTGGCTCTGGGCAGACGCTGGCTCCCCAACTTGGGTGCCCAGGTGTTGGAGCATGGGCAGAGCCCCTCACTGCCACCCCCGCAGCTGTGGCCCCATCCCACCACCACACTTCAACCTGGAAGGGTGAGGCAGATGCCAGGCGAGATTGCACTGCTGGCCAGGCTGAGAGGAGCCAGGAGCACAGCTGGGGCCATGGCTGACCGTGCTCCCTTGGTGGCTGCCTCTGGGGTGTGGCAGCGGGATGGGTCCTGGCTGGCAGTGCGAGCTCGCCTGGTGTCTGCCTCACCCTGCCGGGCCAAGAGAAGCACTTGGGCTGAGGCAAGAGCACATGGTGGAGAGCTGCTGCTAGAAGGTAAGGGGTTGTTGTCTTTCTGCCTTTGCCCCTTGCCTTTCCTAGCTACTGTGTGAGAAGCTGAGGGTGAGTAGGTTCTGTGTAGCTTGCTAGAGAGTGGTTCTGGTTAAGTTCTGTGTGGGGCTGTTGGGGGCTGAGTGAATTGCTGTTGTTTGCTGCTGGTTGCTGTTGCTCTTGGTTACAAGCCCCGCCCCCTAGTGTCCTGGGGCCCTGCTGGGCTAGGTAGGAAGTGACCTTTTGAAACAAAAGGCTCCTCCTCGCCAGAGACAGAGCAGAAGCACCTGGGCTGAGGCAAGAGCACATGGTGGAGAGCTGCTGCTAGAAGGTAAGGGGTTGTTGTCTTTCTGCCTTTGCCCTTTGCCTTTCCTAGCTACTGTGTGAGAAGCTGAGGGTGAGTGGGTTCTGTGTAGCTTGCTAGAGCCTTTGGCGTGAGCCGAAGGGCGAGAGCTAAAGGGCTCTTGGCCTGTGGCTCTTAGCCTGGGGATCTGCCTGGGGGACCTGAAACTCTGCTGGTATACTGGTTCTGCTGGTACTCTAGGTATATATTTGGAAGGCAATCATGTCTACTGAAGCCCCCTTTGCAGTCATCTGCACGGAGTGTGCCATGTTTGTTTTCCTCCCAGAAGAGAAGACAGAGTTCACTTGCCAGAAGTGTAAGCTGGTCAGAGTTTTGGAAGAAAAGGTTCAGAGCCTGGAGGAGAGGATCACCACCCTTCAGGAGATCAAGGAGGGAGAGGATTTTATTGACAACAGCCTGGGGGCTCTGCACAGCCAAGAAGAGGAAAGTCAAGGAGGAGAAGAAAGAGTTGATTTCCCTTCTGAGCCTCCTCTCAGATTTATGGTACAAACCCGAAGACATCAACGAAGAAGATGCTCTGGTCCACTTGAGCTCAAGAATCGTTCTGAAGTGCTAGAGATGGTGACGGAGATGAGAGTGGAAGGAGAACCGCAAAGATCTGGAAGAGGGTGTGCAGGAGACATGGGGCCACATGGAAGTGGAAAAAAACAGAAGGTGGTAGTCGTCGGGGACTCTTTGCTCAGGGGTATGGAATGCCATGTCTCTGGGCTAGATCCCCTATTCTGAGAGATGTGTTGCTTGCCAGGGGCCAGAATTCAGGATATTACTGACCGGCTGCCGAAACTCATCAAGCCTGCTGATAAGTACCCGTTTGTGCTGATTCATGTGGGAACGAACGATACGGCTGCGAATACTGTTGCAAGAATTAAAGAGGATTATGAAGCTCTTGGAAGGCAGTTGAAGACATTGGGGGCTCAGGTGGTATTCTCATCTATCCTTCCAGTCACAGGAAGAGGAACACGCAGGGAGCGGACCATACTTGAGGTGAATCATTGGCTGAGTTGGTGGTGCCGGCAGGAGCGCTTTGGGTTCTGGAACCATGGTATAGGTTTTCTTAGAGAAGGCCTTCTAGCACATGATGGGCTTCACCTTTCAAGGGCAGGGAAGAAAACGTTTAGAACGAACCTGGAGAATTTCATCAGGAGAGCATTAAACTGATGCCGCAAGGGGAAGGGACGATTGACATGGTGATTTCAATGATGAAGTGAAAACAGTGGGGACCCACCTGGGTAGGAAAGGTCAAACAAAGGTACAAGGCTACAAGTGTCTATATACCTAAGCCCAAAGTATGGGCAATAAGAAAGAAGAGCTTGAGCTTCTATTGCAAACAGAGGGCTACAATATAGTAGGAATTACTGAGAATTGGTGGGATGATTCCCATGACTGGAATGTGCTAGTGGATGGGTATGAGTTGTTCAAGAAAAACCGGAAGGGTAGAAGAGGAGGTGGAGTGGCATTGTATGTGAGGAGAGGGCTTGATTGTCAAGAAGTTATGGAGAATGGGGTGGACAGCCCGGTGGAAAGCATATGGGTAGAAATAAGGGGAGGAAGGACAAAGGGTATTATTGTTGGAGACCACCTGACCAGCGAGAAGAAACAGATGCTGCCCTCTTTGAACAGATTGGTAGAGTATCCAGACATCAGAACCTTGTAATTAAGGGTGACTTCAACTTCCCTGATGTGTGTGCTGGGAGACAGGCTCAGCAAAGCGTCATGAATCACGCAATTTCCTGACCTGCCTGGCTGAAAGAACTTTCTAGAGAACTTGCAGAACCCCTGTCCATCATCTCCAAGGCCTCCTGGAGGACTGGGGATGTGCCACAAGATTGGAGAAGAGCGAATGTTATCCCAATCTTTAAGAAAGGGAAGAAGGATGACCCGGGAAACTACAGGCCAGTCAGTCTGACTTCTGTTGCTGGGAAGATATTAGAACAGATTTTAAAGGGATCAATCTGTAAGCATCTGAAGGACCACTCAGTGATCCGGAAAAGTCAGCATGGTTTTGTTCCTAACAGATCTTGCCAGACCAACCCGGTTTCCTTCTTTGATCGAGTGACCAGCTTACTGGATCGGGGGAACTCTGTTGACGTGATTTATCTGGATTTCAGTAAAGCTTTTGATAAGGTCCCCCATGACATTCTGATGGGTAAACTGGAAGACTGTGGAGTGGACTATAGGACAGTTCGGTGGATAGGGAACTGGTTAGAGGACCGCACTCAAAGAGTGGTGGTCAATGGCATTTCATCAGATTGGAGGGAGGTGTCCAGTGGGGTGCCGCAGGGCTTGGTTTTGGGCCCGGTACTTTTCAATATTTTTATCAATGATCTGGATGAAGGAGTGGAAGGGCTGCTCATTAAATTTGCTGATGATACCAAATTGGGAGGAGTAGCAAACACCCAAGAAGATAGAATTAAAATTCAACAAGACCTGGATACTCTGGAGAAGTGGGCAGCTGTGAATAGGATGAAATTCAACAAAGACAAGTGCACAGTATTACATCTGGGCCACAAAAATGGGAAGCGCAAATACTGGATGGGGGATACACTTCTGGGCAGTAGTATATGTGAAAGGGATCTTGGGGTAAGAGTGGACTGTAAACTAAATATGAGCAGTCAGTGTGATGCGGTGGCAAAAAAGGCTAATTCAATCTTGGGTTGTATCAAAGGGGCCATAGCGGCGAAATCGCAGGTCATAGCCCCTCTCTATACTGCCTTGGTTAGGCCACACCTGGAGTATTGTGTGCAGTTCTGGAGGCCTCACTTCAAAAAGGATGTGGCCAAAATCGAGCGGGTGCAGAGGAGAGCGACGAGAACGATCAGGGGTCTGGAGACTGAGCCCTACGAGGTAAGGCTGAGGGCCTTGGGAATGTTTAGTTTGGAGAAGAGGAGGTTGAGGGGGGACATGATTGCTCTCTTTAAATATTTGGAAGGCTGTCATTTGGAGGAGGGCAAGGAGCTGTTCCAGTTGGCAGCAGAGGGTAGGACCTGAAGCAATGGGCTTAAATTACATGCACAAAGGTACCGGCTGGATATTAGGAAAAACTTTTTCACGGTCAGAGTAGTTCAAAAGTGGAATCAGCTGCCTAGGGAGGTGGTGAGCTCCCCCTCACTGGCAGTTTTCAAGAAGAGACTGGATGAATACTTGTCAGAGATGCTTTAGGCTGATCCTGCACTGGGCAGGGGGTTGGACTAGATGGTCTGTATGGCCCCTTCCAACTCTATGATTCTATGATCTGGGGCCATGGCCACCCATGCTCCCTCGGTGGCCACCTCTGAGATGTGGCAGTGGAACAGGGTCCTGCTCCTGGCTCCACAGGACACAATGCATATTCTCCTCAAACAGCTTTCTTCTCCCCTTCTCTTCAGAATCCCCATTTTCTCAGGATTTGAGGCTAGTAGCACATTAAAGATCAACAAGATTTCCAGGGTATAAACTCTCAAGAGTCAAAGCTTCCAGATATCTGACGATGGGATATTGGTATCTGATAAAGGGAGCTTTGACTCTCAAAAACTTACCCTGGAGATCTTGTTGGTCTTTCAGGTGCTACTGGACTCAAACCTGCTCTTCTTTTGCAGACAAACATGCCTACCCAACTGAAACTCTTTTTCCTCAGAAATCTCTCTTTTCTTGTCTCAGTTACATTCTACAGCTCCCTCAGGGACAAAAATCCTTCTCTCTCCAACTCCACCACAGAGCCGAGCTCATTGGCTATTTGTCAGTTCCCTGCCCCCAATTTGCCCTACCAAGCAGCTTCCCCATTCCTTCTGCATGGGGTTTCAGATGCTTTTCTGGAGGCAATTTTTTTGCATGGAACATGTACCTGGCCTCCACAAATAAATCTATCATAGTAGACCACAAGTTAAGTGATAGAAGAGGCCATATTTTCTTTTCAAGTATCAGATTATGGAGGGTCATATTTATCTCTAAATGCCATATAGTTGAAATGTTAAATAGATCCCTAAAAGATACCATCTGGAGTCTATTCTTCTTGGCTTTGAAACAAATAACACTGACTAGATATGCCTTGCCAGTAAATTTTAATGCTGGAAATACTGTATTTATCACTTTGGAGCTTAACTGAAAAATGTGAGCAAAGCAAGTAAACTTCAAATTGTACAAGAGCACTGTGAGTGTGGGTGTCAGAGATCGTTGGGAATTTACTATATTAAATTACAAAAATTGTATATAATCACCTGTAGAATTTGTAGGCATATCTGTTTCTATGGGACACAGTTGCATGCTGTGCTTTTACTAAAACGAGTCTGGATTGGTAATTTCCTATATCCATACTAGGGAATTTTCCTCAAGCAAGTTTTATTATGGCATCTGTGTTGTTGTAGCCAAGTTTCATACAACTAGGGCTTTTTTTCAGGGGGAACAGAGTTCCGGAACCTCTTGAAAATGGTCACATGGCTGGTGGCCCTGCCCCCTGATCTCCAGACAGAGGGGAGGTTAGATTGCCCTCTGCGCCGCTGAGCGGCGCGTAGGGCAATCTAAACTCCCCTCTGTCTGGAGATCAGGGGGCGGGGCCACCAACCATGTGACCATTTTCTCCGAGGGCAACCCACTGAGTTCCACCACCTCTTTTCCCAGAAAAAAAGCCCTGCATACAGCCAAGATTTTTTGTTACAAGCCCTTCCATTGAAGTTAGTGGTAGAGACTTACTGTGCTCCAGCTTCCACACTCCATCTTCTGCTAGTCATGCAGAGACAGTGAGACTCCAGTTTCTGACCCAATATAGTACGGCCAAGGATCAATGGCAGTCGTGTAAGGTATACCCTGCCTATTCACATGATCCAGACTATTAAGTTGTGGGAGCTATTGATTTTCGTGTATTTTAGAGAAGGTTTAGACACACTAGTAAAGCTGGAGCAACTGGTATCTCCAAAGGAGTTTAGGGATGTCACTGTAAAGAAATGCATGAATGCTTAAAAGTCAGGACTCGGATCCACAAGTGATGAGCATTGTTGAATTTTCTTTTCTGTTTTTTTTCTTTTGGTTTATAGCCCACAATACAATAAAATCTTAATACTGTGTTGCTGCTTTTAACATGCCATATGCTTATATTTTTGAGGCTTAGCTTCTTTCTACAAAATGGAGCAATTTTGTTCTGGCAGTTAACAAACCATTCCAGTATAAAATGGATTGATCTTCTAGGATAGGTAGCTGATCTGTCACCAACAGGAACTAACAGTTAGAAAATTGTCTCCTAATAGTTGGGATGTTTTTGATTGATATTGCTATTGAAGTTTGGGTAAGATGACATTCCAGCTAAATGGAGACAGATCTTGGTGCATTAGGACTAACAAGCTCCAGGGATGCCTGGAGATCTTCAGAATTACAACAGCTCTCCAGAAAAAGCAGCACGGGTGGCTGGGGGCCGCCTGTGCCATTCATCTGCCCCGCTGAGGGGGCGGCCAGCTTGCCACGTGTTCCCTGTCCTGTGGGGCAGGTGAATGGTGTGGGCGACTGCTCAGCCCTCCGTGCCACTTGCCTGCCCCACTGAGGGGGCAGCCGGCTTGCACCATGCTCCCTGTCCTGCAGGGCAGGCGAATGGTGCAGGCGGCTGCTCAGCTGCCCACACTGCCACCGGCACACTCCCGGCAGCTGGCAGCTGTGCCCGGTGCCCTCTTTGGCAGTGCCAGGGCAGACTACCCCCTGCCCCCCCCATCGGTCCAGCCCTGCCCTATGGTGTATGTAAAACAAAATTCAAGAGAGAGGAGAATTTCCAGCTGCGGTTGGAGGCAGCGCCTGAGGCTTGCCAGGGTTCTACTTTACAGAAGGGTCTGTTTTCCTCCTCTTACATTTTGCTTGTGGTGAATACACCAAATATTATGAAGGCACCTCAAGCCCCCACTGCTGTCTCATACAAGGAATGCTACCCCTGAAATTCCAGGACAGAAAAAACCCATTGGTGTTTGTAAAAAAGAGCTAACACAAATTTACATTATAAATGAAACTGGGACCAATACCTAGATAAATGTGGGATTTATATCACACATTCAGCTGTACATGTGTTGAACAGAACATGAGAAGTCAAAAACACGTATGAAGAAAACTCAGGTTTACACTGCACATAGATTGTATGTGTATTCACTGTAACCTGTGAACAGGGCTACCAGCAGATCCTCAGCCAGATCTTCCTACCATTTTAAAAATGTAAGTAGAAGTTGCATGGATCCCTGGATCAGAACAACAGTGATGTAAGCAGTCGGCCCAGCCTCCGCCATCTTTAATAGCCATTTAACATGGCTACCTGTGATATAAAATCACAAGGCCCCTGGATTAAAATGGCAGTTTGGATTGCAGCCAGGGGAATTCCAGCTAGCAGTTGCTGAGAGCAGAACCACAAGTGACAAAAGGCACAGATTGGACACTTGTCAGCTTCCCTCAAGTTTTGATGGGAAATGTAGGCAGCTTGGCGGAATGTTGGACAAGTGACAGTTGAAAAGTCCATTGGACATCAGTCAGAGAGCCAAGCTTCAAGACTAGGATGCCTACATTTCCCATCAAAACTTGAGGGAAGCTGACAAGTGTCCAATCTGTGCCTTTTGTCACTTGTGGTTCTGCTCTGAGTCCTGCCTGGGAGATCCAGACATGAATGGAATGCCGCATGTAGATGCGGAAAGAACAGCAGTGATTAGTTTACAGGCTACCTAACCCCAAAAGGAATCCATTGTAACAAAGGTCTTGCAGTCACTCACTTAACACATTCCTTTCCCTCCTTCTGTGATGAGATCTCCTATCCATGACGGAGGAGAAAATCAACTGACATTCATAAGTACTTTTAATTCATTTCTTGGGAAGGTACATTCCCCAACTAAATTCATCAACTTAGCTCTGGTGGACTTTATTAACAAACTGCCCTTTTGTGCAGACCCAGAAGAGACTTTGCATTCTCTTTAACACATCTCGGCAGCTAGTAATCAAGGTAATCAAACCTTTTGTTACTCCTGGGAACTGACCATTGGAGTCTTTGTTCCAAGGGCTAGGTGGGCTCTCCCACCTCAGGGCATGTTTTACCCTACAAGAGTGCCCTGGCCCCATTCAAATTGTGCACACTTATTGGATCTGAAGTGCTGCTCCCTTGAGGTTGCGCCAAGCCTCTTGCTCTCCTGGCCGAGAATGCTGGCATTTGAAGCTGCCCTCTTCCCCTGTGGACTGGACTATTCTTCAGGATAGGTAGATATACTTTGCCCTCCCTCACTCTATTCCAACTTCTAACTAGCTTCCTAGGACTCTCTGTGTGTGTAACCATTTTATTAATTACTCCTGTGTGTGCATGTGTTTTTCCTCTTCAATAAAAGATTGCTCTTTGAATTTAAAGCACCAGTCTTGTCTGCTGTCTGGGAAGGGACCCTATAACATTTGTGGAAAAGATCCCGTAGTTACTGCCTCTCGCATAGCTGTCTTCTTTGCTGCTAATTCCCCCCACAATTCTCTTATTTGCAAGGGGACCAATTCAGGTAACAGTGTGGAGGAAGAAAGATTTCTACCTCTGCACATCTTACCTATTGAAAGTGATCTTCCCCTGGACTAGTATCAGCCCTAGATGAGAAAAAGGAGGGCAAAGAGAAGTTTCTCATCTATGAAGTGGTCCCTAACTGGACTAGAAGGTCTAGTATTGGATCTCCCAAAATCTTGTCTTTGGGTGTGTAAAATGCTCTCAAGTCGCAATTGACTTATGGTGACCCCATAGGGTTTTCAAGGCAGGAGATAAACAGAGGTGGTTTGCCATTGCCTCGCTTTGTGTAGTGACCCTAGGCTTTCTTGGTAGTCCCCCATCCAAGTACTAACCAAGATTGACCCTGCTTAGCTTTTAAGATCTGACGAGATTGGGCTATCCTGGGCAGGGCTGCCAGGTCTCCTGCTGTGGCAGGGGATCCCCACACCCCACCAGCCATTGCCTCCTGCTGCTGTTTACCTGGCTAGTGGAGGTGAGGGGGTCCACGGGGAAATGGAGGAGGCAGCCCTGAGAAATGTGTGCTCACACACATCCACGTCACCAGAAAAAATGTTGTTTATGGTACAACACGGAAGCACAGGGTCATACAGAGAGGCCAATTCTCTAAAAATGTTTGAGGCCAATTTTTAATAAATTGATCCCAGATGTGACCCACCTGTGTCACTCCAGTAATTATGGCATTTTCCAGAAATGTGGGAGTGCGTGGGAATGTGCATGCCCTTTGTACTTTTGCGGGAGTGAGTATTTCCCACCCCTCCACTGTCCTCTGTCCCCCTGTTTGCCCTATGGGGGACCTGGCAACCATAAACCTGGGTCATCCAGGTCAAGGCAAAATGTAGCTGGGTCTTTTGAATATTGTAGTTATGCCTTTTTATCCATTTACTAGCCTCTTTCCATCTTTTTAACCTAACTACTGCTTATTGTGATTGGTGTCAGTGCTCCAAAGTCTCATTGGATCCTAGCCCTGAACCTAAACAACACAGCATCATATGTACCAGCCGCCAAATAGGATAAAGTGTTAAGAAACACTTCAACATGATAGCAGCCATAACTTAGAGGTTTTACTATGGGGACTGGCTCTATTGACTTGTCACACCAGCACTTCATGGTCTACACCAAGCCATACAGACTTCTTATGTTGCTTGCACATGAATTCAGCACCACACAGAAGTACGTAGCTCTGTATGTAAAGTAACATCCCCACACATCAGGGACTGAAATGTTGACCTGTCATTTTAGACATCCATATAATGGCTTGGAACCTGCCTAGAATTTCTGCACACACAAGGAAGAGCAATTTTCACTCATTCCCTAGTGGGTTCACGCATCCCCAGGAGAAGCATTTGGGAGGTCTTTTTGGGGTGCTGCAGGAGGGAGGAATTGGTGAAAATCATCCCTTCTTGAATGAATTCTAGTTGGGATTCAATGTATTATTATCTAACAATACCTATTGTTTCCAGCAAACCCCACATTTGTGGGCCAAATGAGATATTCCACTGGCCAAAGTGGATGGAGCTGAGAGAGCTCTAGAAGAGCTGTAATTGACCCAAGGTCAACCAGCTGGTTTCAAGCGGAGGAGTGGAGAATCAAACCTGGTTCTCTAGATTAGAGTCCTGCTGCTCTTAACCACCACATCAAAATGTTATGACTAAAAACAAGGCATCCTTAAACAATTTACTGTTCTAAATTGCCATAAAGATAATTTTAACTTTTGTTGGTAGAAATTACAGTTAAAGAACATATTTGAGGAATTTCATGTTCAGGTTTTGCACAATTCCTGCATAGCAGGAACTTTGTAAGTGGAAAGCTGGTTTTCTGGCTAACTTAGTGGGCACAGAATAATTCATTCATCCAGTTTGCCAACAACAATCCAAACGAGAAATCCCTAAGCAACTAAGGAAATGGACTTGCTTGGGGAAGTTGCTATAATATAGAAAACAAATGTCTTTCTTTCTGTCTAGAATGAGGCATCTGCTGGCTCTCTTGTTTCTCAGGCAACACTCTTATTTCTTAAAATGAGAGTTTAGATTCTGGTTTAAAACAATTACTGTCATTCACATAAGGTGCTTTATTTCCAGTTTAATGCTATGCGGCAGTAGGGATTGAAAATTCATGTCTTTGAGGCACAGGGTAAACGACTGCAAATAAAACATCTATTTATGCTACCCTTTGAAGAGATGCATTTATTTTCTCATGAGCAGAGTGTCTTGTTACTTCTTCAGAATGCCTCTCCTTTAAAAGACTGTTTACAGTGCAATCCCAATGAGAGTTACACCCTTTTAAGCTATCAACTTCAATGGACTGATAAGAGTATAACTTGGTTTAGGATTGCACTGATGGTGAAAACTTCACCAAAGATTTTGAATCTTCTCTGAGTACAATCCTGTGCACTTCGGTCTAATGATGGCTCAATAACCACAAACCAAAGTCATAGCCAGCCCCATTTCATTGTGGTGCTGCCATATTCTCAGGAAAGACTTAAAATACACAAATGGAAAATAAAGGATTTCCACATAATTGACAATAACTTCTATAGACCTGTCACCAAGTTCAAGGTTCTATCTGTACACTGTTGTTTATAAATGATCAGAATATTCTGTATTAACATAATAAGAAAATTATTTTAAATATAGAAGTTTATACACACTAATAAAGAAAATCTTCCATATACCACCACTAAGCGCATCAAGTTATCTCTTGCTCGGTTTAAGGACCCTGCCATCATCAGTCACAAGAGTTAAAAGGGGATTTTCAGGATCATTTAAACATAAATCCATCAAGGGAATTTTGGGTAAGCAGAATTGGGCAAGTTAGCTGTGATTCTTTTAGTTATTTCTAGAGATGGGCACAAACAGCAATACGAACAAAAAAAGCCACGAACAGCCCAATCTGCTGTTCGCGAACAAGCTGTTTGTGAGGCTCCATTCTAAACGAACAGGTGGTCATTGCAAGCCTTGTTCATTGCTGTTCGTCTTGCTGTTCCTCAAGCCAGACAGTCTGGCACCTGCAATCAATTCCCTTGGCAACTCAGGCAGGGATTGTCTGAACTCTGTCTGAACTCCTCCTGTGGCCCTGGAAAACCCAATCTAAGCCCAATTTAGCTTGATAGGCAGGTCTTCCTTTCAAGTGTGGAGCTCCAAATTTGTTACAAGGGAACAAAGACCAGGGGGGAGGGGGGCTCTCAGCTCTGGCTTTGGCGAGGGAGGGAGCTGCTGTTGGCATTGTGATAGAGTGCACTGGAGCTTGAATTTTCTTTGTGTGTGGTGGGATAGGGATCTACCCCTTCACATTTCAGGGCTGCTGCCAGGCTGTGGGGCCAAGCTACTATTTATTATTGGTACCTTTCCTGCTGCCTGCTCAGGTAAGGTTTCTGGGAGTGGTGCGGTAGGGATCTACCCCTTCAAGTTCCAGGGCTGCTGCCAGGGTCTGGGGCCAAGCTATTATTTATTATTGGTACCTTTCCTGGTGTCTGCTCAGGTCAGGTTTCTGGGAGTGGTGCAGTGGGGATCTTGACTTGGATGATGGCTGGAGGAGAGCCTGCTGGCCCCCACGAACAGTCAACCATGAACATGTTCGTGAACAGGGCCATGTTTGTGGTTGTTTGTGAGTCCCAGTTCGTGGATGGCAACGAACAACGAACATCATGTTCTAATTTTTCTGTTCGTGCCCATCTCTAGTTATTTCCCTATTTTGAAAAAAAGCTGTTTTTCAATTGAAACTTTGATGTCACTGGTTAAAAATCTTATTGTCACTATCCCTCAGATCTAACATGGAACACATCCACTGGTAGGTGGAAGAATTGACCCAGGAACTGAGGTGTCTCCTATTCTGAAAGGGGTTGTGGTCTCCCTAAAGTATCAGGTTGATAGTGTGGTGGTGTTGCTGGACCCAGGCCTCTTGCTGGAAATGCAGGTGGCAGCAGTGACCAGAGATGGTGGAGCAGCTGCAGCCTTTCCTGGGCAAAAAAAAGATCTTGCCACTGTGGCACATGCCCTGGTAGCATCTAGATTAGACTACTACAAAATGTTGTACTTGAGGCTGCCTTTGAAGTGTATTTAGAAGCTGCAGCTGGTACAGAATGCTGGAGCCAGAATGCTGGCTGAAGTAGGCTGTAGGAGACATCACACTCCAGTCTTGTTCCAATCAGCTTCCAATCAGCTTTTATGTCCAATTCAAGGTACTGGTATTGACATTTAAAATCCTATACAGCTTGGGACCAACACACCTGCTCCCATATGAACCTACCAGACCACTGCAGTTATCTTCAAAAGCACTTCTTTGGGTACCTCCCTATCTGAGGCTAACTGAGCGGCAGCATTAGAAAGAGTCTTCCCGATCATGCCCTTAAAGTTATGGCATTCCCTCTTCAGGAAGATTTGTCTGTCCCTTTTGATCATTGTTTTCCACCAGTGGATGAAGACATATTTGTTCTGTTTTACATTCCCTCGCTGGCCCTCCTTCGTGTTCATGTGTTTAATTTTTTGTGTTTTAATTGTTGTTTTTATGTTTCTAATTGTTTTAATTACTTGTTTAATGATTTTGATTGTTCACTGCCTTGCAGTGAAGAAGAGAAAGGTAAGCACAGGATCCCCTGTCCCACCAGGCGGGTACGGAGACCTGGCAACCCTAGAATAGACAATACTGACATTGATAACCAAGGATCTGACTTAGGGCCAAGCTACAAGTGACGAATGACACAGGTTGGACACTTGTCAGCTTCCCTCAAGTTTTGGTGGGAAATGTAGGCATCCTGGTCTTGAAGCCTGCCTCTCTGACTGCTGTCCAATGGACTTTTCAACTGTCACTTGTCCAACATTCCACCAAGCTGCCTACATTTCCCATCAAAAATTGAGGGAAGCTGACAAGTGTCCAACCTGTGTCATTCATCACTTGTAGTTTGGCCCTCAGTGTAAGGCAGTTTTGTGTGTTCCACAACAATCACACAGTGGTTAATGAAAAGATCCCAAGATTCCTCTTAACCAGCAGAAGGATTTTATCAGTGTTAATCTTTTATAAATTTTAAATCCAAAATAAACAGCATTGCCCATTTGAATTTTAGGAAACACTGGCTCTGGCATTTCCTGAGCGTAGACTTTGACAACTGTGTATTTTAAAGACTGCACTTGGCAAATTTCCCCCACTCACGCCTGCGCTTTGCTTATATTTTACTTCCTGTTATTTAGGCCCAGCATTTCTCTCTCAGCTGCTGAATAAAACATTTCTCTTACAAAACAGAGAGCTAGTTGAAAATATTTGTTCTGGGGCCTTATCTCACTCAGAAGTTAAGCTAACACGTCCATAGCTTAGGTTGGCTGCTATGGTTCTCTTCCTTGAATGTAAGCACAACATTAGTCGTTTCTCCAATTAGTAGGCATTCCTCTAGAGTTAATTGATTTATGAGGTATCTTGGCTAGTGGGCCTGCTATTTCATGCACCAACTCTTTTAATATTCTTTAATGAGGATTATCTCCTCCCCTCCCCACCCCCTGATCTGAGTTCTTAAGAGCTTAAATTTCTCATGCTCAGATAGAATAACTCCCATTTTATCTCCTCTTTTTTGTTTTGTTTCAAGCACCTTTTTAGTGTGGCCCAGTTTAAAAGCAATCTTCTGTTTTGAAACCAGTTTTGAATTTGGAAACATTGGTAAACATAACAGTGCCTAGCATGCACAGTTCCTACACAACTCTTACCAATGTGTCATGGGGTCTCACCACATGAAACAAAATACACTCAAATTACACAGGTAATTCAAATGTATTTTGTAATTTGAGTGTAATTCAAGTGTATTTTGTCTCGTGTGGTTTGACCCATGGAATGGTCCTTTCCTGTATTTCTTCTCTCTCCTGCCTGGCCTAGTATCAAATCCCATTTGCCTTCTACATTACAGTAGATAGAAGGCCCATTAAACATTACCTTATCAGCTGGGGTAATGGGGTGGGGGTTGCTTTTTCTGAGTGGTTGACAAAAGGCTAGCCAAAGACCATTTGTACGACTCAGCCCCATTGCCGGTTGCATGGTTTCTTACCATGATTTTGGCACCCCAAAACAAATAATTTTTTCTGAGACCACAAGGTCCAATACTACAAATTTCCATAAAACCTCAGAAGCATATAAGAGAATGTGAGATAGTGAGAATGCTATCATTTTCTCTTTCTTTATATTGAATTGACTAAAACTTACTGTCACCAGATGCCTCCATGTTATTTGTGATCCACACCCTCTATATTTTATTTATTTATTTATTTATTTAAAACTTTTCTATGTCACTTTTCTACCTAAATAGAATTCCAAAGGCAGCAAACATTTTAAAAAATAAAACAACACTTTAAACAATTTAAATTTAAAATAGTATAAATATAATTCAATAAAAACATACACACAAATAACACCAAGAATGGAGAGGAGGGCCAATAACAGTATGCCAAATGAAGCAAAAAGGTCTTCATTCACTGGTGGAAGACAGCAGTCTCCTTGGGAAGCAAGTTCCAAAGTGTGGTGTGATGATGGAGAAGACCCTTTCTTGGGGCTGCCACCCATCTAGCCTCAAATGTCAGGGGCATGTGAAGCAGGGCCTCCAAAGATGACTGAATGGGTAGGTTCATATGGGAGAAGGTGGTCCTTGAGGTATGCTGCCCCCCAAGCTGTATGTGGCTTTAAAGGTCAATACCCAGAACCTTGAATTGGGCCCAGAATCAAATTAGGATCTAGTGTCAGTGACAGATGGGAGTGATATGGTTGTTACAGCCCCCTCCAGTCAACACTGACTGTAGCATTCTGTATCAGCTTCTAGACAGTCTTCAAGGGCAGTCCCACGAAAAGCACATTCTAGATGTTACCAGGGCATGTGCTACAGTAGCAAGCTCTTTCTTGTCCATGAGATGACAATTCTAACTTTCAGTTGAAGAGGTGTCAGTGATAGAATACCAATAAACAGTACACCTCTACGATAGAAGTGAAGAGTCTATTTATATGGAAGAAACTCTCACACAGAGCCTGTGCACTAGGGAATGGACACACAAAGAAGCTTTCAAGGGCATGGATCCCAGGGACAGGAGAGCTGGACGTCCTCAGCGGCATCTTAGTTTTTGCTCTTCATCTGGTTCCGGTGACTCCTCATATTCATCCTGCTTGGTATTCTATTTGTCAGCATTACCATCTTACTCCATTCCTTCGGTCTTCCAACAACCTATATACCTGACCATTCCTGGAAAACATGCTTTCTTTCTTACTGAACTGTACTACTTCAGCATTCATATCCTGAGCTGCTTGTTTGAAAGCAACCCCTAAAAAGGGAGCACCAAATTAAAACTTCAGCCCAGAGAACTGATGTGAAAGCTTTTGACACAGCTTTCAAACAAGCCCCCCCCCCATGTTAAAATAGGTCATAAGATCCCATGAGAAGCCTCACCATCTTAAGCAGGAAGCACTGGAATTGTTCCTATGTGGGCAGAAGGATCTAATGGACCTCTCTCTCTCTCTCTCTCTCTCTCTCTCTCTCTCTCAAATTGTTGGCTCCAGGCCTTTCACTGCAAGGATCTCTCCCTTACTGCCTACTCCTTCCTTTAAAGAGAACGTAAAGAACTGATTGAGCCCCATCCTACTTCCACAAAGTGCTGCCTTCCAGTCTGAGGACTGATGGTCCAAGAGATGCTCTTTGCTCCTCTATGAGTCTTAATTCACACTCAGTATGGCCACACCTGTGATGCCAAACAGAATGGTTCCAAACTGACTATTCTTCTCTCTATAATTTATCTTGTCAGCTGCAAAACCTTCTGACCAAGTTCAGGACTGGCAGACAGATGACACTCATTTATCTTGTATGCGGGTCGGTTATGAGCTCTGCATTGAAAGGCCCCTTTCCCTGACTCCTTCACAAAGATTCTTCATTTTTTTCTTGCTTGGCTAAGCAGCATCATGTTACACACATTATTAGCCTATCACTCTCATCAGCATTACCTACAGCATACCACACAACACACCTCTTATTTCTATATTGCGTGCCTTAAGCCCGGAAGTGCACAGAGCATGAATGACAAAGAGTCCTCTTGATTTAAAAAGATTGTTTTTTGCCCTTATTTCTTAGTATGTTGTCTGCAAAACATAGCAGACATAATACTGTGACACAAAGGCTCAACTTATAGCAAGAGAAAAACATTAATACACCTCTATGGACTGAGGGACCGAATTAAAGGAAATGGAGTTCCTTATGTTGAACCTATTTTGGCTTTTAAAGCTTTAACAACTTGGGGCCTACATATCACACAGGGTTGGATCCAGCCAGCTTTTTCACTCAATCCCACAATTCTCCTGCCTGCTGTATGTAGCTCCTGTCCCATGGGGCTTTTGTACATGCAAAGCCCATGATTCTCGGAATAGCCTCAGTTGATGACTAAAGAAGATCCCTCCTTCCTTTTTCACCAGCAGAAAAACTGGTTGGATCCAACCCAGAAACTTCTATTCATGTGTCTGCCAGGGCTGGCATCAAAGGTTGGCAGCATCAGGCATCTGCTGAGATCCCCAGCTCAGCAACAGACCCACTGCCAACCAGAGAAGCTTCCCCGTCTGTTCCCAGAAAGAACAGGAGATTGCATCAGGGATCTCTGTAATTCTTAAAGAAGAGTTACATCCTGTTACCTTCTCCAGGAGGGTGTGTGCATTGCATGCATGTACATGAGGGGGAGGTACGCTTAGTAGGAGGTCTACCAGAGGGCATCGTGCCCTGTCTTCTCCCCCCAAAATCTGGACCCACTCTTGCTCTCTGATTATCAATTAAGATATGGGCAACCTGCTTTGAATTCCATTCTTGCAGGAGGTCAGATCAGCTATAGCAAAGAACATGCCTTCCTCAATGATTGGCCTAGCCTTATGGACAGTCATACAGAGACAGTACAACTGAGCATGACTCTAATATCCATAGGAAAGGCTGTAAAATCTACTTTTCCCATCAGTTCTGGGGGGTTGACTGTAGGTGACTGTGATTTTTTTTAGTGCTTATTGTCCTGTTTTATTATTTTTATAAGCCCTCTCCCTAGAACTGGACATAGTGAGGGCAGACCAGAAATATTTTAATGTAATTTTTAAAAGCATATCGTTAGCTCACAAATCTTGCAATAAGTGAAGAGGTAACACCATAGAGTATTGGGCAAATCCTAGAGGGCCCACCAACATCATGACATTACTTCTAGTTTTTCATCAAAAGTGAAATCTGTGCTGGTGCACCCCCCCCCTTTTCTCCCATTGTCTTCTCAAACACCAGTGGTGAACAACCAGGTTGGCCATGAGGTCTCCTGCCACAGTGGGAGACCTGGCAACTCTAGTTGCACTTCCCCATCCATCTCCCAGAATAGGTCATCCACCAGGGTGACTGAGAGTCAAGCTACAAGTGACGCCTGACACAGGTTTGACACTTGTCAGCTTCCCTCAAGTTTCGATGGGAAATGTAGGCATCCTGGTCTTGCAGCTGTAATGGAGAGTCAAGCTGTAAAACCAGGATGCCTACATTTCCCATCAAAACTTAAGGGAAGCTGACAAGTGTCCAACCTGTGTAAGGTGTCACTTGTAGCTTGGCTCTTAATCTGTTTCAGTCCTATAGCTGGGTCACCACACTGGGAAGGATCTAATATTATTGAATTGGGCTTACTCCCAGGAAAGGGTTATTAGGATTGTAGCCAAAATCTAGTAGAGATGATAAAATGTCTGAAATGAAATGTCTGAACAACAGGTAGAGCTATTGATCAAAAGTTGGCACGACTAGACTATGAATTAAAATTATTTAGTAACTAAGAGAGTTTAAATATTTAAAAAATCTGATGGTATAAGAATGATTATGGTGATAATAAAAGATTATGTTCCTGGCTCTTTAAAACATGGGTTATTCAATATAGAAGGTTTTATTTGCTGATTCCTCAGAATTTCTGTCTGAACATGCAAACTGGGACTCAGCTGATGAAACCACCGCTGCAAATGAAGATGCTAATTGTACTCAATATGTCTAGTTCTTCTATTACCTTTTTAGATGAAGATACAGAAAGCCCAGTCACTCAAATCATTCTGTTGACCAGGAGAAGGAAATTACTTGGAGAGAATGTAACACAGGTTGCCTTTGATTTTCAATTTGTCTAATAGAACTGCCAGCTCAATTGCATTTATTCTGATTTATTAGAACTGGACCATCAGTTGGGCACTGCTTTCCAACCTACAACAAATTTTATCCTTCCAGGTCTAACTTTTCCTGCTGTATAGATCTTTGAAGATCCAGTTTGATGAAAACAGCAAAAATTGGGAACTTGGAATTAAATCCAAGTCACTGTGTCACTGTGACACTGAGAGATCTCTGTCTTTTGGTGCTACACCTCTGATGATGCCAGCCACAGCTGCTGGCGAAATTTCAGGAACTACAATGCCAAGACCATGGCAATACAGCTCGGAAAACCCACAACAACCATCATTCTCCAGCCGTGAAAGCCTTCGACAATACATCAAGCAAGGAAGCTCAAAAAGAAATGGGTAAAAACACAATTCCTCTATCCCTCTCTTAATATGTCTGTTTAGGCAGTCTCTCCAGGGTCTTATTAACCCATGGTTGGGCCTCTAGGCTTTCAGGTATTTCGGGCCCCCTCCCACACTTTAGTCTTTCACCCCACTCCAGCTGACAGTCTGACCCTGGTACAGTAGACACTAGAGATGGGCATGAATCAAATTATGACCCAAAAAAAACACATGAACCAGGCTGGTTTGTGGTTCACAAACCAGTGGTTCGTGGAAGCTCGTTTCCATGAACTTCCACGAACTGGTCTACTGGTTCGTTTGGGTCGTATTAAAGGGGCAGTTTAAATGGCTATTTCCCCAGGGAAATGGCCATATAAACTTTTCCTGTGGCTTGCAAGCGGAAGGCCCTTTAAACTATCAGCTTCCACCACTGCGTGGGCCTTCCCACCCCTCAAATGGACGCTGTGGCAGCCATTTGAAGGGCAGGGAGGCTGTTTTGGGCTTCTTCTGCCACCCTACCGGCCCACACAGCAGCAGAAGAGGCCAAAAACGACCTTCCCACCCCTCACGGGAGGAGGGGGAGGATGCCATGGGCCCGCAGGGCAACGTAAGTGTGGGGATGGGGGTGGGGGCTGGGATTTGGGCAGTTTAAAGGGCTCTGCCACTTGCAAGTGGCAGGTCCCTTTAAACTATCAGCAAGCAGGCGGTGAAGGGAGATCCCCCCTGCCGCCTGCCAGCTGATAGTTTAAAGCAGGGCTCATTTTGAGAGGGAACGCACAGGAACGCAGTTCTGGCAGTTCCCCAAAGAGGTCACAGGTGACCCCACCCACCTGACTCGGCAATTTTGGGCCCGTTTCAGCCTGGATTGGGGGTGAAATGGCCCGGATCAGGTCTCTGACAGCTGGTGGATCACTCTCCTACTCAGCAATGGCCCGATCCTGACCATTTTGGGCCCCTTTTCAGCCATTTTCAGCCCATTTTTGCCATTTTGGGCCCAATTTTGGCCCTGAATGGCCAGGTTTGGGCCCAAAACAGCCAGGTGAGGTGATGTCGGGGGGCATGGCATATGCAAATCAGTTATGCTAATGACACACTTCTGGTGATGGCAAGGGGTGTGGCACATATTAATGAGTTATGCTAATGAGTTATGCTAATGAGTTCCTCCAGCTCTTTTTCTACAAAATGACCCCTGGTTTAAAGGGACCTGCCACTTGCAGGGCAGGAAAGGGCCGTTTAAACTGTCAAATGCCCCTTTCCCTGCTGCTGCTAAGTGGCCGGAAAGGGGCATTTAAACCCTATGAACCACAAACCACGAACCGGTTCGTAAACTTGCCCCAGTTCATGCCAGTTTGTGGTTCCTGGTTTGTGAAAACTCATGAACCACAACCCTCATGGTTCGTTTTTTTGGGGTTTGTGCCTATCTCTAGTAGGCACTTGACTGCAGTATATAGCCCTATACCCATTTTGAGGGTCTCCTGAAGAATTCTAGTCACAATTTTAAAAATATTTTTATTGCTTGAGTAGAACTCTTCAAGAAATCACATTTTGGGGTTATAATTGTTCAATACTGTAATACTTTGAAGTGAATAAAATTTTTATTTATTAAAAATATATAAGTTATGGATAATTGTTTGAATATAAGTGACAATTAGTTTCACTTCAATAAGGAAGCATTTAATTATCTTATTAATAGAGGTTATGTAAGAGAATCAATTAATTGTAATTTGTGTGGAGGTGTGCCTCAACAAAAAAAATTGACAGGCTGCTAGTCCCTGCAGGGCCCGTAGGTTTCGGCCTAATTTGCCTTATGCATAATACGGCCCTGAGGCTCTCCATTTTAGAAAGTTCCAGCTTATTGAGATGTTCTCATACCTTTCACGATTCAGCCCTCCAGCTTCCACGTGGTCAACGGCTATCGCTTGCAAGGATCCAGCTCTCAAATCAGCTTCCTGCTCTTCCTATGCCAGGAAGTTTTATTCTCTCTCTTTGCCAACCCTCTGGGCAGGTCAAAGGGGCAAGTCGGAAAGGCTTTTCCTGAGTGCTCCAGGAAAAAACCTTTCTGGCCTTTTAGTTCTCCAAATTTTTGCCCCCTTCTGCCACACGCATCTGGTAGGGTTGCCAAGAGCTCCAAGGGCCAAAACAGGGTACAGGTGGCTGGTTGGTGAAGGGGCAGTGGTGTGCTTACCTCTGTGCATGCTCCCACACTCCTCCATCATGCCAGAAAATGAAGACATTTTGTGTGATGGGGAGGTGCGGGTCATGCTGAAATGCAGTTCAATAAAAATCACCTGTTTGGAGGCAATTTTGACTGAACTAGGCTTCAGCATGCCTCACCAACCATTGCACTGAAAAAATTGCATCATTTTCTGGTGCGAAGGGGGAACCATGGGTCGTACTGAAGCCAAGCCCAGTAAATAATCATCTGCTTGGAGTAAGGTTGCCAGCCCCCCTCAACCTCCCAGCGGGGGATTGGGGCCTGGCACTTATCTGCAGGGGTGGGGGTGCGCACACGCAAGTGTGATGATGTCACTTCCAGGAAGTGATGTCATCATGCCACCCCTGGGAGTGCACCCACGCTCTGCAAGGACCCAGATTGGGGCCACTGCAGAGCATGGAAGTGATCCTGTCCTCCACAGCTGCCCCAAACTTGCTCATTTTGGCCCAGATCAGGCTCGTTTTGGGTCCATTTTGGCATGGATTGGGCCCGTTTTGAGCCATTGCGGAGCGCAAGAGTGCTCCTGTGCTCCACAGTGGCCTGAAACAGCCCGATACAGGCAAAAACGGGCCCATTTTGAGCCGCTGCAGAGCATAGAAGCGTTCCTGTGCTCCTCAGCAGCTCAAAACGCACCCGATCCGTGTCAAAACGGGCCCAAAATGAGCATGTTTTGGGCTGCTGTGGAGGGCAGGAGTGCTCCTGTGCTCTACAGTGGCCCCAATCCAGGCCTGATCCAGGCCAAAATGGACCCAATTCAGGCGGCTGCAGTGCACAGGAGCATGTAGTGCCACAGGGGAGCGCACATGGAAGGTGTGCTCCCCCACTGGCCAAGTAAGCAGGGTCGGGGTGTGGGGGCAGGGGTGGGGGATCCCTCACCCTTGGTGGGGGTCTGGCATCCCTAGCTTGGAGGCAATTTTTACTGAACTGGGCTTGTAGCTCCTCCCTCTCTAGTGCAATGTAGGAGCATGAGTGCACATGCACACTCTTCTCTCTCCCACCCTGGGGCTAGGACTAATATCTTATATATAGGATTCTATAGATTCCATGAACAAACTGAATGACTTGTTATATGTACTACATCAAATGTTACATCTTTGTCCACTAACAATTCTGTAAATGGAGGTTTTGAACATCATTAAAAAATATTTCAGTAAAAGTGGTAAGAAAAAACATCCGATACATGTTTTTGATGTTGTTGGCTGAGATGATTCTGAAAAAGAATTATTTTTATTTAATGACAAATTAGATGGGCAAGTTTAAGATATTGCCATGGGCTCATCTCTGGCTCAAAGAAATTCCTTATCTGAATATGTGTGAATTTGAACGGAAAAGTATTTTCTTTTCAGACAACCTTTTTTCTAGTAACATGGTCAGAAACTGGTGGTACATCGATGTTTTCTTCCTTTCAAGGAGAGATGTGTTGTTCTTTCAACTCATCCGCTTAAATAGATTCTAGGGATGACAATATTGAGTTTGAGCTTCATTTTGATAGCTGCCAAATTAAATTTCTGGATGTTATGGTTCAACAGAAGATGGAAAACTGATTATGACTTTGTAAAAAAAAATTGTTAGAAATTCTTTTCTATGGTATCATCATCCTAAACACATTAAGGACAATTTGCCATATAGCCAGTTTTTATGACTTGGAGGTTCTAAACTAAATGAAGTTAAAAAAGAAGCTTCCATTTTACAACACAGTTTGACTTCTAGAGACTACCCATCTGGTAGTCTCAGCATATAACAAATTCTTAAAATTAGATTGGAAACAGTCTAAAGAGTAATGAGAGAACTGAAAATAAAAGCCGTGTTCATAGTCCAATGTGTGATAGCACACTGGCCTAAATAAAAGTATATACAGAAAACAATTAGGCAATATACTTATATGTGACTTGAAATATGTTACAGCATTCAAAAGAATAATAAATCTAAAAGATCAGCGGGTACATGGCAATACTACTAGACACAGTAAAAGTCTTCAAGTTTTTGCCTGGAACAGGGTATCCATAGGGATATTTCTTTTGTGGAAAACATATTTATTGTGGACTTCTATACAAAATGACATATTTTGTTAGCCCAGTAGACAATAAACATTGAAGGATTTCACCACAAGCAGCTCTAACCTAGTTGATCGAGGTCATTAAATACCCTTGTGAGAAGCTCTATGTGGGGTAAATACGAGAAGTCTTTAAAAAAACAGAAAGGCAACACAAAATCAATATTTATTTGAAGAAAATTAGTGCCTCTCTAGTAAAACATTTTTTGACAACAACCATAAATTCACACACTTGATATTTTTGGCTTTTCAAAGAATAAGCACTTCCACTGATAAGTTTTCACTGAAAAAAGTAGTACAAGAAAGCTTGAGATTACCAACCTTGTATCTTCAGTGGTTAAGAGCTATTACATCTGATTTAGAGACCGTATGTTCTGTCTTACTGCATCTTCTATAACAGAACATGGGCCATTTCCACACACGTTGAATAATGCACTTTCAATGCACTTTCGCAATCCTTTAGAAGTGGATTTTTTGTTCCACACATGGAAAATCAGTTTCAAATGTTCACTAAAGAGTATTGAAAGTGGATTATCCAACATGTGTGGAAGCAGCCCTTGTTAGTCATCATCTTAATTAAGCAAAGAAAGTCAGCTTCTCTGATCTTAGAAGAAATATTCAATGTGAAAAGATTACCGTATAGTGTTTCTTAGATTTCTCCTGTACTTTGTAGTCTGCTTAATGTGGAGAGATTTCCATTGTGCAAAAAAGAGCATTACCTATTTCTCTTGTTCTGAGGCGTGGTTTGCCATATATTGTCATTTGCACTATTGTTTAATATATTTATATATTTAGGAGGATACGACAAGTTGTTACTGTGAGTTCCACAGATATATTGGCTTGTGTTCTTCAAGGCACCCAGAAGATGCGCATATTCCCCTCACATTCCTTGGGTCATCATGGCATCCAGGCAGACAAACAGATATATTAATCAAGGAGCAGCAGCTTGCGTCATTCGTATTTTAGAAAGCTGATATTAATTTGGAGCATAATACGCAGAAGTGAATGTGAATATTTTGACTTTTGAATTAATATTTTGCATTTCAAAATGTAGTTTGGGTTATTCAGGTAAGAGTTTAACACTCGTAGAAGATAACACAGTAGTGAAATAGATCCAGAGGAGTTAACTGTGTTAGTCTGTGGTAGCAAAATCAAAAAGAGTCCAGTAGCACCTTTAAGACTAACCAATTTTATTATAGCATAAGCTTTTGAGAATCAAGAAAGTAAAAAAATTGCCAAAGAAGCACAACAAAGTGGGAAAAAGAGAGAAATGTTTGATCAAGAAAAATGCAACAGTAACGTGAATGGTTCAGGTTGACACGGGTGGGTGACTGAGTATAGTGGAAAACCCACGAAACAAAGTGCTGGTATAGCGCAAATTTGGCGCTATAACTAAGCGTGTGGTTATGGCCAAGGTCACCCAAGTAGGGGGATCAGGTTTCCCACTATAGTGAGAGACTTCCCACCCCTAGCCTCCAGTCCTCTGCTGCTGCCTGATGCAGCAGTAGGAGAAAATGCCGGTGAATAGTGATATAGCGTTTGAGGGGATTGCTAAAGTGTTACTCCAACACATGGCATCAGTTTCAGTTACATGGCAGAGACATCATAACATTGTCCCTTGTAAAGCTCCTGGGGGTTACCCTACACCCAAGTAAACTTCATGACAATTATTCATGGCTGGAAGGCCAACAGTGCCATCCAGAACAGAGTTATACCCTTCTAAGCCCTTTGATTTCAATAGACTTAGAAGAGTATACCTCTACTTAGTATGGCACTGCAAATCTCACAACCAGCTTCCCTCTCCACTAGCATGGTTCTCACACAGATTGTTTCCAAACTCACCTTATCTGTAGCGCTTACCAGTAAATCTAACTGGTGACATCTTAAGCAAGGCTGTCTATTACCAAAAAAACCCCCTAATTATTTTGTGCTAAACCTAATTTGAAGGCGGGTGAAGATATGGAGTTTGCCACTAACATTTCACTACTGTAAAATCAAAAAGAGTCCAGTAGCACCTTTAAGACTAACCAATTTTATTATAGCATAAGCTTTCGAGAATCAAGTTCTCTTCATCAGATGCCTGATCAAAACTGGGCAGATACAGAAGAGGAGGGGGAAAGAGAGAGAAAGAGAGGAAAGAAGGGGGCATAAATCACAAGAGGACAGAATGCAATTAGCATGGAGGCTATCAAAACATTCCTTTGCTTGGAAATGTAAACATCGGTGTGCAGTCAGTTTGCTGTATTAGTTTGTAGCAATGAAGGTATCCAATTCCTATGTAGTATAAGCCTTCGGTAACCACAGCTCTTCCTGCCAGCTGCATCTGACAAAGAGAACTGTGGTCCCCGAAAGCCCACACCAGGCGTCACTGGGCTTCCCCAGATCACGCCTCTGTAAAGAGAATCTGTTACCTGTGATAATGTGATAACCATTCATAGTCTCTATTCAGTCCCAGCTTGACAGAGTCAAATTTGCATATGAATTCCAATTCAGCAGCCTCCCGTTGGATTTTGTTTTTGAAAGGTTTCTGTTGAACCACAGTGACCTTTAAGTCTTTGGTGGAATGTCCTGGTAGATTGAAGTGTTCTCCCACTGGTTTCTGGACGTTTCCATTTCTAATGTCAGATTTGTGTCCATTTATTCTTTTGCGTAGAGGTTGGCTGGTTTGTCCAATGTACAGAGCAGAAGGACATTGTTGGCACATGAGGGCATATATCAGATTGGAGGATGAGCAGCTGTAAGAGCCAGAGACAGTGTAGTTGATGCCATTCGGTCCTGTAATTGTATTCCCTGGGTAGATATAGGGGCAGAGCTGGCATCTGGGCCTGTTGCAGGGCCTGGTACCTGTGCTGGTGACTCTGCTGGCCGATTCATGATTGTAAGTGAGAAGTCGTTTAAGATTGGGGGGCTGTCTGTAGGCAAGGAACGGTCTTCCACCCAGGGCTTCTGAGAGAGAGGTATCATTTTCCAGGATGGGTTGTAGCTCACTGATGATACGTTGGATGGGTTTGAGCTGGGAGCTATAGGTGACAACCAGTGGTGTTCTGTTGTTAGTTCCTTTAGGTTTGTCCTGGAGCAGACTGTTTCTGGGTACTAGTCTGGCCCTGTTGATTTGTTTCTTCACTTCATTTGGTGGGTACTGTAGTCTCAAAAATGCTTGTTGTAAATCTCTTAAGTGTGAGTCTCGGTGCACAGCCATGGGCACACGCATGGCACCACAATATGCTAACATATTCATGGCGGACTTAGAGCAACGCTTCCTCAGCTCCCATCCACTGGAACCACTACTATACTTAAGATTCCTGGATGACATCTTCATCATTTGGACCCATGGGAAGGAAGCCCTTGAGAGATTTCATCAGGACTTCAATAACTTTCACCCTACTATCAACCTAAGCCTGGACCACTCTACACAACAGGTACACTTCCTGGACACCACTGTACAACTACATAATGGACGAATAAATACCACCTTATACCGGAAACCAATAGACCGATACTCATATCTACATGCCTCCAGCTTCCACCCTAAACATACCACTCGATCTATTGTCTACAGCCAAGCCTTACGTTACAACCGTATCTGCTCCAATGCTCTCGACCGAGACTCACACTTAAGAGATTTACAACAAGCATTTTTGAGACTACAGTACCCACCAAATGAAGTGAAGAAACAAATCAACAGGGCCAGACTAGTACTCAGAAACAGTCTGCTCCAGGACAAACCTAAAGGAACTAACAACAGAACACCACTGGTTGTCACCTATAGCTCCCAGCTCAAACCCATCCAACGTATCATCAGTGAGCTACAACCCATCCTGGAAAATGATACCTCTCTCTCAGAAGCCCTGGGTGGAAGACCGTTCCTTGCCTACAGACAGCCCCCCAATCTTAAACGACTTCTCACTTACAATCATGAATCGGCCAGCAGAGTCACCAGCACAGGTACCAGGCCCTGCAACAGACCCAGATGCCAGCTCTGCCGCTATATCTACCCAGGGAATACAATTACAGGACCCAATGGCATCAACTACACTGTCTCTGGCTCTTACAGCTGCTCATCCTCCAATCTGATATATGCCCTCATGTGCCAACAATGTCCTTCTGCTCTGTACATTGGACAAACAAGCCAACCTCTACGCAAAAGAATAAATGGACACAAATCTGACATTAGAAATGGAAACGTCCAGAAACCAGTGGGAGAACACTTCAATCTACCAGGACATTCCACCAAAGACTTAAAGGTCGCTGTGGTTCAACAGAAACCTTTCAAAAACAAAATCCAACGGGAGGCTGCTGAATTGGAATTCATATGCAAATTTGACTCTGTCAAGCTGGGACTGAATAGAGACTATGAATGGTTATCACATTATCACAGGTAACAGATTCTCTTTACAGAGGCGTGATCTGGGGGAGCCCAGTGACGCCTGGTGTGGGCTTTCGGGGACCACAGTTTTCTTTGTCAGATGCAGCTGGCAGGGAGAGCTGTGGTTACCGAAGGCTTATACTACATAGGAATTGGATACCTTTATTGCTACAAACTAATACAGCAAACTGACTGCACACCGATGTTTACATTTCCAAGCAAAGGAATGTTTTGATAGCCTCCATGCTAATTGCATTCTGTCCTCTTGTGATTTATGCCCCCTTCTTTCCTCTCTTTCTCTCTCTTTCCCCCTCCTCTTCTGTATCTGCCCAGTTTTGATCAGGCATCTGATGAAGAGAACTTGATTCTCGAAAGCTTATGCTATAATAAAATTGGTTAGTCTTAAAGGTGCTACTGGACTCTTTTTGATTTTACAGTAGTGAAATGTTAGTGGCAAACTTCATATCTTCACCCGCCTTCAAATTAGGTTTAGCACAAAATAATTAGGGGTTTTTTTTGGTAATAGACAGCCTTGCTTAAGATGTCACCAGTTAGATTTACTGGTAAGCGCTACAGATAAGGTGAGTTTGGAAACAATCTGTGTGAGAACCATGCTAGTGGAGAGGGAAGCTGGTTGTGAGATTTGCAGTGCCATACTAAGTAGAGGTATACTCTTCTAAGTCTATTGAAATCAAAGGGCTTAGAAGGGTATAACTCTGTTCTGGATGGCACTGTTGGCCTTCCAGCCATGAATAATTGTCATGAAGTTTACTTGGGTGTAGGGTAACCCCCAGGAGCTTTACAAGGGACAATGTTATGATGTCTCTGCCATGTAACTGAAACTGATGCCATGTGTTGGAGTAACACTTTAGCAATCCCCTCAAACGCTATATCACTATTCACCGGCATTTTCTCCTACTGCTGCATCAGGCAGCAGCAGAGGACTGGAGGCTAGGGGTGGGAAGTCTCTCACTATAGTGGGAAACCTGATCCCCCTACTTGGGTGACCTTGGCCATAACCACACACTTAGTTATAGCGCCAAATTTGCGCTATACCAGCACTTTGTTTCGTGGGTTTTCCACTATACTCAGTCACCCACCCGTGTCAACCTGAACCATTCACGTTACTGTTGCATTTTTCTTGATCAAACATTTCTCTCTTTTTCCCACTTTGTTGTGCTTCTTTGGCAATTTTTTTACTTTCGTGAGAACAAACAGAAACGTCTCGTAACGGTTGGAAATGCTTGTCTGGAGACTTCCCACTTTACCCATCCCCCTTTTGGTTTTTGCTTCTGCTGGAAGAATTTTTTTTCAATCCAGGAGCAGGAGCCACGTAATCCTTTACTGGCTCCTGTCGACAGTCCTTCTTCCCTTTTCTAAAAAAAAATTGTTAAAAGTATTGCATTATTGTGATGTTTCGTACAACCATTTCAAACACCACACTATCCACAGTCTAATTATTTATCTCACTTAAGCTGATTGTTTCCAGTGTTCTGTTGTGTTTGTGCTATGCAAAACGGATGTTCTACCCCCCCTTTAAAAAAATTATCTTATAAGGCACAATAGCGCAATTCTGATATGTAAAAGGCAATGATTTTGGCACAGAACGCAATGGCTGCCCATGGGTCATGTAATAATAATAACAGTAATAACATTCGACAACTTAATGCCCACTCAGAGCGGTTTACAAAGTGTTATTATTACCCCACAACAGTCACCCTGTGAGGTGGGTGGGGCTGAGAGAGCTCCAGAGAACTGTGACTCGCCCAAGGTCACCCAGCTGGCTTCGTGGAGGAGTGGGGAATCAAACCCGGCTCTCCAGATTAGAGTCCCGTGCTCTTAACCACTACACCAAACTGGCTCTCTGGCCTGCATGCGCCATTTTTAAAAATAACATTCAACCATTGACTGACACAGAAAATTGGCAGGCTAATCATCCAGCTTATCGCTTATGTACCATGGGGGGGGGGGTACATTTTTTCCTCCACCTCCTCTTGTGCTTCTGGTTCAGAATGTGAACTTCTGGAAGCATGACAAAATGCAAAGAGTTGAAACAAATTGGGAACATGCATCCCGATTGCGGGGTCACATATAATGGAATTGTGGTGCGAAATTAGCGTGATAAGTGAGTGTGTGGAAACAGCCCTTGACCCAATCACTATCTGTCAGCCTAACATACTTCACTAGGTTTTTCTGAGGATAAAATGGTGTGTGTGTGGTGAGGGAGAGACCATGGATGCCAATTTGATCTCCTTGGAGGAAGGGCAGAATCAAAATTTTCATTAATATTATTTCTCTTAAAATGTACTTTTAAACATGTACCCCACTTTCCCACCTTCTGCTTAAGCTGGCTTACAGTAAATGAACATTAAAAACCAGAAACAATTTAATAGCATTATGCAGGACAAAACAATCTTTAAAAAGAAAATACAGCCCTCAAATACAATCCAGCCTCCACTGACAGTGCAAGTATCAATTTAAAAACAAACAAGTCATCAGTTGGATGTACAAAACTTTGTAGACCCCTGTGACGGACTGCACTTTTAAAAGCTTGGCTGTACAAACAGCTGAGGGACTGTGAAGGGTTAATTCTTCACAGAAGCAGAGAGCTTTGAGTGACAGGCTACTCCAAGGAATCTGATGGAGCAGCATGAGCTGAACAGAGAAAGACTTCTGAACTGGATGCTGGGGAGAGGAGAGTCTGATTTCAGTACTAGCTGAGAGGAGTTGAGGACTGAAAGTTACAAGATTCAGCCCTGACAGAGCAGTTTAACACAGATGGGAGAACTGGGGGAAAGTTGGCAAGGAAGTTTGGGAAGTAGGCTCAGAGTCCCATTTGGGCCAAACAAAGGGGATAGATCTTCTAGTGAGAGGAGAATTTCTCTACTCAGTCAAATATTGAGTTAGCTCTGAATAGTGAAGATCTCTCTGGTCTGGTGTGGTTAGAAACTGCCTTTGGAGACCTTAAGGGTCAGTTAAAAACTCAAAACAAGTACTGGTGTCTCAAGAGACCTTAAGGGTAAATTAAAAATTCAAGACAAGTACTGGTGTTTCAAGAGAAGGGGGTTGGGTACTGGAAAGAGTGTATCAGCCTTCTGGAAACAAAAAAGAATAAGAGATTACTCAAAGAAAGTGTACTAGAGTGTCTGGGAAAACACGGGAACAAAAGCATCTCAACATGAAGATTTAAGTAATTGTGAAGAGCTTAGGAAACTTTAGTATGAAACATTAGACCTTAAGTCTATATATGTGCTGATTTTACCTCAGAGTTATCTATATTGAGTTACCTCAGAAATTTTCGACCCTGATTTCACCTGACCTTTTCCATCTATGTTAAATAAAATATTTTGTTATTTTTGAGAGTAAAAACACCTCTAGTGCCATTTAAGTCGTTTAAGTCAAAGGGGAGGGGGCGTCGTAACCACCTTCCAGAAAGTCAATAGAGAGGCAGCTTCTTGCATGTCTTCTGTCAAGTTATTCAACAAACAAAGAGCTGAAATATATAGTCCTTCAGATATGTGGATCCCAGATAAGTTGAATCTGAAAGCTTGAGTTGAATTTGGAAGCAAATCAGTAGCCAGAGCAACTATTTCAACAGTGTTATAATATCCTCCAAATGTTGAGTGCTTGTAAGTAGGTAAGCTACAGCATTTTACCTTAGCTAAAGCTTTCAAGTTGTCTCCAAGGGCAGCCCCATGTAGAGTATTCAATAATAATAACAGTCAGTGCTCACTGATAGTAGACTTATGACAATTGCCATGTTGGCCTCGCTGGGTCAGACTAAAGATCCATTTAGTCCAGCACTGTGTGACTGATTGTAACAGCTGGATGTTTCAACTCACAGTCAAGAAAATATCACAATAGGCACCTCATTTGTTTAAGCATCAGCTATAGTTTGCTTCTGTACATGGAGAATGGATCATGGCCCTTAAAGAAGGCTACAAAGAAAATATTTGAGAACCATAATCTGATGTTCCTCCTACATCAGTTTAACTCACAACAATCATGCTAGATAACGTATTAAAGGCATCTTTGACTGTTTGACACATGGCAAGCAATGTGCAGACCTTGTTAAAAGATGATTAGAATTCCCTTGCCTACCATCTCCCACCCTCACACAAATGGCAGCTGCAGGATCCAATCAGAAACTGGGTCAGCCGAAACCTTCAGCCAGCTCCTTCAATCTGGTACATGATGTTTTCTGGTCCCTCTGGGGCACAAGTCAATTTGTAATGGACTAACACAGAACTGGCTATCAGTGTCCTGACAGTGATACCAGTCTGCACTGTTTAGGCAGATATGAAGCCATCATAAGTGGAGGCAGTAAGAGCCCAATGTCAGTCTCAGCATATGTATGTGTTTGTATGAGATTTTCATTCAAATCAATGAGAGTTTTATGCATGAAACAAGGGCCCTTAGGATATAAGGAAGATTTGCTAACCTTGCTTCATACTGTTCATGCAGATAAGGAGGCCTCTTACTTCAGCTCCAATCAGAAGCCTACATTATCCAGTACACTCCCAAAGGCCATAATTACTTCCAGAAGCAGAAATTTGAATGACCCAGATAATTAGTTCAGTACAGCGGGTCTAGAAATTATTTACATAAAAGCCAATTTACTTTAAGAAAGGAGGAAAAACATCCTAGCCACCCAAAGCAAATGACCCAGTTAGTTCAGCTGTGCAATGAACTCGAAGAGGACAAGCACTGATATGGAAACTTGTAAAGATGTGCGTGTGTTGATTTTGTTCCATCTTGTTTCACCAAAACTAGTTGAACATACATTTCTAGCAAATTATGTAGATAGTAACACATTTCCCAAAGGGTTTAAACAATCTGTTTTGCTGCAATGGTGCCTGGAAAAAGGAGGGACAAACAATCAGGGATCCTCTCTGTCAGAGTTAGGTTAAGATCCAGAGATAAGTTCAAAACAAGACAGGTTAACCTTATCAGCAGAGGAACCTATAGACCTGTGTAATAAGCTTTACACAATAATGTTATTAGGGAAACTAATGATCAGGACCTTAAAGGAACTTTCCTTTAGAAAGGAAAAGGTCTTAATTTAAAACTGCAAAATGAATCCCACAGCATCCTGAGTGAGGCCCAAGGGCATATTTCCTTCCATAAGCATCTAGTCTGAGGAGGCTGGAGATACTCACAGGAACTGGCTTATTTACCACATGCCTTGCTCCGGTCAGAGAAGCAGTCACTACTGGTGTTCTTAGCAATCTAACCTGACTAGCAGTTGATCAGCCGTGACTTGCCTATTCTGGGAGAAGCCAGGAACAGCACCTTGCAGAACAGCCCAAGAAGCATATCTGCTTTCAAAAGCTAGGAATTTTAAGATTAGGATGGATCGATGTGTCTGTAGCACCAAGTCTCCCTCTTCACTGCATTGTACAACAAGGCAAGTGATAAATAAAGTAGTCTCTGTGAACCTCTTCAGTTCGTCCCATTTATACTAGATGGTTACTGATGGGGGCTGATCTGTTCACATGTCGAGGAATCCAAAGCAAGTATATCTCCCTTCATACACAGCTGCAGGCAAGCAGGACTGCTTTGCTGTGGAGTGATCCCATATGTCTGCCAGCTGAATGTGAATCAGAATGAAACATGGTTCAGTGGCAGAGCACATAACTGGAACACAGAAGGCTCCAGGTACAGTGGTTGGTATCTCCAGTTACAGGATCTGAAATAGTAAGGGTTGACAAAGATCTTGCTCTGCTTGCATCAATGAAGAAGCTGATGCTACTGATGATAGACTCAGGGCCAAGCTACAAGTGACGAATGACACAGGTTGGACACTTGTCAGCTTCCCTCAAATTTTGATGGGAAATGTAGGCAGCTTGGTGGAATGTTGGACAAGTGACAGTTGAAAAGTCCATTGGACAGCAGTCGGAGAGCCAAGCTGCAAGACCAGGATGCCTACATTTATCCTAGTGTTTCCCAACATGTGGGTTGAAACCCAAAAGCATGTCATGAACCTTCTGAAAGTAGGTCACAGGCCAGCCATCCCTAATGGCAGCTCTTGCCCTTCGCAACCTTCTCTCCTCTCCTTCCTTTCTAGCTTCGCACATTCTTACCTTGCCCTCCTCCTTTGAAACCTTCCTGAGGGGGGGTGGGAAGCTGTCTGGCAACTAGTAATGTTACAATAGTAGCTGGAACAAGGGCAGAAGGAGGCTGACGAGTAGGTGGGAGGTGTTCAGTGCATGGAAAAGCTGGATGAGGAAAGAAAGGTGTGTCTGAGGGCAGGTCGTGTCTTGGCACTGCTCCTTCAGCAGTCCAAGCTCTTGCCCAGCACCCCGCAGTGCCTCACTGCCCTCTGTCTGCTTTGGGAGATGTACTTCTCTGAGCCACTTGCCACCCACCTCTTTGCCGATATCTGCCACCTTCCTACATTGCCTCAACCTGCCCACCCACCCCAGCCTTCTCAGTCTCTTGGGTCATCCCTGGATGGGTCACCACATGAAGTAAATTTGGACTTGCAGGTCACTATACCAAAAAGGTTGGGAAGCACTGATTTATCCAACCCAGGTATAGCGACTATGGGAGTGTGCCAGGGTTGTGGGATAACACTAACTTTTCAGTCTTTACCTTTGTGATCTCCCTTTCAAACTTACTCCAGATGTATTGTCGAAGGCTTTCACGGCCAGAGAACGATGGTTGTTGTGGGTTTTCCGGGCTGTATTGCCGTGGTCTTGGCATTGTAGTTCCTGACGTTTCGCCAGCAGCTGTGGCTGGCATCTTCAGAGGTGTAGCACCAAAAGACAGAGATCTCTCAGTGTCACTGAGAGTGTCACTCTCAGTGACACTGAGAAATCTCTGTCTTTTGGTGCTACACCTCTGAAGATGCCAGCCACAGCTGCTGGCGAAACGTCAGGAACTACAATGCCAAGACCACGGCAATACAGCCCGGAAAACCCACAACAACCATTACTCCAGATGGCTTGTACAGCCCTAAACTGGCAGGCCACCCAATGACTATTCTCCTTTATGCCACTGACACTGTTCTGCTTTCTTTCTAAGCAGTGCATATGTGGTGGGCCTTAAAAATCTTTTCACTCTACTGTGCTGCCAAATCTCTCTACATAAACTATCATAAGCTCAAATTAATGATTTTTTTTCTATATCTACACAGCACCAAGCATTGTCCTGGTCCCACAATAATCATTACATTGAGCAGGTTTATTCATTTAATTAATCACTATGGCCATTTCTTAGGAAGTACTAGAGCCAACGTGGCAGTTGTCCAGAGATTTTTCTTTTCTGTTGGTAGACAACATATTCCATCAGCTTTATAGGTGTTTTGGGCAAAATTTACAGCCCAACCTTTATATGGGGTCTCAATTTGGATCCAAGCTTTTGGGTCCAATATCGAGGTCATCCGACCATCTTTTTTTCAAGCATAGATGTGTGGCATCATCAGTTCTTCTACTAGAAGCCAATACAAAACCGGTTACCGCCTCTATCTGGTTTGCTGCCATAAAATTCAAATTTGCGTCACATCTTTCAGAATATCTCCCTCCCCTTTTGCTCTGCTTGTGCTCTGCTTATTTTTCTAGTGCTTGGAGCCAGATGTTAAACTCCAAAATTGTAGAACTAGTTTTTTTCTATTCCACGCTTGAACGAGTTAAGGCATAGGAGAGCTTGTACTTTGGTTTTTTAAAAAAGATTGAATTACATAATTGGGAATATCTTATAACAGATGCCAGACAAATTTGCTCTTCTCTATTAATTTGGGGCTTTTGCCTTTTGCCAAAATAAATATCTACACTTTCTTACTGTTCCCTCAAATTGCCACTTTTCTCTTTGGCCCATTTTAATGCGCTAGCAACTTAGATCTCTATGGTAGGTTATTTAACAGTCCACATAGCCAAAGGATCTGCCTGTGTCAGGTTCCTGAAATCCTAACACTTTCTTTTTATGCAAATTCTATGTTAGTTTAAGATAACTCCCTTTTTTCTAACATTCCCTGACTGTTCAGATGATTATCACCAACTTAATCTCCTGTTTGGTAATGAAATTTACACTACTGGCTGTTGCCAAATATATTTCAGCTGCTCTTAAAATTTGAACTACCATGATTAATTCAGTGTTAGGATAACCAAGAAGCAAGCTCGGTTTTCGGTGTATTTTAATTTATGTTATTTTAAAATGTGCATATTTGCTTCTTTTAAATTTAGGAATAATATTCTATTCCTTTTTATTTTCACTTTTCATTGTTTTTGTGTAAAAGCCAGGGTGATATATAGATTTCTCTGGAATAAAGTGAAAGACGGGACTGATCTTATACAATGTCTTTTCCATGCATCCTGAAAAAGCATCAGGTGGGAAAGGCTCATTCAGTTAGCCCTGTAAAACAATCCCCCCTTCCCACTGTCTTTGCCTGAGAGGTGGAGGGGAATCTGTATGTGTGTGAGAGAGTTTCTTCTTTCTCCAACCCTCCTTTCTCACTCTCCTTATTTCAGTAGCCACCAACACTCAAGCTATGCCCTCCCTTATTCTTCCCATGGCTTGAGGTACAGATAGGGGCTATATGCATACCTGTTTGTGTACTGCCTCTTACCACCCCTCCTCCCAGGCCAGCTAACTGTCTATAGCCCAGTCTATGCATGGAATGAGCAGTCAGCACCCAGGTGAGATCATTGACAGTAGTCTGAGAGCTTAAAAAGGAAAAAAAGATTTACCAGAATTTAGTTCACTAGAACCAAGAGCATTGGAAACCTATGCCAAAACACTACAGGGTATTACAGAACTAGGAAAAGAAAACATATGAGGGTAACTAAGTTGTACAGTGACTGGTATGAGCTTGGCATTTCTTCCTCTGAAGGGGATTCAAGCCCACTGGAACCTTGAAAAACAGAGGCTGGTCAAGACGGACCTTGCTCCATTTGCTCCTTGTTCCCCAGCCAGTGTGCTGCAGACCTTTTAACCCTTTCTGTTCAAGCAGGGAGGGTTTCATTTTAATCCATCATGATGTTATGATTTGAGTTCCCATATGTACCTTTCTCCAAACAAAGTGTATATCCCAAAACCTTTAAGGCCCAACTCAGGATATCCAAATAGCCCATCTGTCTTGCCACTTCCTGGCAGGTGGGCAAATGGTTATCTTCATACTGCCCACCTTCATATTTCTCTATCATAACAGGCCCAACAAGGGCCGAATCCACACTCACTCACCATCCGCTTATCTTGAGCAGTCGTGGCAATCAGGTTCATTCTGCTACCATGCTGTGCATCATCACATTCACCCTTCCAGTGCGTCTTCATGGCGCAATCATTTCTCCACAAGCCACTGAGTAAAGCATTACAGTGGGCGGTTCCATCCTCCGCCGTCAGAATTGACAGCGCACGTCACTTCCCTTTTTTTTTTAAAAAAAGGCAATTTTCCGGTATACCGATATTCCGACTTTTAAGAAATGGCAAAGTACCCTCCCCCTCATCTTTGATTGGCTCATTTTTTGCTCATCACAGACCACTTTTTAACAATTGGCTGGTTGGTATGGTAGGCAAATTTGAAATTAGATTGTCACATTAAAGGCATTGTCCGGAAATTCTGCTGCTCAGAGTGGTTTTCTGCTTTTAGTAGTTAACAACATGGATGCTCAGAGTGTGATGTTTGTGATGATGGCTCAGATTGTGGTTGGCATGCTTCGCAGCACAGCCTCGCAACACCATGAGATGATGCATTCTGTCTTTCGCACATGGTAGAATCTCCCACCTGCGTCCTAATCTTTCAGGAATATATTTGTTTTCCGCACCTGCCATTTACTGGAGATGATCATTGTGGGAAATACAGGATTGCTCAGCTTGGCTCCTCGTGCTCTTAAAAATGGTGGGACACAGTAGGGAACCGTCCCCGTGTGACATGCGCATGCTCTGGTGACAGTTTCTTTTCCCGCGCAAACCACTGCTCACTACAGTTGGTTTACCGGTATACTGACCTTTCTGCACTGTGTAAAAAAAAAAAAAAGGCGGAGAGAAAACAGATTTCCACCACTATCACGTGGTTTGGAAGGAAGGTGCAATTGTGGCGTGGTGATGGCGGGGAACATGTGGAATGGGAAAGTGTGTGAGTATCTGCATGAACAGTGCACCGCTTGCGAAAAAGGTGCGGAAACAAAAAGGAAGTGTGGATTTGGCCAAGGTTCCTGTGGTTTCAGTGGGAAGCTGTGTTGGTCTGCAGAAGAACAGCAAGATTTGAGTCTAGTAGTACCTTAAATTCTAACAAGATTTCCATGGTATAAATTTTCAAAAGTACACTCCCTTTATCAGATACATTCCCTAGGTACATTCATTTGCAGCCCCTGGTCATGTAGGAGTACACCAAAGGGAAGCAACTCCAACGCTGTATATGAAGGGACCATGCGGTGGGAATGCAAATAAGTATGTGTGAATTAGAACAAAGAAAACCATACTTTGAATTTAATAGCATCTAGATTTTCCCCATCTTTCAGATTACATGACATGTATTTTATCACAAAAATCTTAAGAAGAAAGCATCCTAGCTGCAAGACACTTGTGCCACGTTCACACAATTAGTCTTCTATGAAATCTCTGAGTATGTTCTAGTGAATAATCTACTGTGAAAACTGCTCATGCTTGTTCAACCTAGCATCTGAGCTGCAAACTCACAATCGACTGTGGCCCCTTCTCTATCCATTACAAGAGTTGGGGCTGCCTGCCCTAGAGGAGTTCTCAGGGTGGTTGTACAGGGCATGTAGACAATCGTGTCAAAAGACCCTAAAAGTAGCTCACAGGCTGGTTTGCACAAAGGAATGGATTTGTACAGCTGCTTCTCTTTTCTCCTCTTTGTGAGGGCTGCCATAGCACATATAAAAACACCACCCTTGCTTACATTTCCTCTTACATAACAGAGGCCAGTAACACTGACATTTCCTTGCAGAACATTCTGTTGTTGCTGTACAGTATAGCATTTTCTCAGCAGGAGGATAGGGAATTAAAAAGGAAGCACAGGGAAAGAGTCACAAGCTTTGTATTTAAGCTACTGGAGGGAGTGACCGCACCCATCCACTGAGCTTCAACAGTGCTGGAATCAAACAGCTCTTGTTTTGTGGTCAGACCTGGCTGCGGTTCAGCATGACAATTATACAGTGTTCCAGAAATGTACTGGTCACTCTGATAGAGTGTTGAATTGGGTGTTTAAAGCCGTCTTCCTGTTTTTATTCCAGGACCCAAACCACAGGCAGGGCAGCAGTCTGAGAGGAAGGCCAGTCTGTGAGTTCATTTGTGTTTGTGTAAAATAATGCTCAGCACTCAGATAACAAGGCTGAAATACAAAATGGAGCTGAGTCTCATAATCTTCAAGAATGTCTTTTAAAATTCTAAATTTCTTCAAAACTTAATAGAGGGTTTTTTTTAAAAAAAATCACACACTTCTTAGGCTTTCTCAGAACCCAGTAACACATTAAACCATTATTTTCAGAGAGACAAAGATAATCTCATAGGGATATGTTCTAGAAAGTGTTCTGACACTTTAGGAGAAGAAGGATCATACAGGAAGCAAGATCTAGAAAAGGTGTAATTTCTAGAATCCAGTAGATGACTGTGTAGTTTTGTTCAATAAAAACAAGTCGGTGTCTGAAGCGATAAAAGTGACTGAGGACAGTATTGTAATGTTTCTGGGTTCCTAGATAAAAACTAACAGAATGAGGAATGGCTTAAAAGAAACTATAAAGCAAACAAACAACTTGGTGAGAAAAATACTTAGTTTTGCATTAGAAGAAATAGACAGCCCTTGGTTATGCTGCTTTCACCAGGAAGAGATCTTTGCTCTTGTAATTTGTCACAGAAGACGTTTGTAATAGTGTTGATATGCTCCCATAGAGGAGAGGATGTGTCTTACAAATAATCCTAAAATTAAAGGCCTAAATGGCTTAGGAACTGGGTATTCAAAGGATGACCAATGCACACATAAGGGTTGTGGATAACAAAATTGCCAAGCAGAAAATATAAAGAGAAATTGCTGTTTCACATCATTACTTTGCTTTTCTGGAATGGTAACACTAATTCAAGATGCTGGGAATTATGAAATCCTCTCCTCTGAAGAATCCATGTCCCCCCCCCCCAAGTTCCAGCAATGCAGCATGTTCTGTATTTGCCCCCAAAGGATGGCTGGAGACACTTTGTTCAGGTGTCCATAGGACTGGAAGCCTTGGTCCAATTTTCTTGAAACTTGGGGGTTATTCACTAGACAGGCAGCCCTCACTCTGCTGCAATGTTGCTATCATTGGATTGGAAAACAACCACCTCACCCCCTGAAAAAGTCCCCATAAGGGAATAATGGCAGGCCAATGGTGGGAGTGGGGGAATGGTCTGCAAAGGAAGCCTCCGTCATTTTGTGAAAGAAAACAAGCAACAGATCACAACAAAGATGATGACAAATTCAGAGTTTTCAGCAGAATAGTAAAAAAAATAGTCACAGTAAGACTAGGAATATGATACCAACCATTTTTTTTAAAAAACAACAACCTGTGGCTGGCTGGAGCTCTCTTGCTGGGCTGCTGCTTGACATCCATTATAGGAATCAGTAGAGAGAAATGTGGCTGTGCAAAAAGGGACTGACTTCAGAGGCCTGCACAATGACCCCCTTTGTTCAATCTGCTTGAAATTTAGGGAGTCTTTCGATTAGAGGGAACACCATATTCTGTGTAAATTTGGTGCCATTGTCTTTATAAACAACTGCCCCAGACCATCCCTCATATACATTTCCCATTGAAAACAATTGTCTTGAAATCTGGAACCCCTCCCCAAACACACAAATCTGAATACAAACTGGTAACATCCTTCCTGGGAAATAACCAATCACACTAAAAATTGGCCCTTCTCCAAGTCCAGATCTGAAATTTTAATAAATTTTTTCTTGTTGTGCATCCATAATGAACATTCCTGTGAACACCAGAAGTTCTGCTTTCTGAGGTAAGGTGCATGGGCTCTAGAGAGGGCCTTCTTTGTAGAGGCATGATGGCTGTAGAATGCTGTCCCCACAGAGATTTGCCTAGCACTTAGATTGTTAAATTTTAGGCAACAGGTAAAAACCATTTTGGATTTGTAGCCGTTTATTAACATGGAAGTTTAGGGAAGCAAATCTTCAGACTACAGAGATAAGAGAAGACTACTGCTCCAGACCGAGGCAATTAGCGACAAATGATGCTTTTTAGAAAAACTGATAATGTGATCAAGTCACAGACCATGTAGCGCTTCAGTTCAACCAGAGTAAGAAAGCCAAGAGCTTGTGGATTGTGACAGTATCCTAACACAACTGCATGGAATGGCTGAAGTGCAAGTATCCATCCCTGAAAAGTCTCATCAGTGCCCAGAAAAAAGATCAATCAGTTTCCTCATTCAGAAAGGGATAAAACAAGCAAATCTAGCACCTGGGATAAGGCTAAACCTGAATCAGTTAGCACAGGAAATTCCTGTTTCTGTGGCAGCAGCTGCTATATAAAGATAGATGCAAAAGGGAAAGGAGGTAGACTGCAGCAACTTTTGTAAAAGGAGACAAACTAGCCAAACACCCATATCTCTTGTACCTTTATGAGAATGGTGCTGGAAAGTGCTGCCAAATTGCAGTTGACTTATGGCAACCCTGTAGGGTTTTCAGGGCAAGAGACATTCAGAGGTGGTTTGCCATTGCTTACCTTTGTGTGGTGACCCTAGACTTCCTTGGTGGTCTCTCATCCAAGTACTAACCAGGAATGACCCTGCATAGCTTCTGAGATCTGACAAGACTGAGCTAGCCTAGGCCACCTAGGTCAAGGCATCAGTGATCACAGACCTCAAAATATGATCTTTAACAATCCATATTTAAAACCATCAGCAGTGTGATGTCAGATGGAGAGCACAGCCTCAGACAGAGAGCACGGCCTCACCATGAAACACGTATGGATTACCTGTCCTGCCCTCTAAATGCAGAGGATATCTACAGGTCCCAGTCATGTGTAGCAGAAACAGTGGTCAACTTTCTTGGTTAAATCAAACAAGAAATTACAACGAATGAAATTTTAAAGAAAATAATGACCCTGATAGAGAGTGATTGATGATGGACACTTGCCAATGAAATGGAACTGCACCAGGAAATTTTACATAAGCAAATGAACTCACTGCTATAGCAGAACTCCATTATTTTCAGGGACTACAAGTCAGACCTACATTGCAGAAGTAGTAGCACCGCTATTCTACAGTGGACATCAACGAATTATAAAGCCAAAGACGCCATAATGAGAAAGGTGGATTTTTTTCCTTTAGAAGACTGTTACTGGCTGTTCTTGAGAATTACTCCTGCAACTTTGAAGCAGATCTGCTAAAACAGTTGTCCCCCAAACAGAACACATTTTCTATTTTTGGAATCCCAGGCCTACTCAAGACAGGCAACATGCCTGCTATTCAGTGGGTTAGGCCCAATAATTTAAAGGCAGAGCACCATTTGTGGGATATAACTTTGTCTCCTTCTTCCCACTGTGACCCCTGCTCCCCACCATGTCATCTTTATGAAGCAGGTTGCATTGGGAAAGGGAAATAGGCAAAAATCTCTACCCTCCCTGGCTGGTGGAAGTGTCCTCGTACAAAGAGACTGCAGGACTCAGCCCAGAGAGTAGAGTTTGCATTGTTTGCAAATGGTACGGGGCTTGCTCGTAGAAAAACTATACTTCTCTGGCCTAAAGCATATAGAGGGCCAGAAGGATGAATGAGTATCATTGGTAAATTATAAGAATCTCAGTAGTTGAAGAGGAAAAACTGGACACTGGGAATGTACTTTTTATACCAATTAAGAACCTGACTGGACATCTTCATCTGCTCTAGCAGAAACATTTGCACCCGGTTACCAGTAAACTCTCCTCAAACTAGTATTGTTGTGGAGAGGGAGATTTCTTTTTCCATAATTTGCTTTTTTAGATATTACTGTTTCCTCTTATTCTCTTTTTGTTTGTCTTTTAAAAGAGGGATTTCTCTTTCATTTCTCTTTGAAGAGAAATCAGTGTATCTTTTTGTAACTTCAGCCATTGCAGTTGTTTTATGTTCACACCACAGGGTGGCACTCTAGAATGAGAACAGGAAGGTTTGGAAAGAAATTTTCTTCCTCTGAGCATCTACAGAGTGGAATTCATAAATTTGTAGAACATCCTTTCCTGCCCTTCCTTTCTTCAAATTTTCTTTGATCAACATGAAATTGATTAGAAACACTCTAAATTCCTAAAAAGAGGAAAAGAAATTGATTTTTAAATTTCCTGGAGAAATTGGATAAAGGGGAATTAAGAGAATTTTTCTTAACGCTACCTCAAACACAAAATTATTCTGTATTTTTTTTTAAAAAACCTAGATGATGAACTTAAAAATGGAACTATAAGAAACACACTGCAAAGGAAGTTGTGATACTGTCCACCCGCTGCCCCTCCCAACCCCAGCTGCCAGGCACCTTCTTTGGTCCCTCCTAAGTGCTCCAGGCCAGGGACACTCCTAGCCTCATTGTACAATGCCTGATAATGGACACAGAACCATCTCTGATGACCTAAGGTGGAGTAGCCTCAGTCCGGACATAGGGTAAAAGTTGCTGGGAATCTCCAAAGAATAGAAGATTTAAGATTTAGAATAGAAGATTTAAAGCTAAGTATCAGACTATGGAATCCCAGTTATCTAGAGTTCGTCTCCCCGCTTCTGCAAGAAACACAAAGTTTCTTGATTCCAAAAGGTTTATTGAAAGACAACACTCAGGATACAGTTATCCATATTCCAAGGACTAGTCTTGGCTGAACAAAGGCTTTGTTGAGAATGACACACAAAGTGAAAGTAACAACACTTCAAACACCCATTCCTAGCCTCCCCCCTTAGTCCTGTCTAGAAGGCCTGGGAAGGTGAGGACATCAAGGTCGGCCGGAACAGAGTGATAAGAATTCTTCGCTCCCATGGATATATGCGGCTTGGGCAACACCTGGGCCTGGAGGGAGAGAACTAAACAACTACAGATTATAACATAAGAATATGGTGTAGCTTTGGCTTGAGAACTGACTAGCAAACTGACACTCTGACACTAAGCAGGGTTGGCCTTGGTTAATAATTGAATGGGAGACCTCCAATGAAGACCAGGGTTGCAGAGGCAGGCAATGGCAAACCACCTCTGATAGTTTCTTGCCCTGAAAACCCTACCAGGGGTTGCCACAAGTCAACTCTGACTTGAGGGCACCACACACATACACAACATCCCATCTTTGGCTGAGTCAGGACCCTGGACAGCAGTCTGTTAGTTCAAGGAAAGAAACATAACACTGGTGGAATGTTATTTCTGTCCCTGCTGTGCTGTAGCAACTGTGCCGAGAGGTCTGTTGAGCATGTATAGACTTCTCAGTAAAAACATAGCATCAACTTATTCCCTGTAAAAGCAAAGAAGCTGAGTTAGGCACAAGGATTAGAAAAGACGGGGGGGGGGGAAAGTTTGGAAAAAGTACAGATTGCATTGAAAGTCTAAAGGACACACACAAAATCTGCAAAAGCCAAAGAGATATAACAGCATAACCACATCAGCTTAACTTGATATGCTTCCTAGCAATCTAAATACCTTGGACCAAGTGACACTTGCTGGCAGACAGGCCACTGGCATGGATGGGCCTGAACAGCAGAAGAGTAAACCAGACTTAGCTGAACAAGATGGGGCTATCTTGGCTGGAGTGGACAAAGCCAAATGGTTAGGGGGTCTTTTTTTATATACAGGTTATTTGAAACTTAGTGTCCAACAATCCCATTGGCTTAATTTTTTGTGGGAAATTGGTCAGATGAGAAATTCATGAGCCAATTGAGAGGTGTGGCAGAAACCATTCACAGGTCATCCTACTAGCTGGCTAGGTTCTTAGCGCTTGTAGGAGTGAATGGCAGCCTCTTCTCTAGACTGGATATCTGCTTCTCATTGTTTCTTATTGCTGGTGGGAGCACCCTGGAGTTTCCAAACTGGTTAATCTTCGATACAGAGGAAAGGGTGATTTAGGGAGGGGTGACTGGCTGGTCACCACAGGAATCCTCTTCTTTTAGACATCAGTGGATTTTGGTCTAGTGATAGGACATCAGGATATGGGGAGGTCAGAGATCAATGATGTACCTCCTGGAGTTGTAGGGCCTCACAAGCTACCCAATGATGCTGATGCTGGTGCTATGGGGCAGTCCCTACTTGAAATATGCAGCTCTTCCATTATTATGTACAGGGACAAGATGCAAGTCCAGTAGGACCTTAAAGACCAACAAGATTTCCAGGGTATAAATTTTCAAGAGTCAAGCTTCCTTCATCAGATACCTTTGTCAGATCTCGCCCTTCTACTGCAGACCAACATGGCCACCCACCAGAAACGGTTGTGTATAGTTTAGGCATGAATAACAGTTTCAAAACAAGCAGAGAGTTATGTGCATGGGTGTGTGGAGAGTAGCATTCTGTTTCTGCTTTGGTAATGGGAAATGTCTTGGAATTAAGCACCAGTAAAATATTCAGTGTTAATCTTAAATATTCTTAGGACCTCATCTCCCCCTTTTAGAATCTACAAGCTGTCATTCCCTCCTACAGACTCCTACACTTCCACTCAAAGCACATTACACTTTTCAGCTGCGTGCTGGGGGGAAAACAAACCTGTGAAAGAAGTAAAAAAATGACTCAAGTGGTTGATTTGGGTCCTCCCCAGACAAGGCAAAACCCTTTTTATTTTTAGTGCTAATCCTGATCTAGTACTAGTGGCATAATATCAAATCTACACAGAAGGTGTGGAGGTGGTGATCTTGCTTCAGGGGGGATAGCCTTTTCGCCAGGGGCAACGTTTCAGATTTCCGTTGTGTATATGGAGAAGGGGAAAGACTCGGCAAGATTCAAAGACCCTGGCCTTGGATACATTCAAGGTTAAATTGTGAAGGGTCGAGTATGTTAAAAAGGTCTGTTGAGAATATTTTCAGGCTTTATTTTAATAAAACAAAAACAGTATTAGCAGCATAATACACAGGCAGTATACAATTACCTTCCCCCATACACCATGCTTTTAGGCTACGTGTGATAATACCAATCAGACTAAGACTGCCATTATCAGTGAAATGGGCAAAAACAGAAGATATACATGCTAAAGTCACAAATCCCTTTACTTCCCATCCCCCACAATTAAAGTTGCCACATTAAAAAATAAATCATGACCTGCTTTGTGCCTTTGTGGTCAGCCCAACACATTTAACACAGGAATACAGTGTTACCAGAGTGAAGAATTGCATTTGGTGTTTGGGAAAAGTGATTTCCCTGAAACAGAAACACTTCTTTGACTACAAGATATAAATTGTATATTTACTACACTAAAAATGAGATTGTTGGGGAAAGAAGCTGGTGTCTATAGTTTTTTCATCTGTTTTGAATAACTTCTATATACTTTATATTTCAGACATCATGATGCATCTTATATTTCAACATGTATCAATAAAACAGAACATGATGGCTTTCGACAAAGGCTGTTGCTTATCGTTTGTCTTGGCAAATACCGATTAGTAAGCGGCATAGTGGTTAGGGTGTTGGATTAGGATCTGAGAGGCCCAGGTTCAAATTCCCAATCTGCCATGGAAACTTTCTGGGTGACCTTGGGCCAATCTCACTTTCACAGCCTAATTTACCTCACAAGGTTGTTACGAGTATAAAATGAAAGAGAAGAGAATGAGGTAAGCCACTTTGGGACCTCGCTGTGGAGAAAGGTGAGGTATAAATGAAGTAAACAAACACAAATTTTATACCAACAAGAAGCAGCAAATTAATAAGGGAAAACAATCATTGGCATCTATTATTTTAAGTGTTTATAGTACCTAAACCATAAACATACATTCATTGTGCTGTATGTTCTCATAATAAGAGGTTTCTGTTTAGAAGACCAGGTGGGAGAATTGGAGAGCTTTGAAGCAATTAGGCCCTGGGCAAAAATAGAATTATTCAAGTGATGAATCAGTTGTGATGTCTCTTTTAAGTAGGGTTGGCAACTCCTTTACTGGTCCTGTTAGACAGAAATGTAGCTAGTAAAGCTTTTTCCAGGATGACAAAGCATAGGGCACATGTAGGCAAAACAAAGAAGATCCACGATCAGATCTCTCAATATACATTTTAAAGGCAAAAAGCATACAACAGGGACCTGGCTTGGATTGGGGCCACTGTGCATGGGGTGGGGGTGGAATTAATGGTTTCCACACACCACAACTCCCTTTTGAGAGGAATCTGCTCTTTCAAATGCTCTTAGTCCATTAGGGAACAAAGGCAGCTGCTTTATGGATGCCTCTTTTCCTTACTAGGGCTAATTGTGGCCAGGGAGGGGAGATTTCTACCTAGAGTCAGTATCCTAATTATATTCAACCATGTTTTCTCTATATGTGTTGGCTGCATGTGTATATGCAACAGTTAAACCTCTAAAGTGTAAACAGAAGAGATAACATTTCACAAAATTAACTCTTGGGGAAGGATTGTTGAACTTTTCATTCCATTATTCTTTTATTTATTTTATTTATTTATGTCATTTAAAGGCCTTGCTCCCAGCTCTGGTCCCTGTTTTGCATTAAGTAATCAAGAATCTGCACAAAACAGGGCTGGTTCCAGGTATTGGGGTGCCTGGGCAAGGCAATGCTCAGGGGGATATTTGATGTCCTCTACTAGGGTCTCCTTCTTGCCTTCTCACCCATGTGCCTCCACCTGCCTGTGTGTCCTTCCTTTGCCCACTCACAAGCTCTTCCATTGCCTGCAGTCTCAGTTGCCCACACTACCTGCTCACCCTTTCCCCGATAGTGGTGGGTGCAGCTAGGAGTGCCACTGTCATGGCCACCAGGAACTCTGATGCTTTGTGCACCACCCACATGCCCTTCCCCAGCAGCACTAGGCAGCATATGCAGCATGTAGACGACTTGACAAAGCACTCATAAGCAAGCAGTGGAAGGGTGCGAGTGCAGGCATCAGAGAATATGCATGTGTCAGCAACGGTGGGCCCCAACAGCCAGCCCCGCAAACAGGAGACAGGTTGGCAGAGTGCTTTTCCAATTTGCTTTCCTCACAGTGTTGTTCTTGAATGCTGTATTGTCACTGATTGCAAGGATTCAGGGTTGCGTCCTTCTGCCATAGAATCATGTCTATAAATACAGTGATCTATATTTACATGCTATGACTTGGGCAAATAAATGATTCACATTGCAATTTGTCTTCCCTTGTGGAATGATGGGGAAATTAAGTGGGTAGTTTAATCAGGGTTGAGTGTGCAAGTAATTTCATTCAGGTGATTAGTCCTCCTGATGAATAATAAAATGACTCAAGTTTTTCAAGTCTGTATTCTGTAAAATCTATATACTAATAAGGAGCTGTGCCAAGGTATATGTGTGAGTTCAGTCCTAAGATATTTACAGAGGTTTGGTTCAGGGTTTAAAGAAAATTATAGCTGAAGTAATCTCCCTCCTGCGTTCCACAAAAGAATTCCTGCAAGGCTCATATTAAAGCTAGTAACACAACTTCATTCTGACTTGTTTTATTCTGCAAATGTGGTTGAAAAACGTTGTCAGGTTTCAATGAGAGGGGGGTATGAATGGCAGAATGTTATTGGTTAGGAGTGGGAAAATGCCCTCTGTAGTGTGGTGTATTGTTCTGAACACATGCTGCACCCCAAGGCATTATGTGTTCTGAGCATAGATAGTGTGTTCCATCACTTTTTACACACTTAGAGTTTAAATATATCTTTGCCCAAAGAAAGAGAGCAAGTGAGATTGAAGCCAACTCCTAGTATGAGAGAAAGCTTGTAGAGGGGAGAGAAAGGACCTCAAAATTACCATCAAGAACAGTAGCATTCTCTAAAACCCATAATCAAGCTGCTCACCAGAATAGAGATCAGAAAAAACATATGTAGGAGAGTTACTTTATAATAAAGAGGTGGAAAGATGTGCCTGACCCTCTCCTCCTTGAGTATTTCTGCCTGACTCTCCACACACACACACACACACACACACACACACACACACACACACACACACACACACACACACACACACCCAGCTTTTCTCTCACTCCCTTGGTTGGATCCTAGTTTATGAGGTAAACACTGAACACAAGCAGGTGTAAAAGCCTTGGAGGGGAGGGGAGTTCCAAGGAGAAAAAAACTTGCAGTGGAAAGGCTGAGCAACCTCTCGCTCTACTTCTTTTCTGTTGCAAAGTGCCCCCTTTGTCTGGGCATACCACCTAAAATATTAGAGGCCTTAGATGGCTCAGATCCCCAGCTTTCATACTTTTGAACCCTGTAGATCCAGAGACCGAAGTCAAAATGTCCAATAGTTTAGTGAGACCCAAACCTACTCCTGCCTTCTGGTCAATGAGAGAAGTCCTAGCAAAGACTGACATGCTTCTACATCTCTCCTGTTACCAGAACTGCTTTTTATTATAAGGGGGAAATTAGCTTTAGCAGTCTGTAACTATTAATATTAAGCGAGGATCTTAACCTATGTTTACGGAGGTCCTGATTCCAGACACTCTAGTGAAAAAGAGGCAGACAACGAGTCAGGTCCAAACACATGTATTGAGTGTAGCGTAAGCCTAGCTTGCACAATTATACAGAGAACACACAAGACCTAAGAAATACAGGGTATGAAATACAGAGACGTTCGCATTAGCTGGTTCCCAACGATGATAGGGGGAATACTCACTTATCCTGGAGCGAAGCAGAGACACAGCAGCGAGGGTGGCCCAATGCCAGCACTGGGACCACAGACGGACAGCAAGGAGGTCTGGATAGGGAATGGCCGAGGCCACGGGCAGCAGGGGGGGGGTCTGGATAGGAATGGCCTAAGCACCGAGTGGTCTGGGAGACCAGCTTAAATACCCCAAAACGTACCCTGGGGCTGGTGCTGTACTTGGTGGTTCTCACAGATTAAAACAAAGGGTCTAATGGGCTACTGAATGGCTTGGATGGGCCACTTTGGTAATCAGATTGTGATAAGTGACACCTCAGGAAGAGAGGACAAAAGAGGGAGGGGGAAATCCAAGTGGGCTGAAAGGATGTTCCAGCGGACAGGGCTTGTCCTGATGTCATCAGCTTCTGGAATGCGGAGGTTTCTTTGAGATGCATTCTCTAAGTGCTTGGGATGGTCGGCACTTAGTTCTTCTCCGGGGCAGCTCCTAAGATATGCAGAGCGGGGCGAGGGGCTCTCGCTGCGGACGTGGTGTGCCCGCTTCGCCGAAATGGCTTCTCAAAGCAGTCTTCTTCCCAGGGTCTTCTGGTTGCCTGAGAACATGGATGCCGGCTGGGCATAGCTGGGGCTGGATAGCAGGCTGCCCGGTAGCGAGGGCAAGCTCGGCGACCGGCCCGCGGGAGGCTCCAGGCGGGAACTGACCAGGGAGCGCCTGGCCAGGCTCGCTGGAGGTTTCCCCGGCAGGCGCCCGGCTGCTAGCAGCGGCTTGGGCCCATATGAGGCAGGCTTCCATGGAGGCAGGGGAGCAACACTTTAAAACACAGTCCAAAGCAGGGAACAGGCATGGTCCATGGCAGATGGTAGTGCAGGTACGGGGAACACAGTCCAAAGCACACTGGGAGGTCCAGATACAGGTCAGGGCAGGGCTGCCCAGAAAGAGAGTCCTTTTGTGCAGTTAACCAAACATGGAGTCAGTAAACTACACAGTCTATTACAGCAGCGGGGTAATTGACACGCAGGCAGGAAACTGACACGTGTATCAGAGCACACACGTGCAAAGCAGTCTTTGGTGCAGCAGTGAAACAGTAATGCAGGAAACTTTAACACAGTTCATAGCAGGCTTCAAAGCAGGGGAGGGGGCCTACTTGGCAACAATTCCCCCCCTCGGAGACCCCGGGACGTCAGGCGCGCGGGTCTCCGAACTTGACTTCAAAGGCGAGGTGGTCGGCAATGTCCGGTGGTCGAGCTTCGAGCGAAGAAGGAGTGGGAAGGGAAGGAGGGGGAGGCGTCACTCAAAAATTTAGTTTGGAGAACCACCTAACCGAATAAGTGCAATTTAGATCAGCCAATGGGCTGCAGGTCTCTGGGTTCACACCAGGGGGTGTGCTAAGTGCAATCGTCAGAATAAATAGTAATAATTCATAGCAATAGTAATTCATAGTAATAGGCAGCAATGATCAATTCATGCATATAAATAACAACAATTCATATTTGGGTACAATGATCAATTCATGGCGGGAGGTAATTCATACGGAATTCATGGTGGGTTAAAAGCATTAAAAACCAGGGGCAATTCATATACATGGATTAATTCATAAGCAGAAGATTTAAAAGCAAGGACAATTCATGGTTCAATTCATGAATGCAGGGTTAAAAGCAATTCATACAAGGTAAAAGTGAAATGTGCAAGCAGGGCATAGACCAATTCATCAAGGGTTGAACAATTCATAGATAATTAAAACCATAAATACATGAATACATAGGATTAAAAGCAATGATTCGGGAGGTTAAAACCAATAAAAGCAGCAAGAGTAAAAGCAAGTGCGTGGAAACAATTCATGAGGGGTGAGCGGCGGAAGGGCTCATAGGGGGTCAGAAAAATAAACTCTGCAATTAAAAGACCAACTCATATAGTCAGATTAAAACCAAATTCATCGAGCTTAAAATCAGAAATAAAATAACCTTTAAAAGAGACCGTTCAGGAGGGGTCCCGGTTAAAACCAAATTCATAAAATAATAGATATGCTAGAATTACCTCGGCGGAGGGAGTCGGGTTAAAAAGGCAATTCCTAAGGTTAAAATCAAATTCATCGGGATAAAGTCCATGGGCGCACTTGCAATAGATAGAGAGAGGGACTAGTTCGGGGCTAAATTCATGGGAGTTAAAATTCATAAAAGCAATGGAAGGAAATTCATAAAACCATAGGGTAACAAAGATCACAGACGGCTCAGTCCGCAGTACAGCTGCTGGACTGGGTTGCATATTTACAAGAACAAGCAAACTTAGTCCATGTGCTCCAAAACACACCTCCACCCCCCCTTGCTGTCTGCGACAATCCGCAGAGCAGGGTCGGTGAGCGGCGAGAAGGGCTTCAGACACACAGTTCTAGTCCTCATGGAGGTGGCGCTGCTGGCGGTCGTTTGGAGACGGGCCGTGGGCTGGGAGGCAGAGAGATATGTCCCCCCCTAGTCCACAAGAGGGCCTCGGAGCGGAGTCCGGCAGCAGAGCGTCCATGGGGCCGGTGCAGGATCCGTACACATAAAGGCACAAGCATAGTTCATAATCACACAAGCAACAAAATAAACAAGGGCTAAAAACGGGGGTGCCAAGGATAACCATTAGGGCAGGAGGAGGTCGGGGTTGTAATGGTCCAAACGGTAGGATAGTTGGAGTTGCTGGAGCTGTCGGCGGCTCCAACAGCCCAAATAAAGCAGTGAGGCACACAACAAAACTTGGAAGGCCAAAATAACAACGATCGGGTGCAGAGCCAAATTGTAAATTCCAGTGGCAGTGGGGCTCCAACCAAAGAGGGTTTCCCACCACGAGTGCTCTCCGGTGGTCTTAATCCGCTGGACCAGATCCAAAATCTCCTTTCCGTTGTGGGACACAATCAAAGCAGTAGTGTCCCCATCCCTCTGGATGCTCTGGAGGGTGCGGTGGAGCTGCGGGTGGGCCAGGAGCTCATGGATTAGCTCCAGACCGATGCCAAGGGAGATGGGCTTCACTTGTCGATAGATGGAGGGTGCCACCAGGATCTCTTCTTGGGTCCAGACCGGTACCGTGTAGGTGAAGTCGCAGGCTGCCACCGAAGACAGGTTACAGAAGCAGCGGTTGACTCCCGGGATCACGGGCTTCAGCTGGAACGAGTTCAGGACCACGAAGTCGCAGGCCGTTCGCACGCAGGCACATCCTTTCCCAAGGTAGACCACAGCGGAGCTGTTCTCCCGGACGACCTCAAAAGGGCACTCATTGAGGGCGTCGGCTTGCGGGGCTACACAGGGGTGGTGAGGTGCAAAGGCTTGGTCCTGGCAAATGAAGCCGGTCTGGTCTCGATGCTGGCACCCTTGGAGGCTGACGAGCTGCCATCCAGTCGGGGTGAAGCGGGCCCAATGGTCGGGGTGGCGGGCGTAGAGGACCTCGGTGTCGCTGACTTGGAGTCCCAGAGGCACGACTGGATACACGTGGAATGACTCGTGCGCACTGGCCGTTAATAAAAATAATTTAAGCTCCTGGGTGGTCGGTGAGAATGAGGAATTTACGAGAGACCACCAGGATTCAAGCTCCAGTTCTGTGGGTGACAATTTGGGCATAATCAATCTTTTAATTTCCAGGGGCAAATGCCCGTCCGTGGCTTGCCGAATTAGCCCCATGGCCACAGCCTGATTTAATTGTTGGGCTTGCATACATGCCATGGCTATTGACATGTTGCGTTCCAAAGACTGTGTCCCTTTGAGCAGCAGAGAAAAATCTCTTTCAATTTGACTCTCCCAGTTGACTAAAATGGAGCTGATCTCGTGTTGCCCATTCGAAATGGAATTTAGGGACTGCACCACCGGTTTACCTAAGTCGGAGATGCTAGTCGTGACATGGGCAAACTTATTAGCGAGAGTCTCAATATTGACCGAATCCATGATTGCTAAGCCTCCGGCTGCAGGAGCAGTCCAGTCGGCAATGCTTCGTCTGGCACGCGAGAGAGAGGGGGAGGGATCGATCCACAATTGTAGCCATGCATTCCAACCCTTGCTACCGGCCTCCAGATAGGGAGTGCACTGCGGCAGCCTCTGGGTTGTATTTAGTTCAGCTAAGTCTATGCGGATCTCTTTTAAAGACATTTGCGGGCGGACTAGAACTCTCTCTCGAATGTCAGTCTTCAAAACATGGGAGCCCACTATATGCGTGCCGCCTTGGCTTAATTGCTTATTGCTAACAATCAAAGGGTCAATTTGGATGGTGTGGGTCTCCTGGGTCCGGATCAGCAAGGAATAATTGCCTGGTTCATGAGTCAAATTTACAAAGAGCAGCCCAAGCCGGTGAAATTTCTCTACTAGGGGCTTGGTTTGGCATTCGGGCGTCTGTTGAACCAGAATCCAATCGGGTGGGCCGTGTTTGGCTAGGTCTTCCTCTTTTACAATCCAGGTTAAGTTCTCCCAGCGTTCAATAGCAAAGGAGAGAACTGCGCCTGAAGGGGGCGTGATAGTGACTGATGCAGATTCAGTGGCAGTGGTGCCTAGTAGGATGGTCATTCTAAAGGGGTCTCCTGCCTTCCATACTGCGGCCGACACTAAAATTACTTCACAGTATGGTCCGAAAGCCTCAGTAACAAATGGCGAGGTTTCGAAGTTGGCAGGGGTGGTATTTTTGTCTACCACCGGGACTGCGGTGGGGGCAGGCCTGATACGGGGAAGAAACATACATGGAATTGGAGCAAGTGGTGAGACTGTATCAGTAGGCGAGTAACATACTAATTCTTGGGACAGAGTTTTTACTCCTACACATAAAATAACAAGCTCTGGGGGTCGGATCCACTGCTCTTCGCAACTGCGGAAGTTTGTGCGAGCCGTGGGGGTGGTCATATTGCTCTGCTGCACAACTTTGCAGACCATCATTTCGTTCCCTGCCAGGGTATTTATACATCTCCAGTGGGGGTAGGGCATTAATTTGGACGGGCGTCCCTCTATTAGGGTGCCTGCCAGCACGAGCAAACACAGAGTGGCCAGGTGCCTCATCTCCCGGCCTTCTTTTCCTTTCTGTAGTGAAAATATCCTGGGGAGACCTGCGGATATAAGTACAGGTTCCCTGAGTTTGTTGCAGCAAAATAAATGAAGTGAAGCAGGGAAAAAGAGGGAGGGAGTTTTTCTGCCAGCACTGTATGTTAGGTAGGGCTCGAACGAGAAGTCCCGGAGCACTAAGCGAGCCTTCCAGCTTGTTGCTCTGGGGAACTCCTGTGCGAAGGTTTCTTTCTAAGGCGTGTATATTTCAGGGGGGGACGTCTTTGCGTCGGGCAAGGGTCGGCTGAACGTTAGGCGGGATTATGCAAACTCGCCCCAGGGGTCCCTGGGTGCCTAGGCTATGTGGCCTTCAGGTGCCCCTTGCTCGGTGGCGGGCTACTTTTATTTTGCGGGCTGAGAGCTATCTGTCCGGCTCGGCCTGGCCTTGCCGTTTTAAAACGAAAAAAAAACCTAGAGAGCGGCTTACATTAACTATAAGGGTTGCTGCAGACGGGGGCCCTTGCTTTAATTTTTCAAAAATAGGCCTTCGTCATATGTTTGCAGGACAACCAATTTTTGGGGGGGGACTCCCTTGGGAGGCCCCATTTTCTGGTTTAAAAAAAGGTACACCGGGCAAAAAAAAGAAAAATACACTGAGCAAGAAAAATGCACTGAGCAAAAAGAAAAATACACGGAGCAAGAGGCATACGGGTGTGGGGTGCTTTTAGGTTGCCCTCACTTGGAAGGCCTGGCAGGGCTTCATTATAACTTCAATATGTCTCCCCCCCTTCTTTTCCCTTATACGGTACGGGCAAGGGAAAAGATTACGTGGGGCGGGCGGCTGCTGGCGGAAAGGGCCGAAATGGAGCCGAAGGCGCTCGGCGGCGTTTATCGAAAAGCGGCGGAGGCGGCCGAGATCTGCCGGCGCCACTGGGTCTGGGTTATTCGGGGGTCATCTTGGCGCAGGGGATCCTGGCTATGTAAATGAGGCACGCTGCCCCTTGTGCGTGGCGAACGCACCCCAATAACACATTCCAGGGGTAACATATTTACAAACTGCTGGCGGGTCTTTTACTTTTGCACTAAAGCGTACTAAGTGGTGGCGCCGTACAGCAACTCACCATGACGAATATGAACATTAGTAAAAGAGGGGTGTTGGGCTATCTGGGGATCTTTTTCCAGGGGAGGCACGGCCCTCAAAGCCAAAGCCGACCATCATGCGAAAGCGTGAGTCTGGCAGGTGAGACCCCGAATCTACGTAGATGCGGGATCTTCACCAGCACGGCGGGTGATATATTTTCGAATACAGGGATCACCTTATTTGGTGGTTCCACTATGTTCGAGAGAATGTATGCACCTCTGGGCTAAAGCCTCTCCAACCACTTTCACACACAGCAAATCTCTTTTGCCTGTGCAATTTTTTTCCGAACATGCGGCTTACAATCCAATCAAGAATCACTTTCGGTGGTGGTCCTATTTGGCTTTGATTGCCGTGTCTTCTCCTAAGGGTCCCAACTGTGGGGCCCGCCTAATGAAGTTAAAGAATAGAACTGGAAAAACTCTTGACCCTCACACTTACATCTACATATTCTACTGTTTCTTTTATACTAAAGCTACAAAGGTCTGGTCTAAGGGGACACAGGGTATCTCTGGCCCAGGGTGAAGGGATATCTGGCGAATCACTGGGCAGAGGGGGGCTGGGCTGGTGGTGGCTCCCCCAGGGTCGTACACAGGAGGGGCGGTTTGGAGCGGCTTCCCTTTCCATTCTTTTAATTGAGAGGCGTGAAAGTATTTTAGCCAGGTTCCTCCTGTTTTTCTCTGGATGGCTACCTGATAGACGGCTGGGGAGACTCTTTTTGTGATAGGGACTGGGCCTTGCCATTTGGCTGCTAGCGAATGCGCCTTTTGCGAAAACTTCCTGTACAGAACGAGCTGTCCTTCTTCCCACTGCCTGGGGTTCCTGACCCATCCTAGTTTGCGGTCCATATCTTTCTGAGCTGTGCCCAACCTCTGGGCCACTTGCATGTGGACGGCGTGTATGGATGAGAGCAGATCCTGGACCCAAGCGTCATTAATCACTACGGGCTGCATATCGGAAGGGAGCTGCGTATCTAGCCAGAAGGCTTCCGGGAGCTGCATTCTTCGCCCTGTCATAACCATATGGGGTGTTAGCCCGTGAACTGCGGTAGTGCCTCTAATGGCCATTAGGATTATGGGGAGTTTTTCATCCCAGTCTCTCCCGGAGGAGCGAACCATCTTGCGGAGAGCCTCCTTGAGGGTCCGGTTGGTTCTTTCTATTGCGCCTGAAGCTTGAGGGTGGCCTGCTATGTGGAAGCGTTGCTGGATGCCCAGTGCTTTACAAAGCTCCTGTGTTACTTCTCCGATGAAGTGTGAGCCTAAATCAGAGTCCATGACTCTCACAATGCCCCATCTTGAAAAAACATTATTAAACAGTAGTTTGGCTGTGGTGGCTGCATTGTTGCGCTTGCACGGAAACGCTTCGATCCATTTGCTAAAGGGGTCTATGACAGTGAGGCAGTAGCGATTGCCGCGAGCAGTGGGGGGAAGGGGGCCGATAAAGTCAATCTGTATGCGAGCCCAGGGTCCATCAATTCTCTGATGCTGGAGGGGAGCTCTAGGTCCGGTGGGGTCTGCATTGACCATCGCGCAGGACAGACAGTTGTCTACCCATTGCGCTACTTCGGTGCGCATGCCAGGCCACCAACCAACCTCTTTTACCCTTTCCAGAGTCAGATCCTTGCCTCGGTGTCCCTGCTCGTGGACAAACTGAATTAAGTCAGCCCTAACTTCCAATGGCACTACCCAATGGCGTTCGCCGGCTGCATCTACTGCCCAGACTATGCCTTCCTCTTCTCTGATCATGAGTCTCCCTGTCTGATCCCTTCCTGCGGCTAGGAGGTCAGTTATTTCTGGGTCAGATAGTTGCAGTTGTGCTAGGTCTAGTGTTCCTGCGGTTCCCTGAGCTTGGCTGCGGGCTTGTGCCCGAGTGGTGACAGGGCGGAGGGGACAATCGGTGGCCAATTCCGGTAGGGGAGCATTTTCAGTGGCGGCTGCCTTGGCTGCAAGGTCTGCCTGGTCATTCCAGTAAGCGGTCTCTGAATTTGTCTTCTGGTGTCCCTTGACATGGGTCACCTGCGTTGGGCCTGAGCGGGACTGAAGGAGCGCTGCTACTTGCTGCCATAGCTGTAGGTGGGCTACGGGTTTCCCATCGCTAGCTCTCCACCCCTGATTCTGCCATACCGGGAGCCAGACTGTGGCGGCTTTGGCCGTCCAATCTGAGTCTGTATAAATGGCAAGTGGGCTTTCTGGGGGCTCAAACTCAAGCACTGCCAGAAGCGCTTGCACCTCAGCCGCTTGGCTGGAATGGGGGCGGGCTGGACCTTTGAGAGTATGGGCGTCGCTCACTCGCACGGCGCCGTAGCCTGTCCGAGGGGAGCCCCCAACGTGAAAGGAGGAGCCGTCACAGAACCAGCATGTGAAGCCGTTCTGTCGGGCTTCCACTAGCGGGACTCCCCAAGTGACTGGCCAAACAACCTGCGGTGGCGGGTCCAGGGGGCACTCGTGCTCGGTCCCGGTTACCAATAGGCCATAGGGGGCTGGTGGCTCAGTGGTCTCCTTTTTAAATTCTACTCCGCGGTTGACCAGGGCCAGGGTCCACTGTGCTATGCGGGCGTTTGAAACTTGTCCGTCTTGTATCTTGCCAGACAGAATATATTTGAGAGGCGTGTGGGTAGTTTGGACTATTGTGCGGGAGCCTCCTATGATAAATTCCCAATGGGTCAGACTCCAAACTAGAGCAAGGCATGTCTTCTCGCATGGGCTAAACTTAGCTTCTACTGCGGTTAGGTTGCGAGAGGCATAGGCTACTACTCTAGCGGTTCCCGCTTGCTGCTGGGTGAGCGTGGCTCCTATGCTCTTGTCTGATACTGCTAACTGGATAAAGAATGGCTGAGTTACATCTGGATGGGCTAGGGCCGGGGCCGCGGCCAGGCTGCGCTTTAGCTCGGCTAAGGCTGTCTGTTGCTCCGGTCCCCACTCCCAGGGGGTGTTCTTCTTGAGGAGAGCATAAAGGGGGCGAGCTTTGTCTGCAAAGGACTCAATGAAGTCTCGGGAAAAGTTAAAAGTTCCTAAAAGAGCTCTGAGGGAGGGGACATCGGTGGGTGCAGGCAGCTTGGAAATGACCTCCATTCGCTGGGCGTCCGGGGTGCGACCCTCGGGTCCCAGGGTCAGACCCAGGTACTTGACGCTGGTCTGAACCAATTGGGCCTTTTCCCTGCTTGCCTTGAACCCAGTCTCGCGGAGGAGTTCCAGGACTTCCCTGGTGATTTGGCGGGCTAATTCTTCCGTGGGGGCGTGGACTAAAATGTCATCCACGTAGCTCAGTACGTGGGGCCTCGAGGAGGGTTGGAGGCATTCCCACATCTGAACTACATGGGCATGACAAATGCTGGGGCTGGAGTGGAATCCCTGGGGTGTCCGCTTGAATGCGTATTGCTGGCCGCGGAAAGTGAACGCGAACTTGTACCAGCAAGACTCATGCAACCGGATAGAATGGAAAGCGTTGGCCAGGTCTATGACCGAGTAGAACCGGGACCCAGCGGCAATGGCCGTCAGGATCTCATTGTACTTGGCCACAACCGGGGCAACTGGAGGGGTGGTGGCATTCAGGGCACGGAAGTCGACCGTCATTCTCCAGGTCACTCCATCTGCTTTCAGAACTGGCCACAATGGGGCGTTGCAGATGGACTGCATCGGGAGTATGACGTCCCACTCAAGGAGTCCTTCTATAGTCTTGGCTATCCCTGCCTCAGCTTCCGCTGGGTACTTGTACTGTCTTTGGGGAGGGGGGTCCTTTCCTTCAATCAGGACGCAGGCGCCCTTCACTATCCCACACTCGGCTTTATCTGTCACCCACACTTCGGGAAAGTCCTGAACCCAGGGGTCTCCTGTGATGGGGGCGAGAGGAAGGGGGGCCTTGAGGGCTGCGCATCGATGGACTGCATTAACAAAGTCTGGGCCTCCCGGGATGCGCCACAGGAGCCCGTTCGCTAAGTCAATGGTCAGTCCCTCGGCACGGAAAAATGGCATGCCCAAAAGTCCATCATCTTCTCCCCGGTTTGCGCATGCCGAAATCCGGGTGGCCAGGCTCCCAACGGAGAGGGGGATATCCTGCCAGACCGGGGATTCCTGCGTGCCGCCTCCAAAACCGGCGAGCTGCATGGTTGTGGGGGTCTGGGTGCCCTTTGCAACTAAGGTGGGCCGGAGTATATTAAGAGAAGCTCCGGTGTCTATAAGGAGAGTGGCAGGCTTCTTCTTTTCCCCGGGAGTCCCGATCCCTGCCTTTACTGTCGGTCTCCCCCATGTGTCCGGCTTTAGTTTGGCAACTATGCCCACGGAGGGAGACTGGGACTCGGGGCAACCCTATTCTGATCCTGCACTCTGGTCGGTGGAAGCGGCGCTTCCTCTAAAGGGGTTGTTGGGGCTCGGGCGTTCTCGAACCGCAGCTATCGGGGGACTTGAGAAGGGAGGGTCTGGCGGTAAAGGGGGCGCTGACGGGGGTACTGGGGGCTGCTGCTGGTCTTCCCACTCCATGATCGCCTTCATTAGAACGGACGTGGGCTTTCCGTCGAAGAGCTCCATGTTCGCTCCAATGTTTTTGAGGCGCATCCAAAGTTCCCAACGGAGGGAGTCCCTGGACTGGGGCGTGCTGCCTCGGTCCCGGTAGCCCTCGTGGTCGCCCTGCGGTGCTCCCCAAGCATTAGACTGATCTGGAGGCGGGTAGACCTGATGGTGGTACGGGTGCGATGCTCGCGAGTGAGAAGGGGCTATGGGTGCATCCTGCAGTCGGGGCTCGTGGGGTCCTTGCTGGGAGGAGGAACTGTAACTCGGGGCGGGTGCAAAGGAGACTCCCGGGCGGTAGTCCCTTGGTCCTCTTCCCCGGTTAAAGCTATTGCTCCGTCCCCTCAGGATGCCTCCCCTTGCCTCCGGATACGGGCTGCGTCCCTGTGGTCGGTATTGAGAGTGGGGGCCATGATTGGCATAGGTGACTGCACTTATCGGCTCGCTCTCCTTCCTACGAGAGGCCGGGGGCTTCACATGGCGGATGGCACCGGTTTCTCGCAACAGGCTAGCAATGCTTCTGATGCGAGCCTCCAGGTCTCCCCATGAGATGCTCCCGGGCTCCACTCCTGCTAGTGCTAGGCGGGTGGTACTATTGAGTCCATCTAAGACTGCTCTCCTGAATTCTAATTCGTCAAAGTCGGGTACATCGCTTGCATCTAAATCTACTTCATCTGCTAGCTCAGCAAGAAGCTGTTTCCTAGATAAATATGCCTCTGGGTCCTCTCCAGGTTTTTGAGATTCTGTGATATACAGGGCTTTCAAACTCTTGGTGGGCCACAGGAATGCACAAATTTCTTTAATTGCTCCGTACTGACTGCGGGTGGCTAGCCTTCGGTTCGAGATATAGGCATTCAGGGCCGAGACTATTTCAGGGGCAGCGCATTGGCGGGCCAGCTGGGCCACATCGGAACCACTAGCGGAAGGCTGAGAGGTGGTCACATGGGTGAACCACTGGATGGCTGTGTCTCGGTTTAGGGGTCCCATACGGTCTGCTATGGCTTGGAGCTCATCGGGCCTCCAATTGCGGGTTTCTTTAACGACCCGGTCTGTTTTCCTGCCATCCTCGTCCATGGATACAATTTCCTTGGTGGCTATTGGGTGGAGGGGCTGTGGGGCTTCCGCAGGCTGGGGCGAAGGGGGTGACCAGTTGTCGGTACTACCTTCGGGGAGGGCCAAGAGGGCTGCGGGATGCACGGCGGAAATTACGGCCTGCTGCATTCCCAGGTGCTGCTTTAGGGCCTCTAGCTCCCTCTTACAAGCGGAGTGGTCTGCTGCGGCTATCTTTGCGACTTTCTGCTCTGCCATGAACTGGGCAGCATGGGTTAATTTGGCAATTTTCTCCTGACCTTCAATTACTGCATGCTCAGCCATATCGGCACGAGCGGTGGCTACTTCAGCCTTGTGCTGGGCGTCCTGGAGGGCAGCGGCTAGTCCCTGCTTCTCCAGCATGAAGTTAACGCGTTCTGAACGCCACTCGGCTGCTCTTTCCTCATGTTCCTTTTTTTCTCTCCTTAGCTTTTCTATCTCCTGTTCCTGTTCTTCCTGAGCTATCTGTAGTTTATTAATTAGGGACACGCTGTCCTGTAGGGCGGTGAAAAGTGCCCAGGCTCCATACCTATCTTTCTTGCTAGACCTAGGTTTCTCTTTTTCGCAAAAATCTTGGAAGGCGCTTCTGACTATCTGGAGCGGGTCGGGTCCCTTGAAGGAACCGGCTTCCCAAGGGCAATCTCCTTTCTTAACTAGCCACTTCTCCAGGCGGGGCACGGTGGGGGCTGCCCGGTACATCTTTCCTTTTAGTTTAAGGCTGATCTCGGGGGAGGTTAAAGAGTGGATCAGCGACACCAGGGGTGGGGCGATTAAAGCTGCTCAAGGGTTTTAACAACTTCTTCCTCTCTATGTCCCTTTTGGGAGGTTTATCCTTCCCTCAGGTCCTCAAGGGTTTTTACCAGGGGGTTTTAAGGTCCTACTTTTAGGTTCACAAGGGTATTTTTAAGGGTCCTACACTCAGTTCTTCTCCACCGGGGGAGAAGGGAAAATTCCTATTCCCGTTTCAAGCTTGCCTACAAGCCACGGGACCAGGAAAAGTTTACTGGCTCAGAGGGTGCTCTCAAGCTCTCTAAGCCCAAGAACCAAAAACGCTCAGTGCTTCCAAGCCTCTGCTCAGAAGCTAAAGCTCAGGGGTCTCCCAAGCCTCTACTCGGAAAACCAAAGCTCAGGGGTCTCCCAAGCCTATGCGCTCAGAAAACCAAAAAGTGTTCCCAAGCCTCTGCCCGGAAACTGCAACTAATGGGGTCTCCTAAGCCTCTGCTTAGACAACCAGAAATGCTCCCAAGCCTCTGCTTAGAAGCTGCAAATGCTCCCAAGCCTCTGCTCAGAAGCTACAAATGCTCTCAAGCTCTCTGCCCAAGAACTAAACTCAAAGTGTCCCCAGGCCTCGTGCTCAGAGACAAACGGTTAAACTGTCTCCAAGCCTCGACCAGAAGACTAAATGTGCTCAAGGACTGCCTCTGCACGTCCCCAAGCAAAATTGCTCAGGAGTAAAACCACGGTACTCCCAAGCGGAAAAGCGCTCAAGAGTTCTAACAACTCCCAAGCAAAAGTGTGCCCAAGAGTCCCACTGACTCCCAAGCGAGGTGCGCCCACGAGTCTGACTTAAAACTCGCAAGCGGAAAGGCGCCCAAGAGTCTAACTTAAAACTCTTAAGCACGGTGCGGCCGGCTGCCGCGGGGCTTCAGGAACCTGGCTTTAGATTCCCAAAGCTAAACTGACTGAACAACCAGACGGACTAACGATCCCTTCACGTTTCCTCCGGAGCGGGGATTGAAGCCTAAGTGCTGGCAGGAACGGGGTTTGGACGGGCTTAGGAGAGACGGGGGAGGGCAGAAGAGAATTTTATATGTGCTGCTTCAGGATGCGTATATATATATAGAGCCTACTTCTGGGATCCCACCCACATAGACGCGTTTAGGCGGCCCGGAAGGTGGCCTGGAACTTCACCAGTTCAGAGGTCCTCACCCACAGTACACCGGTTATAACGGCTGGAGGGCCTCGCGGTGCACCACAAAAGGCAAGTAGTCCAAAGCTGGCTGAAGGAGGAAATGGGGGAAAAGCCAACCCACAAGATAGAAATGCTCGCTGGAGCCACACACACTCACACTTTTAATTCCCTGAGCTAAATTGCGCTCTTTGCACTGAGGTCTGGAAAATTTTCCTCTAAGTCAGTTCGCCGAAAACACGCGTGTCGACTCACGTGTATTCACACGAACCGGGTTATGCCCGCATTCTCCACCAGTAAACTGTTACCAGAACTGCTTTTTATTATAAGGGGGAAATTAGCTTTAGCAGTCTGTAACTATTAATATTAAGCGAGGATCTTAACCTATGTTTACGGAGGTCCTGATTCCAGACACTCTAGTGAAAAAGAGGCAGACAACGAGTCAGGTCCAAACACGTGTATTGAGTGTAGCGTAAGCCTAGCTTGCACAATTATACAGAGAACACACAAGACCTAAGAAATACAGGGTATGAAATACAGAGACGTTCGCATTAGCTGGTTCCCAACGATGATAGGGGGAATACTCACTTATCCTGGAGCGAAGCAGAGACACAGCAGCGAGGGTGGCCCAATGCCAGCACTGGGACCACAGACGGACAGCAAGGAGGTCTGGATAGGGAATGGCCGAGGCCACGGGCAGCAGGGGGGGGTCTGGATAGGAATGGCCTAAGCACCGAGTGGTCTGGGAGACCAGCTTAAATACCCCAAAACGTACCCTGGGGCTGGTGCTGTACTTGGTGGTTCTCACAGATTAAAACAAAGGGTCTAATGGGCTACTGAATGGCTTGGATGGGCCACTTTGGTAATCAGATTGTGATAAGTGACACCTCAGGAAGAGAGGACAAAAGAGGGAGGGGGAAATCCAAGTGGGCTGAAAGGATGTTCCAGCGGACAGGGCTTGTCCTGATGTCATCAGCTTCTGGAATGCGGAGGTTTCTTTGAGATGCATTCTCTAAGTGCTTGGGATGGTCGGCACTTAGTTCTTCTCCGGGGCAGCTCCTAAGATATGCAGAGCGGGGCGAGGGGCTCTCGCTGCGGACGTGGTGTGCCCGCTTCGCCGAAATGGCTTCTCAAAGCAGTCTTCTTCCCAGGGTCTTCTGGTTGCCTGAGAACATGGATGCCGGCTGGGCATAGCTGGGGCTGGATAGCAGGCTGCCCGGTAGCGAGGGCAAGCTCGGCGACCGGCCCGCGGGAGGCTCCAGGCGGGAACTGACCAGGGAGCGCCTGGCCAGGCTCGCTGGAGGTTTCCCCGGCAGGCGCCCGGCTGCTAGCAGCGGCTTGGGCCCATATGAGGCAGGCTTCCATGGAGGCAGGGGAGCAACACTTTAAAACACAGTCCAAAGCAGGGAACAGGCATGGTCCATGGCAGATGGTAGTGCAGGTACGGGGAACACAGTCCAAAGCACACTGGGAGGTCCAGATACAGGTCAGGGCAGGGCTGCCCAGAAAGAGAGTCCTTTTGTGCAGTTAACCAAACATGGAGTCAGTAAACTACACAGTCTATTACAGCAGCGGGGTAATTGACACGCAGGCAGGAAACTGACACGTGTATCAGAGCACACACGTGCAAAGCAGTCTTTGGTGCAGCAGTGAAACAGTAATGCAGGAAACTTTAACACAGTTCATAGCAGGCTTCAAAGCAGGGGAGGGGGCCTACTTGGCAACACTCCCTAACATACTTGTCCAAGAAGAAAGTAAGACTGAAATTGTAATGGTGAGGTTCTAAGATGTCTCTTCAGGATCAGGTTTGTTGTTGTTATCAGGAAAAGATGCAGAACAACTGACACAATTAATATGCTTGATTTGCATAATTAACACTTTGCATAATAAGATATCCAGAGTTAGAGAAGTAGAATATAGATGTTTTGCAATGGAAATGGTGCAATGAAAAAATAGACAACCTTCATCAGAGTAGTTTTGTGAAGGGGAATATAGGAGCATCTGAATGATTAGAAGTATGAATAAGCTGGAGTACTTTTTAATAAAGCGGTTATATCATTGAAGTTCTTTATAAGAGATCCTTGAAAAATCCTTGTACTTTTTTTGGGTGGGGGACATTGTTAACTACCATATTACTGTACTGAAAAGGAAAGTTACTTTATGATGGATCGTCCATCTCGGAAAGGTTTGGGTGAATTGGTTCCTATCCAGGATTCAGATTTATATGACATGGATTCCAATGAAATATTTATGTATCACATTTGTATACCGCAATTCAAGTTTTACATGAAGCTTTCTCATTTTATGCTCTCAAGGACCCTATGAGTAGGCAGGTAGGCTGAGAGAGAGTGATTGGGCCCATGACCAGCCATCTGCTGTCACCTCAGGGCTTTGAGTAGAATTTAGCTAGATGCTAAAGTCTATTCAGATAATTCCTGCCACAGATCAAAACAAGAGCTAGTGCATATATATCGGAAGGCCTGCGTTAAAAGATATAATAGGATACCACTCTTCCTTGCCTCTTTTGTTCTTCATTCTTATACAAATATATTGAGAGGGGGAGAAATCGAAAGAGAAAATGCTGGTTGCTAAGCAACAACAGATTGCTGACAGAAACTGGTCAATACAATACTGGATTAAAACTACAACAGCCCACAAAACCCATTTACAGGATTTGTTGACAAAACAAGAATAGTTATGATACTGAGACTCTAGTCCTAAAATCCCTTGAAGTTTGGATACAAAACTACTATGAATCAAAGTTCTGAGGGCTTTTTGGTTTGTGGTGAATGAAGGATCATAAAGCCCACGACTAGGGCTGCAAACCTATGCATGCTTATTGGGAGTAAATCCCATTGAACACAATAAGGCTTCCTTCCAAATCCACATGCATAGGATTGGGCTAATGTGCCATTTCTCCTTTTCTCCTTTCATGTAATTGTTGATTAATATGCTCTTTTTGAACAATACACATTACTAACTATGCCACAATGAGCCATAGAACAGGGTTTGTGGGTTAGGGTTGCCATCCCCCCTTACCTCAGAAGCGAAGGATTGGGGGGAGGGGTAACAAGGCAGCCTCCCCAGGGACCCCAATGACATACTTCTGGTGGAAATCTGGAAGCTATGGAGTGCCATCAGGGCCAAAATTAGCCCCACAAATAATTTCTCTATGTTTGGGGCCAATTTGGCTGCACTGAGACCCTGTAGCAGGCAGTTATCCACCGGAAGTGCATCAGGGACTCCAGAATGTGCACACGAGCCATCTTACTGTGTGCTCCAGCGGCTCCCAGCCTACCTCCTCCTCCTTTCTCCCTTCTGGCCAGGTGAGCAGGGCCAGGAGGCAAAAGGTGGGGGTGGGGGAACCCCATGGGGGGGGGCAGAATCCCTATTGTGTGTATATTCACACTGCCCTCAGCTCAATAATGAGAGATGGACCCCTACAGCTTACAGCTTTAGGTACAGAGTGCTTGAAATCTGGGAGTAACATGCTGATTTGCTTGTGCCTAGAACCAAACAGTGAGTGGGAGGGTGTGTTATTCCCTCCAAGGAACATGCTGTCTCTGGGGACTTCGGTGGTGTGCCAGGAAACTGTCTCAGCAGAAACTCTGCAAGCAGCAACTTGGTCTCCAACCTTCAGATCGGGGTCTAAAGAAGAGCGGAGTGGACAGTTACCTCTTCCTTTTCTTCTCTTTTTCAGCCTTACAGATTGTGCCCGCCCACTAAAATTGTGGCTCCTTCATCCTTTGACAACCCATCCAGATACATTGGCATTACAATATATTCAATTACAAAGTGACACCAGTTACGCACCAGGAGCTACAGGGATTTCAGACTTTGTTCCATGATCAATGGAACTTTCACGAGAGAAATTTTGAGGTCCTCCAATCTAGAAATGAGAACAGATGGGCCATTTGACTCTTACACAGTCTAGTGCATTGCTAAGTTGACGATTAAATGGGACTGGACCTAGCCAGGAAAGAAAGGATAACAGGTCAAGGGGTAGGGAGAATGTTCCTTCTAAAAGTATCTTTAACAGTCCATTCTCATGAACTCAAAGGAGGTTGACAAAGATAATAATTAAAACAGCCCTTCATGTAATCATTAAAACAACCGTGGGTGCATCCACACATTACTGACTCTTGTGCTATCATGGCACTATAGCAATCATCATCTTGTCCATAAGGGAAGCTCCAGTTGTGAATGATTGGCGTAACTGCAACTATTTCACAATATCCAACCATGTGTGGATGTGCCCCTTTCAACTAAAGAACATATTAAAAATAAGTATACCATCAATACAATCTGCCCATTAACCAGTAACCTGAAGAAGGGAGCTTTGATTTTCAAAAGCTTATACCCTGAAAATCTTGTGGGTCTCTAAGTGGCTGGCCCTGACCTGGATAGTCCAGGTGAGCCTGATTTCATCAGCTCTCAGAAGCTAAGCAGGGTCAGCCTTGGTTAGTAAATTGATGGGAGACCAACAAAGACCACAGTTGCAGAGGCAGGCAATGGCAAACCATCTCTGTTAATCTCTTGCCTTGAAAACCCCACCAGGGGTCCCATAAGTAGAGATGGGCACGAACAGCAATACGAACAAAAAAAGGCCACGAACAGCCCAATCTGCTGTTCGCGAACAAGCTGTTCGTGAGGCCCCATTCTAAACGAACGGGTGGTTGTTGCAAGCCTTGTTCATTGCTGTTCGTCAAGCCAGACACTCTGGCACCTGCAATCAATTCCCTTGGCAACTTAGGCAGGGATTGTCGGAACTCTGTCTGAATGCCTGATGTTGCCCTGGAAACCCAAATCTAAGCCCAATTTAGCTTGATAGGCAGGTCTTCCTTTCAAGTGTGGAGCTCCAAATTTGTTACAACAAGGGAGCAAAGAGCAGTGGGGAGGGGGGCTCCCAGCTCTGATTTTGCAGACAGTGGAGAGACTGTCGCTGTTGGCATTTTGATAGAGTGAATTGGACCTTGAATTTTCTTTGTGTGTGGTGGGATAGGGCTCTACCCCTACAAGTTCCAGGGCTGCTGCCAGGCTCTGGGGCCAAGCTATTATTTATTATTGGTACCTTTCCTGGTGCCTGCTCAGGTCAGGTTTCTGGGAGTGGTGCAGTAGGGATTTGACTTGGATGGTGGCTGGAGGAGAGCCTGCTGGCCCCCATGAACAGCCAACCATAAACATGTTCATGAACAAGGTCATGTTCATGGTTGTTCGTGAGTCCCTGTTTGTGGATGGCAACGAACAACGAACATCATGTTCTTTTTTTTCTGTTCGTGCCCATCTCTAGCCATAAATCAGCTATGACTTGAGGGCACTCTCCACCACCACGTCTAAGCTTCCACTGGATTCAAATCCTGCCATTAACCCAAAAAGCCCTCTCACCTGTCAAGAAGAGGCAGGTTGTGGGAGAGAGAGGGCAGAGTATAGAATAAATTGTAAAGGGGTCTTAAAAGTTAGAGAAATGCTGTTTTACATTATTATTTTTTGGGGGGGTCTCCTGTAAGAAATGTGTTAGTTCTGAATTGCACTGAGATGTAGTGGCTGAATATTCTATAGCAAGCTAATGAGCACCAACGAATGTCTCTGCGCCTTTTCCCTCCTTCCATACAATACAACTCCTTTGACAAAATGGTTTCTCAATGCATATCATTTTACATTCTTGTTCATTTCTTGTTGAAATGAAAAACATATCCGAAGGAAGATCTCACTTGTCTGTTTTTGCAGGCAAAGCTTACTTCAGCTGATTGTGGCTCTTCTTTGCACAAGGAACCCATTATAAATAAGCCAGTTCATTTTACAGATGGATATGTCTATTTAGAATTATAACAAGATCAGTGAGAATTTGCAGAAAGCAGCCGATCGAAGGGTAAAACCATCGGTCAAACATAAATGATATACAGGACCTTCCAATGTATTACCTAAAAAGAATCCTTTTGCTGAACAAGAGATGGTTAACCTAATTTTGATTATAATAAGAGGCCCATGTTGTCATAAGGTTATCTTTATGATTACTATTGTGATCCAAGGGATTGACCTTAAGAATAAAAAGAGACAATAGATTCACTTGTATTCTATATTTTTAAAATGTGTCCATGTAGACAAGGCTTTCCTTCATGCTGAGGAAGTTAATTGTCCTTAAAATATGTTGGAGTAAGCTAAGTTGCAACTACTTTAAAAACCGTGGATATAACTAGGATTGCCAGTCCGATGTCACTTCCAGGGTGACCTGGTAGCATTGTCAGTGCGTAGGGGAGACAATCTAGCATTTGTTCAAAACAGAGTTTGGGGTGAATGCTAAACCATTTTATCTACATGGTGACATTGCTTCTTGGTTGAAGAGCATAATGAAATACTTGATTCCTCTGGATTTAATGGGGCAGGAGTGTTTTTCTCTAGATTGTGGCCACATTATTTAAAACATTTATTTATTTAGAAAATTTATATGCTGCCTTTCCAGAGGCCGAGTGGAGGTGACTTAGAACATTAAAACAAGACAATTAAAACACAATCATTAAAAACAAAGTTGTTAAACAACTCACTAAAAAACAAGCCTATACCATCAAAACAAGCCAGGGCACAATTACAGCATAAAATAAACATCAAGCAGCTGAAAATGAATGGACATGGAATGGACCATTCTTGAAAACTGTGCTAGATAGAATTTTGTTCTTTCTTGTGCATTTTTGAATTCTCCTATTCCATACTAAACTTTAGCAATTAAAAACATGTCTTAGTCAAGGAGGATATCTTCTCTGTGCAAACTTTCTATAGTATTTGCTTAAGATACCGATGAATGATTATGTATTTTACATTGGCGTACAGAGAAACTGATCAGATGCAAAGGAGAACAAAGCTCCTAGGGACCGGGGTACAGCAGAAAATTTCTATAGACGGAAAAGGACAATGTTTACCAATTCCTGCCTCTTACTGCAGACTGCTGATTCCTCCCTCATGATACTCCTGGGGGATCTCCAGTTCCCCAGGAGAAATTTTTCAAGGGGCATTTCAGGCTGCAGTGGGAAGGATCATCATGATCCCTTGACACCTGCTGTTCAACAGATATTGTAAAAATTGATAGCCAAATCCAAACCATGTTTATTCAGAAGTCTCACTGATTTCAATAGTATTTATTTACTAGGATAGCAACCATACAGCTGGACAGTAGTAATGAAACAAATTTCAGCCTTAGAAGAATACAGTCTCTGCCGGTTAGCATTTTAAAGACCCTAGCAGTCCTTTTAAATGAAGTTTTGCTGTTGCCTACTTTGCTTACTTTGCAACACCCCTTCCATTTCTTACCTGATACTTTCCCCTTCCAGCTTGTTTGTGCTTTGTGGTAGACTACATACCTTGCATGCAGAATACCTCTGGTTTGATCCCTGTTACACAGATACCAAGGACAATATAAGATAGCTAACTTATCACTCACTCATTATAGTTGTGCTTTCAAGCACGTTTTTACTTGCTGATTTCTGCTATTAAGGAACAAAAGCAGGCCTCTTTCATTTGCCCACCCTGGAGCATGTCTGTCCAATCACCCTCCAGCCCACCCAGAAAGTTTCACCCATAGGGAATAATGGACCCAGTTAATTCCAAATATATTCGGAATTAACTGGGAAGCCAACACCAGTACATCTGGTACATCCCGAATTTGATTGGGATTCCCAAATATAACTGAAATATACTGATAAGCAGGGCTTTTTTTCAGGGGGAATGCGGGGGAACGGAGTTCCGGAACCTCTTGAAAATGGTCACATGGCTGGTGGCCCCGCCCCCTGATCTCCAGACAGAGGGGGGTTGAGATTGCCCTCCGTGCCATGTGGCGCGGAGGGCAATCTAAACTCCCCTCTGTCTGGAGATCAGGGGCGGGGCCACCAGCCATGTGACCATTTTCTCCGAGGGCAACCCACTGAGTTCCACCACCTCTTATCCCAGAAAAAAAGCGCTGCTGATAAGGTATTTGGGGGGGTATACATTGGGACTGGATATACCAGTCGCATACCCCTACATTCAAGTGTCAGCCTTTCCAGTTAAAGGACCTCAGGTGACAGTTGTTAGGAAAGGTCTCTCAGTCTAGGACCCTGGAGAAACCATGAGCCTCGTCGCTGATGACTAGTCTAGATGGACTAATGGTCTGATTCAGTGTAAGGCAGCTTCATATGTTCATATTTCAGTCAAACCATCAGCAACTAATTTCTTTGAATTTCAGTATTACCATATACCTGTTTCTTTCCTATTTAATTAAAAAATGCAAAGGCAAGCTATAAAACTAGAGACATTTAATTTGTTTCAAGTCCATAAAACTCTTTATATATAACCTTTGGGCTGTTTAATGTACTTGGTGTTTTTTTGTTGCCTAAACTCTTACCGGTTTACTTTTAATGGGAAACAATTCAACCTCAGGCTTCACTAAAGAATTTATTCCTGCTTCTGTCAAAAATGGCAGCATCCATTTCATCCCCCCTCCACGTGAAAAAAATTGGGCACTTCAGACTTGCACTATATATTTTGATGAACTTTCTGAACAACTTCAGAAAGACCAATTGGAGAGACCAATAGCATGAGCAGGAAGCATTACTTTGAAAGGAACCACACATTAAGAGTATTGAATGCTTACTACTAGTTTACTATTAAAAAGCTGTGACCTAAAAAGTGGATACTTTTTCAGCATCGGGCCTTATTGGAAAGATAAGGCACTAGCAATGTTCTGCCATGCAAAGTTTCTGAATAGTCATCAAGGTCAGCCCTTGGTAGATCATATTACAGTTGTTTAGCCTTGAAGTTAGAGGCATGAATCATGGTAACTATCCCTGAATCTGAAAGTAAGAAATCTCAGCAAACGGAGTTGGTTCGAAGTATTCATGATGATGACCTCACCACAATCAGAAATTCAGACTCACTTCAATGCCTGAATGACTTACAAAGATTGTGCTTCACTGCTGAGCAGAGAATCCACTAAGTTGGAAGGTCATTAAGCAATATTGACTAAATCCACTTGGTTCATATCATTATGTTTTTAAAAATCGTTGCTGGCTGTGGACAAACACCAATTTTGTTTCTGCCAATGTGCAGAAATGAAAATTAGTGACCTCAGCAATAATCGCAAAGTACCGATGGAACAGAAGCAGATTTATTTTACAGGAGATACCACTCTGGGAAGAAAGTGTAAACAGCGCCTAATAAATTTTAGTCAGTCTGCAGGTTTGTAACTTGAACAGGCCCCCAAATTCCATAACTAATTAATTAATGGTTTCTTCCACTGTGAAAATCTATCTATTGCATTTTTATTTTACCCCTCTTCCAAGGAGCTTAGCATGACACAGAAGCTCCTTTGTTTTATCTGCACATCAGATAGTATGCTGCAATTCTACGCAGAATTACACCCTTCCAAGCTTTTTGACTTCAATGGCCTTAGAAGGGTGTAATGCTGTTTAGGAGGGCATGGCTGATCTCCCCAGTGCAAGTCTGACAATCCAACCACTGCATTACATTGGTTCTCCTAACAGGCACTGCGACCAGAGTTGCCAGCCTTCAGGTGGGGACTGAAGGACTCCCAGAATAACAACTGATCTCCAAATTCAAAGATCATTCCTCTGGAGAAAATGGCTGCTTTAGAGGAGGGACTCTAAAAATGACTGACTTACAGGGTGGACCCCACTGAGGTCCCTCCCCAAACGTCAGCCTTCCCTAAGTTTCATCCCCAAATCCCCAGGAATTTCCCAATCCAGAGTTGGCAACCCTAACTGTGACACTCACTTGGTCTGATTTCTTCTAAAGATACCAATTACCATTTTTGGAGGGTCAAATGGCTCACAGGGTCATATGTGAAAAGTATTTTAGCTTATTGTCATAATGATAATGGTTTAGAAATTTTGAACTCTTTCTATGAGATATTTCACACTCAGGCAGTACTGGGGGGAAATAATAAGAGAAATGAGTGAAATTTTACAATTTCAAATTAATAAGAACCCAGAACTCCTGCTACTGAACTTGGGAATGGAGGGAATTCCAGCCCAACACAGGACGTTGATATTTTATATGACAGCAGCAGCTAGACTTTTGTATGCGCAAAAATGGAAAGTACAAGAAGTGCCAACTATTGAAGATTGGATTTACAAATTGCTGTATATGGCTGAAATGGATAAGATGACAAGAAAACTGAGAGATCTGGACTCAGGGCAGTTCAACATAGACTGGGAGAAGCTGAAACAATACCTGGAGAAGAAATGGGAGGTGGGAGGAAAACTGTGGCAGTTTGAGAACTACTGAAGTACTGAAGTAGAGGGGGGAGACTTTACCGGGGGGAGAAGAGATAAATGAGAATTAATAAGCAGTTAGACTAATAGATTGACATATATATAGATATATATAGGTTAACAAACAGAATATAGATAGAAAATAATTAACTATAAGGATTAAATATAAGGATTGATTAACTAACAATATTTTCTTTCTTTGGTAAGTTTTGTAAAATGTACCAAACTGAATGTCTGAAGATATAGATGAGTCAAATTGATTGACTACGTGATGAGAGTTATACAGAATTATTACAAAAAGATAGAATGAGTAATATATAGAGAATAAGTCAAATTGTTTGATTTAAATGAATGTATGATTTACATGGTTTATGATATATAGAAATATTTGAAATTGAAAAATGGGATAAATTGTTTATCTAAGATGGAAACAAAGACTTACAGTTTGGGTATACAATGTTAAAAATAGTTAAGGGTGTACTGCTTAGATTAATGGAGAATATATATTTGTTTTAGATAGAGGAATCTAATAGAAGTAAGGGAAAGGGGACAAAGGGTCGGAAAGCTGTTGGAAGTCAACAAAAGGGGGGGAAAGGGAGGGGGTTAGAGATGAAAAATTGGGGAAAATTGAATGTAAATGTAAAAATAATGGATTCTAACCCAATAAAAATTTTTTCAAAAAAAAAAAAAAGAGAGATATTTCACACTCAAGGGTTAATGCGCCATTTCCGAGGAGTCGCCACGATCACAACAGATTCGGCTCGGCACCCACACGTTTCACACTGTCTGAGGAGTTTCGAATTGGTGTCCTGCATTTTGTTTTACAAGCCCTGGTTTTGTTGTGTGCTTCGTGGGCTTTGGAATTCACATCACCTTTAAAAAAAAAAGTTTGTGCATGCATTGTAACTTTGTGACATCACCACTTGAATCCTCACCCCTCCCTATGCACATCAATACTGCAGCCATTTTTGCACCCTAACTTTTCACGTTTGAAAATAGTGCTGAGGGGTGTTGAGAGCTGATTGTCTCTGCCCAGCAAATTTTCCAGCCACCATTGGTCTCATGCGATCACATGAGCCCTGAATGGACGGGGTGTGGTGATCTTTTTGAAGAAAGACTCCCCATGTTTGTTTGAATACCATTTTAATGCTGGAACATTACTGTCCTTTAGAAATACATTTTTTAAATTACAGAAAAACCTGACGGGGTGCTGAGGAGGGTGGGTTTTATTAGATCCACACAGACTAATCAGCTCAAGGAAAAGGAGAGGGTGGTGTAGAGAAGCGAACACTCAAATGTGATGACGGAAGTTTCAGAGGAAGTCATAGCAGCAGGATGCAGGGGCAGAATGGGATGCAAGGATAGGAGCCAGAAGAGAGGAGAGGCTGAGTGGAGGCCTTGCCAGAGGGAAAGTCTCCCATGCCCCTTGCTCATTTCCAGCCTTCCGCCCTCCTTTGCTCCGGGCTGCACAAACTGGTTCACAAACTCACCGGTACTGGCTAGGGCAAGAGGCAACTGAGCGAAGATTAAAGTCAGCTCAGCCTCAGACTGCACACCAAACACCTCACGTTTTGCACAGCTGAAGCTCTCCCCTCACCCTGCCAGGGCTGCCTGCTAAGCCAAACCTGAGTTCTTTGGGGGTGTTGCTCAGACAGAGGCTCCGGGGCACCGAGGGCGAGCGCGTGCACTTGCACCCCGTGACCCCCGTGACCCCGTCCCTGCCTGCCTGCCTCCCACTCTGCACTCTGCTTTCCCTGCTCGGGCCAGGCCAGGTGGGCTGGGATGCTTCGCCACACAGCCTCTAAATGCTGAAACGTTAAAAAAGGGGGCAGACAAAGAGATCAGGGAGCTGAGGAGAGAGGGTGTGGTCAGATCCGCACAGACCAATCAGCTCCTGAGGAAAAGGAAAGGGGGGGGGAGAGAAGCAAAAAGAGGACAAAAGTCTTCACACTGGCATTAATCAGGCCAGCTGCAAGTTGGCAGCGGGTTCAAAATAACTTCGCAGTATGTCCTCAGGGGGAAAAATCGGGGATACCACGAACTAAGAGCGGCACTGCGTCCCATGACTAGCTTGCAAGTGTGAAACCTCTGCAAACATGGGGCATGAAACAGGTGCAGAAATGCTGTAAAGTACGAGTGTGAAAAGTCTCCATGTTTCTTTTCACAGTCAACTGATGTGTAAGGACATGGGATTTTTTGCTGCTGGAATGTGAAGGGTGTCTGCTAAATGAAGGATGAAAATATCTCTCACTGTAGTGACAAGAAACCAGTAGCACATCAAATTGCAGGAGTGCACTATGTAGATAACAGCTGGTTGACAAAGGAGTTGCTGTATATGACCGGGACACTATCTCCAAAGTACGAGGACTGGCTCTTTGCTTATTGACCTTGAAAAGAGAAAATAGTTTTTGAGACTGCTTTCTCTCATTTGCAAAGGCTGAAGCACATAATGAATCTGATTTGACATTGTACTGTGCATCTGAGGGAAAAGTCATTCCCCTTTATCACAGTATTTTATCTCTAGCCTCCCTTTCTGTGAGGTTAACTACAGTTTCTATAAATGATCAACTTTCCCAAAGATGAAAAAGATTTTGGTCATAAAAATGGATGAAACGATTGTTGAGCATTGCTGAAATCCATACAATTTTGAGTCATTGTCTTTTGCACATTGGGACGTATGTTTTGAAATCTCTTTGGACAAAACCATATTCTACTGAGGAAAAAATAAAGAGTGTAATCTGGTTTGCTTATCAGTCAGAAAAAGAACAGGATCCAGAACACATTTACTTAGAAGTAACTTCCATTGTAGTCAGCAGAACTTAGTTCGTAGTAAGTATTCTTCAACTGTAGCTAAAATTAGATGCAAGAATAAACAGCCCATGTTTAGTCTAAAATCTTATATTTTCCAGAGTCTTCAGTATATAAAATTTTATAAAGCAAGATCTAGTTACTTTACATAAGTCTTTTGTACTAATCTTTTCTGCAGATCCCATTGTTTCTCACAAATCAATAGGGTATTTAATAATTATCGGTTTTAATGTTATTAATAGGGCCTCAAGGATCATTTCTTAACTCACTGGATTGAAACAGGTTGGTTAAAGGCAGGCAGAGGAGAAACAGCGGGATCAGGAAGCACGCTTAGCTTTCAGGCTGCAGTTTTAGAATCCTCAGTTCTGTTTTCTCTTGCTGTGACCTTCTGTAACCTTTCTGCAAATCTTGGTTTCAAATGAGGCGTCAGTGCATACCTTGATAACATTCCAGACTAGGGCAATGAGGCCTTTGTCAAAACCAAGAGGGATGAGGTGCAAGGGAAGATGAATAGCTGTCAAAGGAACAGAGAGACAACCTGATGGCCTCCTGTTAAACAGAACTGCTCCCAAGGCAATTGGCCATCCGCTTATTCATGAACTAGATGCTTATCCATAAAGAAGACACCAAGAATAGTAAAGAACCTCCCTGCAATGTGTGATGTCAATCAGCCTGAGGGGTAAGGCCATTACATTAGCCCTGCTATGCTACTGAAGGTTTGTTTACATATCTCTGAGTTCTGGTTCACATTTGCATGTTCTTCACCTTTTGATGACTGCGACAATGAGCAGAAACTTTCATTTGTGAATGTGTGGTCACAGATCATTCCTCAGAGATGTAATTTCATTGTACCTCAAATGCATTTTAGTAGAGTCTGTTCTAGGGTTGCCAGTCTCCAGGTAGTGGCTGGAGATCTCCTGGAATTACAGCTGGTCTCCAGGCCACAGAGATCAGTTCACCTGGAGAAAATGGCTACTTTGGGGGGTGGACTCTATGGAATTATGCCATGCCAAGGTCCTTTCCCTCCCCAAACCCTGCTTTCTCCAGGTTTCCTTCCCAGATCTGCAGGAATTTCCAAACTTGAAGCTGGCATCCCTAGTCTGTTCACACAATCAGCCCATCCTTCCTGGACTTCATTGGCAGGAGAGAGAAAGAGAGCGCAAGGCTCCTTCTATTAACTCTCCAGCCAAATGCCACCTGGTCCATCCTCTATGGTCACCTATTCTTTAGGAGAGTGAAGGACAGACAGCAAGGCCCATTCCCTTGGTGTACTTGAGCTTTTCTTTTTAAAAGAAAGCAAAATTTGAAGAGAGAGAGAGAGAGAGAGAAAGGAAGGAAGGAAGGAAGGAAGGAAGGAAGGAAGGAAGGAAGGAAGGAAAGCATGTGTGAGCTGGTTCTGAGTCACTGAAGAGACTCTTACTTTGGGATCATACCTCAGATCAGCATAGGATTGCCAGCTATATCCTGGCAACCATCAGGAGCCTTTGATGGGTGGATGTTATATGATGAAGCACTGCCTCTTTGAACCTGGAAGTGGCATCTTGACACTGTAGGAATTTGCTCATCTCTATGGTTTTTTACCATAGAGATGCAATTTCTCAAGCATCATGATGTCATTTTTGGGTACAAAACAGGGGCAGGAGCTTGCCCGCCACTCTTAAGAGGATGGCAACCCTAGTTCAGGTACATTACATTTGTTACCTCTGATGCAACCCCTCTTAACTCATTGGGTCTTTCTTCAGAGTAAATGTGCATAAGAACGTGCTGTTACTCTTTTGCTTTAAGGCAAGATTCTCTTCCCATTAATTCCATCTCAGGGAAGATATCAAGGCCTACAGCATGTTACTCAACTTGCCCTCCTTCCAAGAGGTCGTATATCCCTCAGATGAAATCGAGTCCTCAATAAAACCACTGGAGCTTCAAAAAATTTAGCTTGGCCTAATTGGGACTGACAGTCTGAGAGGAGGAAAAGCTACAAAAGTGTTTTTAGCACTGAGCAATTATAGCAATGATTACAGTGCCAGGGACACTAAGAGGATTTGCACTGGATTATATCTAATATTAACATGATCTAATGCTGCCTGAATATACAGCTCAGACTGGGCCTGGTTCTCAAAAGCAGCTTCTTTATCCTTTAGTTTCCCAAATTTTGAGAAAACGAAGGAAGAATTTCTCCAACCAGAAATCTAGCTGTGAATTTCTAGATGCTTTTTTAATCTTTAGAAAAGGAAATAATAACCTCTAAGTAATAAAAAAATACATTTGTCCCAGCCAGAAATAGTGCAGATTGCAGCTCAGTGTTTTCTAAGATTATATCCTGCGACTTTGGTAAGATTTTGAATCCACTTATTGCAGTCCAGTTTTGGTGGAAGTTCACCTTCTACCCTACTGCAGTTTCATGTTCTGTATATTACCAACCAAGGTGGCTTTGTAGCTTTCTGCCTTCTGACACTGATGCCTGCGCATCCATGTGCATCCAGAGCAGCTTGTCATGGAAAAATTAAGCAAGTGAAGCTTTCCCCAGGAAAAAACTGCATCTGCTTAATACCTTTGAATCACACTGCTGCTAAAAGCAGAGGAATGAAAAAGGTGACAACCTTAAATATAGACTCATCTAGAAGGACTCTTAAAAACTATGCAGATGCCTGCACTAATTACAGGTGCACAAATAACCACTGGTTCGGCTTGTGATTGGTTTGCCAGTCATGAATAGGGAGACACTTTTTCGTCAATCAGTTTGACTGTGAACAGCTGAAGTCCATTCATTGGGTTACTTTTCTCATGTCCAGGCAGTACACTACAGTGCAATCAGCAGCGTTTCATAGGTGAGAGGGACCGCCTCTCACCATATGTTCCCCGGAGGGCCCTTCATTTAGCAAATCAACATCTGCTGGTGGTTCCTGGCCCAGGGAGGTCCATCTTGCCTCAACCAGGGCCAGAGCCTTCTCAGCACTAGCACCAACTTGGTGGAACTCTCTGTCTGTGGAAACATGGGCCCAGCAAGATTTACTATCCTTTCTCCAGGCCTGTAAGATGGAGATGTTCCGCCAAGGTGAAGGTGGGAGGACCCCCCTTCTTCAACCGGCCTCCTGTTAGGGGGGACACTGACCCCAGTCTGTATAACATCTGTCAGTTCGCCATCTGCCCCATGGGTTTTAGTGAGGTTTTAGTGAGGGAAGGACGTGACTGCTGCTGGATTTTATAAATTGAACTTGGTTTTATTATGCTATCTGTTTTATATTGTGATGTAATCTGCTCTGAGCCTGCTCTGAAGGGAAAGTGGAATATAAATATAATAAATAAATAAATAAATAAATATACCTGTTCTCAGATAGACATAGGCACGAATGGAAAAAAAAACCCTAACACCCTGTTTGTCGTTCATTGCCATCCATGAACAACGAACAACAAACATGGACAAACATGAACGATTCCAGGACATGTTCATTGTTTGTTGTTCGTGGGGGCCAGAACTCACCCCCACCCCAAACCCCCCCAGTTAGCCCCCTCTCCTCAAACTCACTTACCTGGCCCTTTAAAGATCCCTGTAAAGGGCCCTGTCCTGGCAAAAACAGCAGTGTCTGCTGGCAGCTAGTTTGAGGAGTTACAAAAGTGACCTTCCCAATGTCCAATACCCACCAAATTTTCAGGGGACATAGTCTTCACTGTCCTCTGAAGACCCCCCAAGTTTCAGAGAGATTGCACCTGGGAAAGGCATGATCCACGGGTCTCCCTGTTGGCTGTCATTTTCTCTCCACAGTGGCAAAATCGGGACTCTTGGCTGGAAGTACGTTGAAGGGTTAAAGGCAGAAGGAAAGCCAGAAGGAGTTCAGACAGAGTTCAGTCCCTCCCTGCCTCCGGTTGCCAAGGGGATTGATAGCAGGTTCCAGACTGTCTGGCTTGAGGAATGGCTGCTGAAGGCAAGGATGGGGCCTCACGAACAGCTTGTTTGAGAACAGGGTTTTTTCTGTTTGTAATGTTGTTCGTGCCCATGTCTATTCTCAGATAGCCCAATGGGAGTACTACTTTGCTCCCCTTCCACAGACATGTTGCTGGCAGCCAATTGTATAAATAAACACTAAACAGTCTACAAACCAATCAGTCAGTCAGCAATTATAAGTAAATCTTGTATTATTTTAAAAGTCTTGCCATTTGCTGTTTCCTTAAGCCCATGGACCACGTTACCAATGTTCACTCACACATGCATGTTTTTGCATGTGTAAGGTCAGCCCCTCATATCATTTAATTACCCATCCCAACCATTAGTAGAATTGCTTCACTGGCTGCACAGATGCAAAAGTCCCCACAAGGCAAGAAAGTAAAACTTACCATGACTAGGAACTAAACTCCATCATCGCAGATACTGTGCAGCTGCAAAGCTATTCAACCACAATTTGAGGCAGATGGCAAACAGGTGAATGGATCCAAGATTATTGTGGCTGCTGAACACAATATCTTCCTATTGAACGTATTTGCTATGAAGTTCACAGCGTCCCTAGAACTAATCAGGTGTGAGCTTGCTTACTCCAGTAGCTTGATTCTGCCAGATAATTGTACTACATATTAACTGCAAAGGAGAATTGTACTACATAATGGTTGCAAGTGAGTGGTAAAACTGTTGTAACCACCCAAAGACAGTTCATCATATTAAATAAGCATAACCTGATTTCCCTGTTTTGTAAGATTTGTGTGGGCAAAATGTACTGGTGAGGAATGAGGAAAAATAAATGCTTTAGATAGATCACTGGTTGTAAAGGAAATGGTGGGAAAGGTCTCAAAGGGCATTAAAAATGTATCATCTTGAAAAGGATGGAGGCACTTCAATTATTCTGTGAAAACATGTATTTCCACTCTGATGCTAGCTCTTGAAAATAGCACTGCAGGTTTGATTTTTAATAGGAAAGAGCTACCTTTGGAAGGGGCCTATTGTCTGTTGCCCGTGCTGCCTCCTCCCTCTCCAATCTCCCGAGCAGTTTTATAATTTATTTTAAAAGTTGATGATGGTTGTTTCTTGGGAAGACAATGGTAAACAATAAACATACATACAGTAAGCATATAGATACTGCTTTAATTTTTTTTAAGCCACCTGAGATGGTGGATCCACCTTTCTGCCTGCCATATTGCAATATAGGCTGAGTGCTCTTTAAAGAGTACAACTGTTGTCTCCATAAATAGGATGCAGTTGGGTTTGGAGCTGAGCACATCCCAACTGCCTCTTGTAGTAACAATATACCATATTGTCCATTTAATATTGATATATACAACATGTATTTGCAGATCAGAGATTACTGGAAACATAATAGCTTGGTTTAATATAGTTCCCAGAGCTCAGAGCACCTGCCACTGGGCATAAAGCTGATTTCTGAATTTCAGAAATGGCTCAGATTGATCTGATATGACTTTTAAATGGGGGTCAGAAAGATGGCCTGATGCCTAGGTGAAAGAATTAATTTGTAATTTTAAAATGTCATTTTCCTGTGCAGGTAGATACAACCACAGGGTCAAAAAGCTGCATCACTGCAAGTGCAGTACGGCACACAGGTTTTCCACTTTAACACACCAACTGTTACCACGTACCTCATAACCAAGAATCAATAAAGCCAAGGCAATTTCCTTAACATGCCATCTAGAAGAGATTATGGAAGAGGCGGGGGAAAGGCTTTCCTGAGCAGCAAATGCCTTCCTAAAGTTCAAATGAGGCCATATATAATAAAATAAATTCAATCTCTATTTTCACTCCTTGCAATTTTAGTGGAGACTAAATGAAATGGAACTGTGTTGATTCTAACCAGCTCAATATATCCTCCCGTTCTAATAACCAAGGTCATTTTTACCTTCGTGGAAAGAGAAGCCACATATAAAATACACATCCTGACTAAAGGGGGCAAAACATACATAATTTTTTTTTAAATTCTGGTTGATAGGTGATCTATTATCCTATTCATTTCTTTGCATAGCTGATCTTTTATATATATAGTGATTAACCTTGCCTAGTTTGCTGTGGAGGAGAGAAATCACGTATTTTAATATTTTAAGAATGAGAGAAGAATGGTTTTAAAACACAAATGTGCGTTATACAACAAGTATCAAGGAGGCCATCTATTTGGAGAGATGGAATTAGGGCAAGTTTTCCTGCTGAGTTGGTTATTAACTGGTGGTTGTTACAGTATTAATCAGAAATGCCTGGCTAAGTGCTTAGCCTGCATTTTGGGATCGCCAGCAAAGGATGACAAAATGCTTCGACACCTTGCAACAGTGTATTGCCACCCTTATTAATAGGAATGGAAAATATATGCATAACAATTTTTCCATATTTAGTATCTCAGCAACTCCGAGGCCACGGGATCATCTCTTCAGGGCCATTTTAATAATAGGATATGCCTGGGTAGCTGCCTCGAGCCTCTCATTTGAGGACCTTACATTGGAGTACCTGCTCAGCTCTTAGTCCTTGCAATTCTTATAGCCTACAGAAGGGGAAAGTTGCTGCTGAAAAGAGTATGCTGGCAGTCCAAAAGAGCCTTTATATTGTCAAGATTTTGTAAAGCATTTTTGTAGGACTGTATTGGAAATTATGACAATAGCTATAGGCTTGTAAAACTACACGTGTTGTCTTTGTTGGGGTAGTCCAAATCTGTCCAAGTGGACCTGGAGGCACTGCATGGTGGAGGGAAGGGAACAATAAGCTGGGCCATGATGACTCCTCCTGAGGCACTTGCACAAGGCTATTTTAACAGGAAGTCCTACAGTGTGAGGTCTTACCCTCCTGGTGGGGGAGGACTTGGTGCTTTTCTTCCTGGCCTCCTTGCATGCACGCGAAGTGGGGCGTGCTCCCAGCAGGTGCAATGATGTCACTTCTGGAAGTGATGTTATTGCACCCGCCGGCAGGCATGCTCATGCTTTGTATGTGTGCAAGTAGCCAACAATGGGACTTGTTACCTTGCCCAGATCTAGGGATCCCATTCCTCCGATGGGGGCAGGGGATCCCCCGTTCCCAGCCTCCACCCCACCACTGCAGTGCTAACCTGACTGGAAATGGGCCTGGGAGCTCCGCAGCTCTCTCCTACACTCCCCGGAAGACTTCCTTGTTGTTCTGAAAATGACGTAATTCCCGGCACAACAAGGAAGTGAAAGTTCCAATGTGGAGTTAATTTGATAAAAATCGGGCTCCAACACTAATTTGGGGCCCAATTTTTATTAAATCAGACCTGCATGCATCCCTCTACTTATGCATCATGCCATTAATGCTGTCACCTTTTGCCAGATGGTCAACCAAAACAAAGGACCACAGTGTGAAGCTATAAAGAATGCATATACAACACCGTGCACAGGCTGATAGGCTAACTCCTGAAAGCCTACTCAAAGTTTTCCATGTAATCTATGTGAAGCCTTTTTCCAACTAAATAATTTATTAAGACCTCTCTTGTATGTAATTATATAATAAATAACAAAGTAAAAATAATATTCACAGTTCCACAAAGTCCACCTTCCAAAGCTTCCATTTTCTCCAAGGGAACTGATTTGATGTCTGGAGATGAGTCATAATTCCAGTTGTAATTCCAACATGAAGGGTTGACAAATCTGGATTGGGAAATTCCTGGAGATTTGGGGGGAGAATTTGGAGAGGGTAGAGTGCGGGAAGGGGAAAGATCTCAGAAGGTCATACAGTCCACCTTCCAAAGTTGCCATTTTCTCTAGGGCTGAACTCTGTAGTAGATTCTAGGAGAACTCCAGCCCTCAACTGGAGGTTGGCAACCCTAGTATACATGCAAGGCTCCTGAAAAAAAAATTGGGTGACAGCCAGTGTGAAATCTGAGGTTTGGGAGCAAAGGATGTTAGAGCTGAAAGCAATAACAACAAACAACAACAAACGACAACAAACAACAACAACCATGTGCTTATATACCACTCTTCTGGACAGATTAGTGCCACACTCAGAGCAGTGCAATTATTATCCCCACAATACAGCTGAGGACCTGGGGCTGAGAGCAGAGGCTTACCCAAGGCCATCTGCTGAGCGCATGGCAGTAGTGGGAGCTGAACCAGAAGAGTGCTGGCTTGGAGCCCAGCCACGTAACCACTATGCTACAGCAAGTGGAGCACTCCATTGCAGCGGACATCCACACACAGCATCCCTCTGCTTAGGTTTCTCCTAAAATACACCCATATGAGGGATTAGCTATATGCAAGTTGGAAGCACTTTTACCTGATAGGTAGGAGTCAGAGGGAATTGTCTTTCTTTGCTCTGGTGGTATGTCTTGTAGAACTCTCCTACTGTGCACAATCCTTGAAATTGGTCTGGGATGAAAATAAAAGAGCATTTGAGAAGCATTTTTCTCTCTCTGTTCAAGATGTTCCAGCAGAAGCACTTAGCTCTTGTACCGAATAGGCCTTGACTTCTTCCTCTAATTCCAGAGTTGTTAATCTTATGCTGCACTCTGTGGGATAGGAATGGAGCCAGCAAAGGAAGAAGAAAACAAAACAAACTGCCCCAAACTTCCTCACATGTTCAAATTGCAGTCAAAAAAGGACCCATCTGTTTCTGCTTAACGTTAGGCTAGCAGTGTCTGTTTCCTGGCCTCTGAATGAACCAGGCCCACAAACCTAGACAAGCTTGGATAGTCAAAACAATTGTTTTTATGATTTGTACACATCTATTCATCCAATTAAGATCTTCTGAATGACTTGACATCAATCCAATTAAAGGACTCTTGCTCAGCCCTGTATCCATAGTTGTCTTCTATATTATTTTCTGGATTCAGGGATTTCTACCAGTACTTGAGCTATGCATTCCCTGTCCCTGATTTACTTAGAAAAAAAAGAAATCAATAAAAACTAAGGAGATGGACTTTGTCTCTTCTGGTAAGTAATATAGTAGTCCTGAATCAACTGAGAAGCTTGAGAGAAATCCTAAGCAATTCTACTCAGAATTCTACTCAAGTCTACTCTGTGGGGCTTGCTTGCTCCCCAAAAAGTGTCCTTGGGATAACACTGCCAGTTACTTGGTTACTTGGAAAAGGGTTCAGAAAGGAAGGATTGCTATCGGTTCCAGTGCTATTTCTGTGTGAGCCCAGGATAGTGTCTAGCAGTGCTGCCACTATGTCAGTATTAGTGATATGCCAGCACCCAAGCTTTAAGTTTCTAGGACTGTACGTGGGACTACAGCCAAAATTGTTTTTTCTCAACACTTAGAGCAGATGTTTGCCATTGTTTTGCTTTCTCTCCCTCAAATGTGCACATTTCCCAGTGGCTATAAAAATCTACACTCTTACTGACACAGAACCAAATGTCTCAATTTCTGCCTTCACTGTTAAACTGTACTCGAGGCAAACATTTCAGTAAGATGCTGAGAGCTAAAACAGCATGGGTGGATTGGAAGGGAATGTATGATGTTTTTTAGCCCTACGCCCTTCCTTCTTCCCCTGGAATGTTTGCAGACACTCCCTCCCTTCCTGAATCTAAATGAAAACTATTTTTCAGACTCATAATTTATGTGGATGGAGAGCAAAGCTCTCAGGGTCACAGGTCTTTCTTTAGCCCTGTAGTGCACATTTGCAGGAGTCTCCCAATTGATTACTCCCCAAGGCAAGTGCCATATTTGCACACAGACCTGTAGCTAAGTTGGATATTGTGAAAAGGAAAGAGGGCGTTGATTCTGCTAAACTGACATTTTAGTATGTTCCAGGCACTCCCCTCAATTTCTTAATGTTAGTTTCAGTGTCATGTTTTCCTTGAGAAGCTGCTTATGGATATTTTATGTGGCTTTTCACTTCTAAATTAGTGGATATTATAAGTATCTAGCCACTGGTTTCATCCCACTGCACTCTGAAAATGTTGAATTAATGGAAATCCATAGTATGACACGATCTTTTGAAGAAGAAAACTGGTTTGCGCTTACCTGTAATTTTTTTTTTTTTTTGAAAATTTTTATTGGGTTAGAATCCATTATTTCCACATTTACATTCAATTTTCCCCAATTTTTTCATCTCTAACCCCCACCCTTTCCCCCCCCTTTTTGTTGACTTCCAACAGCTTTCCAACCCTTTGTCCCCTTTCCCTTACTTTTATTAGCTTCCTCTATCTAAAACAAATATATATTCTCCATTATTCTAAGCAGTACATCCTTAACTATTTTTAACATTATATGCCCAAACTGTAAGCCTTTGTTTCCATCTTAGATAAACAATTTATCCCAATTTTTCAATTTCAGGTATTTCTATATATCATAAACCATATAGATCATACATTCGTTTATATCAAACAATTTGACTTATTCTCTATATATATTACTCATTCTATCTTTTTATAATAGTTCTATATATCTCTCCTCACGTAGTCAATCAATTTGACCCATCTATATCTTCAGACATTCAGTTTGGTACAAAACTTGTCAGAAAAAAAAAGAAAATATTGTTAGTTAATCGCTCCTTATATTTAGTCCTTATAATTAATTATTTTCTCTATGTTCTGTTTGTTAACCTATATATATCTATATATATGTCAATCTATTAATCTGACTGCTTATTAATTCACATTTATCTCTTCTCCCCCCGGTAAAGTCTCCCCCCTCTACTTCAATACTTCAGTAGTTCTCAAACTGCCACAGTTTTCCTCCCACCTCCCATTTCTTCTCCAGGTATTGTTTCAGCTTCTCCCAGTCTGTGTTGAACTGCCCTGAGTCCAGATCTCTCAATTTTCTTGTCATCTTGTCCATTTCAGCCATATACAGCAATTTGTAAGTCCAATCTTCAATAGTTGGCACTTCTTGTACTTTCCATTTTTGCGCATACAAAAGTCTAGCTGCTGCTGTCATATAAAATATCAACGTCCTGTGTTGGGCTGGAATTCCCTCCATTCCCAAGTTCAGTAGCAGGAGTTCTGGGTTCTTATTAATTTGAAATTGTAAAATTTCACTCATTTCTCTTATTATTTCCCCCCAGTACTGCCTGGCTACCTCACACGACCACCACATATGATAGAGGGAGCCCTCATGCTTCTTACATTTCCAGCATTTATTAGAAGTATTCGAATTCCCTAGCGCAATCTTCTTTGGTGTCATGTACCAACGATAGATCGTTTTATAAATGTTCTCTTTGATATTAATACATGTCGTTGTCTTCATTGTAGTTTTCCACAAGTATTCCCATGCCTCCATTGTTATTTCTTTATTAAAGTTTATAGCCCATTTCACCATTTGTGTTTTAACTATCTCATCCTCGGTATACCACTTCAACAGTACTTGGTATACCTTGGATATTCTTTTCTTATCTTCTTTAAGAAGGGTCTGCTCTAGTTCCGAATTCTCTATTCGTATACCTCCCTTTACAGAGTCCGAATTATATAAGTCTCTGATCTGTCTATACTGGAACCAATCGTAGTTAGGTGATAGTTCCTCTTGTGTCTTTATTCTAAGTTTGGATGCTTCAGTTTTAGTTATTTCTTTATACGTTAAACATTGTTGTTCATTATCAACAGCTCTCGGGTCTATCACCTCATATGGAACCACCCACAAAGGGGTTCCTTCTTGTAGATAAATTCTGTACTTCTTCCAGATTATGTATAGACTTCTCCGAACAAAGTGATGCAGGAACATCGAGTTGACCTTTACTTTGTCATGCCATAAATATGCGTGCCATCCAAATATTTTTTTATATCCCTCTAGGGCTAATAGTTTCTTGTTCTTTAATGTCATCCATTCTTTCAACCAAACTAGGCAGATTGCATCATGATAAAGTCTCAGATTGGGCAGTTGCATTCCGCCTCTTTCCTTTGCATCTTGTAAAACTTTCACTTTCACTCGAGGCTTCTTGCCTGCCCAAACAAAATCTGATATTTTCCTCTGCCATTTTTCAAATTGTTTGGAGTCTCTGATGATTGGTATTGTCTGTAGCAAAAACATTACTCTTGGTAACACATTCATCTTAACTGCTGCAATCCTGCCCAACCATGACAAATTCAATCTATTCCATTTAATCAAGTCTCTCTCTATCTGAGTCCATAGTTTTTCATAATTGTTTTTGAATAGATCTATGTTCTTTGCAGTTAATTCGACTCCCAAATATTTCACTTTACTTGTTACTTCACAATCCGTTGTTTCCATTAACAATTGTTGTTTCTGCTTAGTCATATTTTTGCATAATATCTTTGACTTCTTTTTGTTAATGAAGAAACCTGCCAAGTCTCCAAACTCCTTGATCTTATCTATCACTCTTGGCATGTTCTCCAATGGGTCCTCTACAATTAACATTATGTCATCCGCAAATGCTCTGACCTTGTATGAATAGTCCTTTATTTTTATTCCACGAATTTCATCGTCTTGACGTATTTGTATCATCAGAATCTCCAATACTAAAATGAACAACAATGGAGATAACGGGCAACCTTGTCTTGTTCCTTTACTTATCGTCAATTTCTTGGTCAATTCATCATTCACCACAATTGCTGCAGTCTGGTCTCTATAAATTTCCTTAATTGCTCTGATGAATCTTTCTCCCAATTGTAGCTTTTCCATAGTGGCAAACATAAAGTCCCAGTTTAAATTGTCAAACGCTTTTTCAGCGTCAACAAAGAAGAAACCAACCTCTTTATCACAACGCTTGTCATAATATTCAATAGCATTGATCACTGTCCTTAAGTTGTCTCTTATTTGTCTGTCTGGCAAAAAGCCTGCTTGTTCCTCCTCTATGACTTCCGAGAGCCACCCCTTCAATCTCTCCGCCAATATCTTCGCAAAAATTTTGTAGTCATTGTTGAGTAGCGATATAGGTCTATAATTTTTCACATTAGTCAGGTCTTGGCCCTCTTTTGGGATCAATGATATATTCGCTTCACTCCAAGTTTCTGGAATCCTTTGATCCCTTAAAACCCCATTCATCACCTCTTTTAGGAATGGTGCCAGTTCATTAGCCATTGTCTTATAGAATTTAGCCGTAAGTCCATCTGGCCCTGGCGCCTTTCCTAGATTTGCAGATTGTATTGCCTTACTTATTTCCTCGTCAGTTGCTTCACTATTCAACTTATTTCTCCAAGCTTCCGAGATTTCTGGAAGTTTGGTTTTCTCCAAATATGACGCTATTGATTCTTTGTTTACTTCTTTTTTATTATACAGCTTAGCGTAAAATTTATAAAAGGCTCTACTAATGGTAGCCTGCTCCAAATACGTTTTGTTATCTTCGCAAATTTTATTTATTATCTTCTTTTCCCTTTTCTTCTTCAATTGCCATGCCAGGTACTTCCCAGGTTTATTAGCACCCTCAAACGCTTTTTGATCGCTTACCTGTAATTGTTGTTCATCTAGGTCTTTGTGTAGGCATATGTGGGAAGGCACTTGTGCAGGCTGGCCACTTGGAACAGGATTTTCTTAGCTTTTAGGCTACTGAGCGGGCGACCCCCTCCCCCCGTACCACTCCAGGGCAGTTTTTTCTCACCAAAAATGGTCACATGGCTTAGAGAGGTGCCCCCCCCTTTCCCTTTGCAGGACTGCTTGGCCCACTGCTGTCTCTCTTCACATCCACTGCATAGTGTTTGACAAAAGTATCCACCTAAAACCATGTAGCCACCTAGCAGATGTCCACCAGTGGCATCCCTCGAAGGAACGCAGTGGAGGCAGCTTGTACTCTTGTTGAATGGGCACAGCGAGTAAATGGGCAAGGGACTTGAGCAGACTAATAACATATTTTAATAGCAAGTATCTAGATATTGTATGAGATGACGCAGCTTTGCCTTTCTTGGAGCCAGAATGGCAAACAAAAATGGAGAGTCCTTCCAAAAGGATTGAGTTCTGTCCATATAAAATAAAACAACTCTCCTCATATCCAACATGTGTAGCATACATTCTTGAGAAGTTGTGGGTTGGGAAAAAACACTGGGAGGGAATTGGAAAGTGAAGACTTGCCAATCTGAGAGAAATGAGATCTGGACACTACGCTGGGTGAGAACTGCAAACTAGTATGCATCACCACTTTATCAGGAGACACCTGTAGGAAGGGGGGATCCAGCCTTAATGCTTACAGTTCACTAACTCTCCCGGCTGATATAATAGCCAGCAAGAAGGCCACTTAGAGGAAAGAAGAGGCAAAGGGCATGTTGCCAATGACTTGAATGGTTTTAACATCAGTCTGGCTGAGACCAGGGAGAGGGACCATTGTGGTACCAAAAGGGCCCTCGGTGGGTACAAATTATATAGTCCTTTCAAAAACAACTTTGACAACGAACATACCAAAGAACAAATCAGGTGCAGAAACATATTTTTCTGCACCAGGATCACCATTGCTGTTCATGCAAATATCTGCTGTTTCCTGTGCCGTTCACTACTATGGCCAACATAACTGTTCTTGAAGAATTCTTCTCCACAAAGTTACCTTAGAAAGAGACATGAGTTTGCTGCTAGTAATGTAAAGAGACCTGACAGTGCATTTTTACTTGCATGAGCAACCATGCCAATAGGACACAGTCACCTGAATAAGGATGGTACACCTGAGTGGCATTCAATAGCATTTGAGTAGCTATATTTTCAAACGTGTAATGACTTTACTGGCAGCTAAATTTTCAGAAGTGTCCAGCAGTTACTAGCTCACACTATGATACGTATCTTTCAAAGGATATGTTCATGTCCTCCTAATATCTTCCCTTCCACAGCTCTAGGGATGTTTTCCTCACAGGCTAGAACATTGAAGTACCTTTTATAGCCAAGTCTGCATCAGTGGGAATAACTGCAGAAGCCACAAATTCCCACCAGGGATGTAAAAATCCTTTCAGATTAGTGGCATTTGCTGAGTTCATATAGATAAATTTTGTCCACTCCAATATTTGTACTTGCCAAACTGAGATTCTTTTGAATTGCCCTGACATATTATGTAATGCCCTGAGAGCCAGTTTGATGTAGTGAGCGCGGGACTGTAATCTGGAGAGCTGGGTTTGATTCCCCACTCCTCCACTTGAAGCCAGCTGGATGACCTTGGGCACAGCTCTCTGGAGCTCTCTCAGCCCCACCCACCTCACAGGGTGTTTTGTTGTGGAGATAATAATAACATACTTTGTAAACCGCTCTGAGTGGGCATTAAGTTGTCCTGAAGGGCGGTATATAAATCGAATGTTGTTGTTGTTGTTATATTTGCAGATCAGAAAGTGTCAAGAGGCAAGAGCAGTGGCGTGGATCCAATCTTCCTCCACGGAGCCTTCCTCCAACCTAAAGAGTCTTCTACCACCTTAAGTGGCTCTTCCTCTTGCTGCCTCTTGCTGCTTCCTTAAGCTGGAGGGCTTTGCTCAGTGGAATCATAGGATAGCTATAAGGCACATTCCATTGATGAAAGGAGGTGCTTCTTCAGTGTGCGGCTGCTTGAGTGTGTAGCAACTTTTCAATTTTTTCTAGTTTGATCACCTCATTATGAGTTTCTCACTGTAAACCACATTCTAAGACAATGCAAGGACCACTGCCCTTTTGTAATCTTTACAGGAACATAAGAGGTGCCCTGTGGCATCTAATCAAGCATAAATTGCATTGGAGGGCCAACAAACAGGGCATAGAGGCTCTCAAGGACTTAGGTGATGGTTTTACCAACCCATGTATTTGTTTTAGGCATTTCTGGAAAGGTTCAAACAACTCTTCCTAAATTAAGTCAGTCATCTTACAACCATTAGAGATGACTATAGAAAATAAGTTTGCTCATATTTCTATCACTCTCTTCATCCTGTGGCAAGGAGAGGGCATCTGTCTTGCAAGAACTACCCTGGAATAACTTTTGTCCTGCCTCTGCAAACTCCACTTTTCAGATGTTTCATATTTGTGTGGCAAAAGCTGGCCCAACTTGAACCCTGCATGTTCCAAATAGATGTCTTTCCACAGGCTGCTACGATCAGTGTGAATATGGCTGATTCTGTGACTCTCATACGTTGACATTTATTTATTTATTTAAAACATTTATATGTCACCTTTCCACCAAAAATAGGGTCTCCAAGGCAGCAAACCACAAATATTAAAATATTACTGCATATTAAATATTAAAACATACTGAATACTGCATACTGCGCACAAATATTAACACACTAAAAACATTAAAATGGTTAGCATAAACTCTGCCATATGTGGAATCATTTTAGGTCTTAAATAACTTTAAAGGACATTTTTTACCATGCGGTAGCACACATACATAGCCACAGAAACCTAGACATATCACTATTTTTTAGATTTCCACTTCTAGCTTGCTCAACTGACAGCACAGAACCCTACTGGTCTTCATTTCAAGATTTCTTTTTACATGGAATGTGGCTATTGTCTTCCCCATCATTTGACCAGAGGAAAAATTAAGGAAATTCAGGCAAACAGCATCACATGTGCATGGACCCCCCCTCCCCCCCACAGAGGAACTCTTGGATAATTGCATTCTAATAGAAGCCACATTTGGCCAGAACTCTATGCTATATTGTACTAATCTTAATTACTAATTCAGCATTGATTGGTGATTAAATCTGAATCTGAATATGTATGCTGCCACTCTAACCCCCCGCTGTGTGTGTGTGTTTATTATGGCCTAAATCCTATTTTCCATTCTCAAAAGAAGCTCAGCAGAAATAAAAGAAAGTGAGTTGATGTATCTTACCCCACTGCCTTTTGGTGGATGTGCTTAGAAAAAATATTTGAATCATCTATTATCATAATAAAAGACAATGCCCCTATATTAAGTTGAAGACTTTTCTCATGTTTATTTTCTTTTTTCCATTTCAGCCAAGTGAAACACATATGCGTGCATGTCAGCTGATGTGCAACATCCGTGTCCGCAATACGGTTCAAGGTTGCCTTGGCAACCAGTGGAAAAGGTTTTGAAGAGCTGGCAAGGCCGGCACTAATCAAAATGAGCATTTGTGGAGCCTCTTCTCCAGGTGGGTGAAAAGAGACTCCCTGCTGGGTTCCCTGGCCCAGGCTGCTTTGAAATAGCAAGCTCTATTTTTCAGAAAAACAAGACAAGCCCACTTCCTCCCTTTCCATGGTGAAATGCAGCCACTGATTAAAAGTTCTGAGACGATTCTTTGAAGCCTCTGATTAATAGGTTCCTTTATGAATCCAAATTAGACAGTCAACATATTTTTTTCACACCCCACAACTACTATTACGAAAATGTTTGTTGTTGTTAGTACTGCTGCTGCCTTTTACATGTTTAATCTCCCTCATGTGCATCTGTGCCAGATGGCCATGTGAGAACCAGTGAAGATAATCTCTCTGCCTTTAGCAGGAAGAACTTAACACCCTCACTGCTGCGGATGCCTGCTGTCACCCCCTGATAGGCAACTCAGGTGATCATACCAGGTTTCTTCTGATGTGGAAGGCACCACCGGGTAAACATGATGGTCATTATTGCCTATCAGACATTTGCCCCACTTTACATCATACCACAGAACGTGCTTCCTACACTGTGGTAACTCTTGGTGGTATGTTCCTCTGCTCAGGCATTTTACAGTGTTTTCTATTTTTCAGTCAATCAAGCAACAGTGTAGAAATGGGCAGACCTGCAGTATGTCTCACCAGATCCCACATTCAGCATCATATCATGGATTCATAAAATTGAACCCCAAAGTCACTAAATGTCACACAGCAACCAACCAATCCCCTCAAATCCATGCAATTCAAGATGGTAAGGAAACACCGAACAGGCACAACATATCTGAAGTGTTCGGTTTGACATGTACATTCTCTTGTATTTAGTTATTCACAGGGCTTTTTTTCTGGGAAAAGAGGTGGTGGAACGCAGTGAGTTGCCCTAGGAGAAAATGGTCACATGGCTAGTGGCCCCGCCCCCTGATCTCCAGACAGAGGGGAGTTGAGATTGCCCTCCGTGCTGCCGAGCGGCGCGGAGGGCAATCTAAACTCCCCTCTGTCTGGAGATCAGGGGGTGGGGCCACCAGCCATGTGACCATTTTCAAGAGGTTCCGGAACTCCGGGGATTCGGTTTCGTTTTCTCAGCCATGCCGGACGCTCCTCTCGGCTGGTCCGGGAGGAAACGACCGGGCACCCTGACCGGGCGGCTGATCTGCAAGGATTAGCCCCCAGGACTCCCAGGGAGGGAGCCAGGGTCCGGGACGCGGCGGGAAGAACTCCCCGAAATCAATGCGGGGAGGGAATTGCCCGTTTGTCCCTATGGAGGCCGGCAGATGTGCGCGGCGCCTCGAGTGCCGCCGGGCAACGAGAAACGGCAAGTAAAAGAAACAGGCGGAAGCCTGTAAACAAGCGAATCCCTTCTGTTCTACAAGCGTTTGTGAAGGAGAGGTTGATCTGAAGAAGACTCGCTCTTCCCCTTCGTGGAGTTCCAGAATTTTGTTGGCGCCCCCCCCCAAAATGGCAGCAAAGAAGCAAAGTCCCGCTCTCGGTAAGTCAATCTCGGCCACCTTGCAGAAAGGGGAGTCGCTCGAAGAATTGGTGCGCAGGGCGGTGGTGGAAGCCATAAAACCCTTTGTTGACAAGCTGAACGAAACTGATCAAAGGGTGGGCTTAATTGAAAGCGAGGTGAAAACCATTAAGGCAGCAGCGGGGGGGGCAGAAAAGTCTGCTCTGGAAAGTGCGTCACTTGTGAAGGCTACAAAAAAGGAGTTGAAGTTGGTGGAGAACCAACTGATCGGGCTACAAGTGGAACGAACGCAGACAATTTTGCGTCTCCAAAACATGAAAGAGGAGGAAAATGAGGATCTGTGGGATTTGGTCTCGGAACTACTGGCGACACCCGCGAGGACGACTAAAGAAGAGGTTAAAAGCGCCATTTTGGAGGTCCGTCGGGCTTCTTCAAAATATGCAACAAAGCGACAGTTGCCTCGTGAGATCATTATTGATTTTTCAACTAAAAAGATTCGGGACACCATCCTATATAACTCATACAATGCGGATTTGGACTTTATGGGTTTGAAAGTCAAGATTTTGAAGGACGTTCCATTTCTAGTCCGGAAACGGCGTTTTAAATATAAAAAGTTTGCAGCTCTTCTGAGGGACCATGGAATAAAGTACAAATGGTTATTCCCGGAAGGAATATGGTTCAGATATAAAGATCAGGCCTATAAGATATTATCAGAAGATCAACTAAAGGATTTTGAGAATAAAAACCCAGAACTCTGCTGCACCAAGAACGAAGAAAAGGAGGAGCCGGAGGGGGGGGAGGAGGAGAGCATTGCAACAGCAGTTGCACAGAGAGAATTGCGTCCGGGACCCAGAAGGGGGAGGAAAGTTTAATCAGAATTTGAAATGTTTATTCTCTGTATGATTAACCACTCCATCATTATTCTATGGAGCTATTTTTGTATTATGACAGTATGAAGGGAAACATTGAAGTGTAGTGTTTAGTGTTTGTAGTTCATTCCCCCCCCTTTTCTTTTTCCACTCCCCTTTGTCCCTTCCCTCTTCCCTTTCCTTGTGATAGTCTGGTGTAGTGTTTTGTAGTTATGAAAAATAAAAAAAAAATAAAAAAAAATAAAGAGGTTCCGGAACTCCGTTCTACCATGTTCCTGCAGAAAAAAAAGCCCCAGGTATTCATTTAATTATTCCAAATATTTATATTCAACCTTTCTATTTAAAGAAAATACTGAAAGTGATATAGAATAATTTAAAAAGATAATCTATGAAAGCCAGTTAAAAACTGGATAAAAGTAGCAGCATGCAGTTAAAAACACCTGGAACATAAAAATCTTCTACTGCTACCAGAAGCTCTTCAGTGAAGAAGTCAGGTGAATGGCTGGATGTGAAGAGTTTAAATATTTAATTTTGTATTTATTTCATTTCATCTCAATGAGCCTCAAAGCTGCTTACATTATTCTCTCCTCTAGTTTATCCTCACAACAACCCTGGGAGCAGGGTTGGATCTATGGTTGCCGGTGCCCAGGGCAACCGAAGACCGGCCACTCGTGCACGCGCATAGCATGCACGTGCTCCAGGTGCTCCGTGATGACATCACTTCCGTGACGTCATGATGTAGGGTGTTGCATGCCACGCCACAGCAAGCCGACTGTCCCAGCACGCCGCGGAGCTGGCACCAGCAGCGTGAGTGGCTGGGAGTCCTCCCGCACCATTCGCCTGCCCCACAGGACAGGAGGTGGCCAGCTTCCTGCGTGACCCCTGTCCTGCAGGGCAGGCGAATGGCATGGGCGGCCTCCCAGCCACCTGCGCTGCCTTTTGCCTGCCCCTCAAGACAGGGGGCATGCGGCAAGTGCCCCCCCATGTCCTGCCCCCCGTGTGCTCCTGGGGCTGGCAGCTGTGCCTGACAGCACAGCCTCTTTGGCAGCACCGGGGGCAGGCTACCTCCCCTCCCCTCCCCCCCGGTCGATCAGGCCCTGCCTGGGAGGTAGGTTAGGCTGAGAGGGTGTAACTGGCCCAAGGTCACACAGCAAGCTTCCATGGCAGAGTGGGGATTTGAACCTGGGTTTGCCAGATTCTAATCCGACACTCTAACCACTATACCATAGAGCAGAGGTGGCATCTCAGCATGCTGTCTTTGCAGGTTCCCATTGACCACTGGCCATGCTCTTTTGGCAATCGAGAGAGAATGGGTGAAGGAGATCCTTCAGATATCTTCAATCTAGGCTATTTATGGCTATTGTGTGTGAATAATGTATATACTAAAATATATAGTATAGATCCAACCAGCTTTTCTGCAGGTGAAAGGGGGAAAAGGAAAGATCTCCAGTTTTGGTAATCTGTATTTTTAACCACTACGTTCACTAGATTGATCTAAGAAACCCAACAGTCTTCTAATATAGCTGTTCATTCTCTCCCTGTAGGGGTGCCAGGTCCCCTTACCCTTCTGGTGGGGGGTTAGGGGGACCTGGCACTAACTTTTTTTTGCTCCTGGCACAGCATGATGACATCACTCCTGGGAGAGACATTGTCACACTGCACCAGGCGTGCACCCAGGAGGTTTGTTCCCCTGCCTTTTCCCTCTGCTGACCAAGTGGGGGGGGGAGTGGGGGAGTGGGGCATCTCCCGCCCCCACTGTGGTAACTGGCAGCCCTATCTTCCTGATGGCACCCTGAGTTGAGGAGTCTTGATCTATTCCTGACTACAGAGGTAAACCTCAGGGTCTATGTTTAAAATATGGGTTCTGGTACTTGCATCGATTTACTCTCGCAGTGTATTTTAGGACAAGGCATTTAGCATGGCTATTACAAAATTTATAGCAGTCAATCCGCTCTGAGCAGTTTCAGAAATCTGCAGTGCTGTCCTAGCCAACAAAAACAGAGACCTAGCTAAGCAAAGGAACAGCAAACTCAGCAGAAATGAGGGCTTGTTGTTCTATTTGCAGTGGAGAAAAGAGGGGGGAAACGCCCTCTGCCCACAGAAATACGATTCCATTTTACTCCCAACACTGGCAGTCTTAGAATGGAAAACATAAAAAATAACAGGAAAGTTTTCTTAGAGTTGGAGAAGCCACTGAATAGCTTGCAAACCTGCCCTGCCTGCAGCAACAACACTCGGCCGCCTTGCTGAACCCAGCCATGAGTCCAGCCCTTTGGCTCATTAGATTTAACAAGAGCAATTCTCAACAGATGAAAAGTCATTCCTGAGCTGTAGATGAATTTCATCTTTCATAAAACGAGGAGTAAAATGTTCTCAGTTATCTTTAAAACAATAAAGGAATTAGAAGCCATCCCCTTTAACTAACCTGCTCTAAAATAATGATTCCCTCCTGCTTTTGTATACGTTGGACCAGCAGCGCATATGATAAAATTAAGCAATGGCTTCAAGTGTGCCCATCCCATCTCGTGGGGCTATCCTGCCACTACAGCCACTTACCAGTGCCAGGGGAGGGTCAAAGACATATAACAACAATAACAACCAGCAATGTGACTGAAGTGACATTGGCATGGCAGGCAGTTGGGAGGCGCAGGTGGCCTTCTAGCCCGTGTAGCTGCCTGCGCTGCTGCCATCAGCTCTGAGCACTCCCAGCCAGAAGCCACTGCAGGAGCTGGAGGGCCAGCTCAGTGCCCAGTGAGCTGTCCACCCTGTCTGTGCAGCAGGTGGCCTGGCTGGTGCAGGCAGCCTCCCAGCCTTCCCATGCAGCCGCCTGCACTGCTGCCGCTAACTTGGCACCCAGTGAGTCAGCTGCCCAATCAGCACAGCAGGTGGCCAGGGCAGCGCAAGTGGCCTTCCAGCCCTCCCCTGCACTCAGCCACCTGCACTGCTGCCGGCAGCTCAACGCACTCCTGGCCAGCAGCCACACCCGCCGCCTTCTCTTTGGCTGCGCCTGGGGCAGCGACCACCCTGGCCCCCCAAATACAGCCCTGACAACAACAACTGTGCTTATATGCCACTCTTCTAGACAGATTGGTGTCCCTCTCAGAGAGGGGAGCTTGGGCTGAGAGGAGTAGCTTACCCAAGGTCACCTACTGAGCTCATGGCAGTAGAGCAATTCAAACCAGCAGAATGCTGATTCATAACCCAACCACTATGCTACTGCAGATATGTGGAACATCCCCAAGCCAAAACCCAACAAGCAAGCTGCAAGGCTTGAAGATGCGGCTACCAACTCTACTGCTGGCTCCAGGGGCCAGTGGCAATTGGAGCTGGGCATGTCAGGTGTCTGTAGGGTTGCGGGTCCCCTGGTAGGGGTGAGGGATTCCCCACTTCCAGCCTCCCCCCCCCCCCCCAAATCTGGCTGGTTGGGGAAGAGGCATGGGAATGGGCCTCCCAAGGTATGCTCCGGGCGCAGTGTGATGATGTCACGCCCAGGAGTGACATCATTGTACAGGCCTCAGAAGTGCTCCTGGGCTTCACACTAGGCTGATTCGGCATGTTTGGAGACCCAAATTGGCCTGGCGTGAAGCCTGGGAGCACTCCCAGGTCCTGTGTGATGACGTTACTCCCGGAAGTGATGTTATTGCCCTACGCTGGGAGTGCTCGTGCGCAAAGTGTGTGCTCAAGGATGTCCAAAAGGTAAGTGCCAGGTCCCCCCCTCCAGCCTGGAGGGTAAGGGGACCTGGAAACCCCAGATGGCTGGCTGGCAAGCCATGTAGCCAGCAGCTCTGGGTTTGGTCCAAACAGGGCAGTGGCAAGAGGAGCAGTGCCCTGTGATGCTGCAGGCTTGTGGGCAGCTGGTGGATGGGCCCAGGGCAGGGACAAACAAACCCCACTCATTTGGTCCAGGTGGGTGCTCAGGGTAGCCAGCCCAACTGGTGAGGGCCCTGGGTGGCCAGGCCTTAACACCTGCATAGGTGTGGCTGTTGAGGTAGGAGCAGAGAAGACCTCCTGGGACGAATGGGGAGGCAGGGCTGAGACCAGCCTCTACATAAAGGAGTCAAGGGAGATGGCAAGGGGAGGAGAGGACAGTGGGGTACGTTCCTGGTCTCAGGGTGTAGGGTAGAGGAAACCCCCAGGAGATGAAGCTTCTCATTTCTGGAGGTAGCTGAGGAGGGACAGGTCTGAGGCAGGTCGAGGAGGTGGGCCAAGTGGAACAACTACGAACAATTAACCTCTGTATTGTAAAGGCCAATCATGTGCATTAAACAGCATAACCCAATAACAGCTGCTTCCTGGTTCATTTTCTTACAGGGCTGGGGAAGGATGCATGGGCAGTAGAACATTCCCTTACACCTGGCAGCTAGTACAGACGGGCAGAGAAATCCTGAAAGCAACCTTTGCCACCTCTTGGCTGACTGAGGGGTTGCAAAGTTTGCATTTACAATGGTCTGGAATTGGATGGTGCAGTATGTGTATTGTGATAAGACATTCCAATAGTTCTAATGTTATAATATTTTCCATTTTATAATATTGCAGTAGTTATTTTGCACATTTTGCCACTCCCACCCACCCCAGTTTCCTACCCTTTGAGGACCAGATACTTTTCAGAATTTTAAATTGCGTACTAGCAAAACCATTAGATCTGGGGCCAAAGTATGAGTTCATAGGTATGCTTGTTGCAGGGTTATATATACTTTGCTACTTGCCAGCAATGAGCAGTGTAGTATAGTGGTTAAGCAACAGAGCTGTGAACTAGGAAGTCCCTGACTTAGATCTAATCTTTACTAGAGATAGGCACGAAACAAAATACGACCCAAAAAACCCACGAAACAGGCTGGTTTGGGGTTCCCGAACCAGGGTTCGTGGAAGCTCCTTTTCTGGAACTTCCACAAACTTTATACTGGTTCGTTGGTTTGTATTTACAGTGGCAGTTTAAATGGCCATTTCACCAGGGCCTTGCCGCCCCTCGCAGGAGAGGGAGGACCCCATGCCACTGGGAAAGGTAAGTGTGGGGCTGGAGCAGGGCCCTTTAAACTATCAGCTGGATGCCCCCCTGCTGCCTGCCAGCTGATAGTTTAAAGGAACCTGCTGCTTGCAAAGCAGGAAAGGGCCCTTTAAACTGTTAAATGCCCTTTCCCTGCTGCTGCTAAGTGGCCGGAAAGGGGCATTTAAACCCCACAAACTGGGTCATAACTGGCCCCAGTTCCATGCCAGTTCGTGGTTTTTGGTCCGTTAAAATCCACGAACCACGAATCTCATGGTTCGTTGTTTTTTTTTGGTCTGTGCCCATGTGCCCATGTCTAATCTTTACAATATATTCACTAGATGTTCTTAGGCAAGCAGTTCATTAAGGATTGCCGACTCCAGCTTACTAAATTACTGGAGATTGGGGGGGGGCATAGGAAAGGCAGAGTCTGGGGAGGGTGCTCATCAGGAATGCTGTGCATAGATTCTGCCCTCCAACGCTGCCATTTCCTCTAAGGGAACTGTTCTCAGTGGCCTGGAGAATTTCAAGAGAATTCCAGTCCCACCCCACCCCACCCCACCCCACCCCACCCCAGAAGTTGGAAACCTTATGTTCAGCCTCTTCCCTTCAATAATATAGGCATAACATTGATGTACATTGCAGGATTGTTGTAAGGATGACTGCAATGCTGTGAAAATTCTAAAGTGTTATATATTTTTATTATCCTCAGGGAGAAAAGACTAGTTGCTGTACCTTTGGAATATATACAGCTGCAAGGAATGGCACTTGCACAATCACTCTGAGGTCATTCTTTCATCAGACTCTACCGGTGACTCACACTATCACGGTGTCCTGCAGTTCACTCAGTGCTGAACAGAAACCAGGAGTTATCCTGTGGCTCAGCTATTTCCAGGCACATGTACGCAATCTTTGTTTAGGCTTGGGTTAGCAAAGTTCCCCTGGCTTCTTCAGAGGCTGTGACTCAAGATGCAGTCAGCAAAGTAAACTGCTCAGATTCCATTGTGTGATTTAAAAAAAATACAGGAAAAGCAGCAGTTCTCAAACTGGATTTCCTCCCCCAAAATTTAGAGTTATAACACCGGGGAGATGGTGGTTTCCTATACTGTAATGTAGGACAGCTCAATACTGAATTATGAGCTTCATTCTTTTCCAGGTAAATGTACCTAAAACATATTGCATTTGTGGGGAAAGGAGGTGAAGAAAGGATTTCCTAGATTTTCCATATTGTCCAGCTCATGAACCCTTCAGAATTCACACTGTTTTGATTTGAATATTCTCAACAGTTTTAAAATCTGTCCACGTTTTGGATTCTGCCTCTCACATTTACAGTGAAATCCTAAGAAGATTTACTCCAGTCTAAGCCCACTGATTTCAATGGGCTTAGACTGGAATAACTCTGCTTATGATTTCACTGCCAACGTGCCATTTTGTAGTGGAAAGATTGCTTTTGGAATATGATTTTTACCCTCAAAGTTTTGAAATTCAAGGGATTTAGACCCGTCATTTCTTTATTAGCTTGACTTTGCAGATATGGGTATGTCATCAAATGTGGAACCCCATCTTTTCTCAGCTGTCAGGGAAATATGTTTTCAGAAGCTAGTAAATACCATTGTATGTAGCTATATCAAATTTAGACAAACATTAAACACCATTGTAACAATTTAGTTAGTTTTAAACCCACTTGGTAATGATTTGCTGTTGTTTTAATCTTAAACCTTTGGCTTTGGACCTTAAATTCAGCTCCTCCTTATATTCTTATATCTCAGGAGGGCCTTGGTCCTAATAAACACCCCTTATATTTCCACTCACACACAGCTTAGGTGTTTACCCAAGCTTGTATCTCAAAAACACCTTTGCTTTTGTGTTGTGTGACCTTTTTATTGCTGCCTCTCTGAGTCTCTCAAAAGGTTTTCACTGCCGCCAAAGGCTTTTTTAAAACTTAGACCTCCTTGGTTTAACTTGTAATATAGGAAGGCTTGTTATAAATAGCAATTTGTCAGAATGGTCAGCACATGAGGATAGCTGTGAGGGGGGAAAGTATCATTTTTCTTAAAACAAAAGTAACAATACATAAGCTTGATAGCTGCAGAGTTTTGATAACTGTATTGGTTTCAGGTCATTTCAAAAATAGCTATATCTTCACGAACCCAGTAACAAAGACCTATTTTCCACACAGCTCTCCTCTAACAGAATAAACTTTTCACAGCCACACAGACATAGATTTAGTCAGACCTTTCCACACAACTTGCCTGAACTAGATAGATTAATCTCTCACTTAAAGATGCACTGACTCCTCCTGACTTAGAGACAAAATTTCCCAGATTCACTGAACTTGACAGAACGAGACCCTTTCAGGCTTCCACACAGGTTGCCTGACTTAACTAGAATAAATGTTTTCTCTCAGGAACATACAGACAGATTCCCTCACTAGCGTCACATAGTTTGCCTATTTAGCTCAGAATGAACCTTCCTCTCATCAGAGACTAAAACTGCATTTCTCTCCACCCCGAGATACAATCAGATTACTCCGCTCCACTCCAGTCAGATTAGTTTGCACTCACCCATCCTGCCCCCCCCACTTCTTTCCTCAGAGGCCTAAATTTAAATTCACAGTAAAAAAAACCCTACATTATTTAAATGCAAAATATTACAACCATTGTACAGTAATTATCCATCTAATAGCATCTATTCTCTTGTTGTACATTTAGCCTACTGAGAAAATGTGAGCTCCTACTTTGAGTGCTGTGACCATCAGACATTTTGACAGATGGCAGGATACGAGTGGTAGGACCAAGATTCCGGAATAGCCTCCCTGTGAGGCTATTGGCATCTGCTAAGGCAATGTTTTGGGGGGCAATGTAACTCATCTTTTCTGCATTGCTTTTAGACTAGTTTACAGCTGTCTCTAGGGTTGTCAGCTCCAGGTTGGAAAATTCCTGGAGATTTTGTTGGTGGAGTCTGGAGAGGGGAGGGCTTTGGGAGGGGAGGGACTTCAGTGAGGTATAATGCCATGGAGTCCACCCTCAAAAGCAGCCATTTTCTCTGGGGGAACTAATCTCTGTGGCCAGTTGCAATTCTGGGAGATCTCCAGCCATTACCTGGAGCTTGGCAATGCTAGCTGGCTCCAAGTGGAGGAGGAATTTCTTTTTCTTGACTGGCTCTTGTGATACCTTCTGCTTTTTAAAATCTTTGATGGTCAAACCTCTGCTCTTATATTGCCATCTTGGTGCTGATTTCATAGTACTTAACATGTTGTTTTGGTAAAATATTTTGTAAGCATTTGTGCACCAAAGTAGAATAGAGATATTTTAATATTGTGAGGCTTCTCCCTCAATGGTACTTAGTTAATCTGATCATCCACAGTCCTGCCGGCTTCCCACTACAGGTGTCCTCAGGTCACAGTTGGGCAGAAAAGGGGATTGCACCACCCTGTTCCTTCTGCTGCCCCAGCTGCCTCCCCCTGTGCTTTTCCTCCTCAGCCCTCACAGGAACCTGCTTTAAAGGATTCTCCTTTCCCACCTCCCTGGGTACCCTCCCAATCTCCACTCGGCCTCCCTGAGTGGCCATTCTCACATCACCTGATAAATAACATTCCACAAGCTTTTATGAGAGGGACAGGACATTTTTTTTCTCCAGGCAGTTGACAACTCTATTACTCCCATTTGCAAATGTATGTTTGTATGTACTCCATTTCCTTTGTAAGAAAAATAGTAAAGAGTCCAGTAGCACCTTTAAGACTAACCAACTTTATTGTAGCATAAGCTTTTGAGAACCACAGCTCTCTTCATCAGATGCATCTGATGAAGAGAGCTGTGATTCTTGAAAGCTTATGCTACAATAAAGTTGGTTAGTCTTAAAGGTGCTACTGGACGCTTTACTATTTTGCAACTACAGACTAACACAACTAACTCCTCTGGCTCTTTGTAAGAAACTCTCACAAAAGCAACCAAAATGTGTATTCTAGATTGCATGAGCAGATAAGTTAACTCTCTCCCATTCATTTGCATGAGCTTCCAAAACTAATTGCTGTAGTCTTCTCTGATAACCAGTCTTCAATCAATCTCTCTCACAGACAGCTGTAGCTCTTCTGACTGGGGAGGCTACAACGCGCAAACCTTTGGGATTCAAAAGTAGAGGAGGTTCCAATGTGAACTACTTCTGATGTGCACCTATGCTCGCTAAGCATGTGTTCACTTCCCGTTGGGATGTGTGTGTTAGAGCTAATATGCAGAGAGAATTACCATTTATAAAGACCTTCTTGGAATCAAGTAAATTGTGCTCTGTGGGCCATAAGATCTTTGGTCAGGCAATATCAGAAGCCTATATTTTTTCTACTTGTTGTCATTTAATTTCTTTTGCCTGTTAATTCTGATTTCCTTCATAATAATTTTTTTACATTGATTTCCTTATAATTTTGTGCCAAGGGCATTTCAGTCTGCCTACCCACTCAGCCTTGTTTGGTCATGTTGCAAGGATTAAACCAGAGAAATCCGGGTTCTTTTATTCTTCTTATAAGAGGATTGATGAAGTGCCTCTGGCAGGCAAGCATGCAGTGCTGTACATATTTTGTGTGTGTGATAAAGACAGAGGCTCAGACTGGGAGGATACAGATAGAGACCAACTGTGCGATCCTATGCACTGCCAGTTATTCCAGTCTAATCCTATTGCATAGGATAAGTCTGTGCTCCTCCTCACACACAATACCCCTAATTTTATTTTAAATAGCAGTTGAGGAATGTGGAAAATTTATGGGGAAAGATAAGTGATGCTCTATTGCAGAAACAATCCAGATGATCCTCATGTACGCTCGTGCGTGTTCACACATAAAATGAGATGTAAGTTGGGGTCTAATTACACAAGAAGCTAAATGCAACTTGTGTTAAATGTGTGACTGCACTCCCCTTCAAAATGGTGTGTGTGTGTGTGTGTTGGGAGTGGGTAGGCTCCCAAGCACATGTGCACAGGGCAAGAGAGGCTTCTTCTGTCGCTTCCCACCCAGGGAGCTTTTGCAGAGAGAAAAGGGCTGTGGGGGTGGGCTGTTTCCCTTACTGCCTGTTCCACATGTCTCCTGCAGTAAGACGAACAGCTGGGGGGGGGCATCTCCTCTCCTGCTCTATGCAGGTACTCAGGTGCCCTCCCCATTTTCAACATGAGTGCAGTCACATGTTAATGTCAAGTTGGGTTGAGATTTCCCCCAACCCGTCTCGTGCTTAGCATCTTATGTAATCAGACCCTCGCTTTTTAAAACTAACAAACAAAACCCTGTATTATCTGTTGTTGTGTTATCCAGCTCTTACTGCATTGTTATCGACTTGTATATGTTCTGCATTGTTAGACATATCAGGCCCAGTAGTTTTGATTTTTGCATTGTTTCAAACTTTTGTAATTCTAGTCCTATTGCAGTGCTTATTAGATGTCTCGTCCTTTGGGTTGCTTTAACTTGCACTGCATATTCTGCCTTGAGTCTCAGTGAGAAAGACAGACTACAACAGTGCAATCCTAAGCAGCAGGGTGGAAAGTGTATAGGGAAAGAACTAAGGCTTGCGCAAGTGTAAATGGCAATTATGTGGACATAACTCCCCCTCCGCCCGCCCAAGGCACGCTACTGCAGATGGGTCTCCACCGGCAGGCACGCTTGGCGGCTGGGTGGAGGTGTAAGTGCGGTGCAAGGTCCCGCACTAGCACTAGAGGGGGTGGGGCACGCCACAAGTTAGTCCGCTTCCAAAGCCACTTCAGGTCTGGGAATGCCCCCTGCAGCAGCAGATAGTTACGCCATGAAAAAAAGAGGCGTAGCCCATAGGAGCCCATTGAATGGGAAAACTTGAGCCCCTCTCCCTGCTCCCAGCCCTGCCCCTGTGGCCCAAAGGAACATAGAATGGGAACTACCATGAGGGCCAATCCATGTGCGCTTCCAGGGTGGGCGAGCCCCCCTCCCTGTGCCCAATCTCCTGCCCACACACCCCACAAAACCTCTGGCTGCACCGCTCATGACCTCAGGTAGGTGAGCACGTGGCCGGAGGCTCTGCCCATCAGCCTCCTGCTGCAGGGACCTTGTGCGCGAGGCAGAAGAGTGGGTACTCATGATGGTGGGCCCTGAGTGCACTGGGGGGTCTTAGCAGGAAAACTGGGAGAACTTTGCACTCACTCAGGGGAAGAAGAGCAAAGTCCAGAATATCTGACTAACAATAACCACCCAAGTCTCCTTGCAGGTTATCTGACTCTGGAGTTCCAGAGTCTCTAAGGAGCGAGGGAACACTGACAGGTAAGAAGGAGCTGGAGCAGCAGCTAACCCGGCTCTCTGATTTGTGCCAGCTGCCCCCCTCACCTGAACTTACCTGACCGCCAACCTCTTCAGGTGAGGCTCGGCGGGGGAGGGGGTAGTGGCGGCAGCCCCTGCCTGCCCTAGAGGCAGTTGCCCAGAAAACTACTCTTGACACAGCCAATTGGGGGGGGGGCTACTCATGTGGGAGCTCTGTTCTGATTCCCTCAGCTGGGGACCCTCCCAGCAGAGGAGGTAGTGCGGCCATTGGTTGGGTTGCCTGGGTGTTTGTAACACCTTGTTGCTGGAGGGTGCTCAGCCACTTGACATTCTCCCTCATGGGATAAGTTCATCCCAAGGCAGAGCACTGCCTCGCCAGAGAGTCATGCATCATGTGGTTGTGAGCTGCACCTGTGGAGCTGCTGCAACAGCTCTTAAACAAAGGACACCTTCCCAGATGTTGCAGATTGGGCTTGACCTCGGCTGTGCACCAGCCTGGGTCACTTGCAATATGTGTCTGTTTCCCTTGCAGGCAGACCGCAACTTGTCTGGGAGACCAAGAGACATGGCTGGCTGAGCCCCACCCATAAGCCTCCACAAATGCCGTTTAGGTCCTGCCCAGGGAGCAGTTTACCCAGGCAGCCCATGGCTTGGCCACACTGGCAGAAAATACTTCCAGAGAACCTCTGCCCCTTTTCCAGTTTAATAAAATATGTGTTGAAAAACAAGAAACTGATGTCTGTTCACTCGCTCCCCTGACATTGACAGTAGCTGCTGCTACCACCAACTCCCCCTCAGGATGTCTTCTCACACATCCCCACAAATTTTTCCTGGCTTGGGGCAGGGATCAATGGGGTGGGCTCTGCTGCCAGGAGGAGCAGGTGTCAAGTGGTGCCCTGTCCAGCTTCCCTGGCCCCCTTCCTTCCTCTAAATGTGAGTTCAGGCAGTGAGGTGGAAATTGAAGTGTGGCCCATGAATGTCTGGCAGGACAGGGGGGAGGCTCCACTGAGGATGTTCATTCTCTGACAGACTGAGTTGCTGGCATCTGATAACCCAGGCAGAGGGGAAGGCATAAGTTACTGCAGGGAGATGGGGGATGTGGAGTGACATCTTCGGATCTCCTCCTCCTCCAGGAGGATGGACCACCCTCCATTTTGCTGCTTGCAGAAGCAGGAATGGACTTGGGAAATCTGGCATGGGGATGGGAGGGGGGAGGAATGGTGGCCCATGGAGCAGTTTCTCTGCTCCTGTGGGTTGTCAGTCCATAGAGGGGGGCATCACTCCTGAACTGGGGCGTGGCTCTCAAGGTCCAACCCGCATTCTCACATGGTTGTGATGCAGTGGTGTGTTCAAATGGCACTGCTACAAGCCTGTGGGCACTTTGCACTCCCTTCTGGCCTCTCACATGGTTTCCAGTGGGCATTCCTGTCACTCATTGTAGAACGCCCCCCACATGCCTCTCCAGATCCAGGGGGCTGCTCCCAAGTGCTGCAGGCTTTCTGGTCCAACTTTTCAAGGAGAGGGAACCTGTTTCTCACAGTAGCGGCAGTGGTGGGGATTTGCAGGCGCACTTAGCTGCAGCCACCGGCCTGGCCCTCATCAGAAATGGGGGCTGGACAGGCGAGAGGGTGGATGTTCAATCTGGACCTTCACTGTCACCTCTGCTCCCCTCCCCAGCAGAGATGCCTGCTCTCCGGGGGGGGGCTGTTGACGGCAGTGGGTATTGCGGCCTCCCCGTTGGCTGCGCCGTTGCTTGCCCCTCGCCTGCTTATCAGGGTGGTGTGGCCATTGAATGGTGTGAGCAAGGTTGTCAGGGGAATGGCGGGCAGGTGCTCCTGGTGGTGGCCATGCCTGCCTTGCTGTACTTGGGCACCAGCGGGACTCTCCATAGAGAGCCACGGAGCGGCGCCCCATTTACGTTGATGCACGAGCGAAGACACTGCCTCAGGGCTTAGGATTGAGCTGCCAGTGAAGTAAATAATGAGAAACAAAATCATGGCCGAGGGCAGTTATACCTGTCCTCTGCCTTACTCTAGTGTCTCTGGTTGCCATCCTCCAGATGGTGGCTGGTGATCCCTTGGAATTACAGCTGAGCTGTATGCCATAGAGATCAGTTCCCCTGGAGAAAATGGCTGCTTTGGCATTATACCCTAATGAGATCCCTCCCTTCCCCAAACCCCACTCTCTCAGGCTGCACTCCCAAATCTCCAGAAATTTTCCAGCCTGGAGCTGGCAACCCTGGCTGACACATTTTTTTCCCCTGCCAGATTCCGATATTTGAAGTAGCCAAGGCTGGGAGAAAAAATATTGGAAAACAGAGGCCAAGAAACAAGGTATGGGAAGGAGTCAGGTTTAGATGCCTTTGTCTGTTTACCCTATCTCCCCTTACAGTTCCTAGGGAAGGGGCGGGGGGAAACCCACCAGTTCAGGCCTTGCTGTGTCTGCAGTATGTCAGAAAATTCATTGCCTGTCCAACAGGAATGCTTTCTCTTGTTTGCCTGAAATCTGGCTAGGAAGTTTCCTTGGATGACAGGTACAGTCCTGGAGAATCATATCCCAGTTTGGTGTAAAGCAAGAAAGTGACAGGCAGAGATGCATTTCTCGCCAAAATCAAAGCTGCTTCCCCATCATCAGAGGTTTCTGTGAACTTTCTGTCTTTTTTCTGATAATTCCTGCATTGGCTCTTGGGAGCATGGCTGCCATGACTGCTGTGGTTACTGGCCACACTTTATGTAATCTTTTCTTCAAGCTTGCACTGTAGCACTATAACAGTTCTATTAAAACTTGAAAACATAAGTGGAAATAGATTGTTATAGGGTTATAGCCATTGTCGATTTTTAAAAAGCATCCTTCCCCCAAAGCCTGCCAGTAGTGCAGCAGGAAAAAATTCTGGGGAAATGGTACCCATTGGATGGAACCTTTGCCAGGCAGGAAAATGTGCGCCATTTCTTCTAGACAGTATGCTAATAGGCCCAGCCTGCATTCTTTCCAAAAAGATCAAAGTAAAGCAGGTTTGGTAAAGAGCATATTGAGAACAGGGGGAAAACCCTGGAAACAGGACAAATTACAACATGATGTCACGTGGAACTTCTCCCACCAAATATGTTCTAGTTGGGAAGGCAAAGCAAAGAAAAATCTCTGTGTAGAAGCACCCCAGATGAATAAAAAATGAATAAAAAAGCAAACCTGAACAGGTAACTATAATAAAGAACACGAATACTTTCTTCAGAATTAATGGAAAACAACTAAGTACATTTCTGTGCATATCTTTTGATTCTTCTGATGCCTGTTTGGTTTTCTTATTGTACTGCCCTCTCCCACACCCATCGTTTCTCTCATATTTTTGCCCATGAGCTGTTTTCCTGTCAAAAAAAATTATCGTAGCATTCAAAATGAAGGCATAAATCCTATGCAGTCTGGCTGGAAACTTGGGATAAATGCAGTCAGGGGAGGTAGAAGGCAGGGAAGAAAATTATTGTTTTTAAGAGGTTATTAATTGAAGTATATAAAATCCTAATGTGCAATGTCAACCAAAGTTACAATTTTCATCCCATCAGGAGGAGAGATAAGCCCAAATGGGAAAGAGCAAAATGAGATATGAGAAACTGTCAAGAACCGCTTTGTTATAGAAGTGGTAACTGATGTGTGGAATGACCCTAAGTCTAGGTCAGTGGAAGCAAAAACATTAGCGTAATTAAGAAACACTTAGATGTTATATGGGAGAAATGATGAATGCACTTTGGCACAACATGTTTTTGCCCAACCTGGCTTAATATAGATGCAAACTCTGAGCAGCACTTCAGATTTAACTAGTCTGCCGCAAACTACAAGAGAGATGATACAAATTCTTAAATATTGCTATTGTGTTCAGTCAGATCAATCAATCGATCATTGATTTTGGTTGAAGACCAGCAACATAAAACATACATTAATGGAATTATAAGAATATATATATATATTCTTATATATATATATGTACCTTGGTAGACTCTGGCAGCTGCAGAGAATCTAGCAACTTTGTCCGAGGTTCCAATCTCAAGGTCTGCTAGGAGAAAGGAGGTATACCATTCTTTGGATGATCTTGGGGATTTTTTTAAAAAATTATTTTTATTTCAATTATTTACAAAACTGTTTACAATATGAAATACAACATGAGTAAATTGTTAAAAACTACATAACAGAGAAAGGTAAAACTTGGAAAGACAAATTCAAGTTGAATGATCTGATATATTTTGGATTATAGATTCAGGATTGTTTGGTATATTTTATTGGGAGGATATAGATTTTCTTTAGAAATGTATTCAAAAAAGGGGAACAATTTTTCTATAAAATTTGTTGTTTGGGGGAAATTTTCAATCTTAGGGATTTTTGAAAGATAGACATGATAAATATACATCAAATGTCATCATGAAATGGTCAAAGATCCAGAGGAGTTAGCCGTGTTAGTCTGTAGTAGCAAAATCAAAAAGAGTCCAGTAGCACCTTTAAGACTAACCAATTTTATTGTAGCATAAGCTTTCGAGAATCAAGTTCTCTTCGTCAGATGCATGATACAAACTGGTCAAATACAGAAGAGGAGGAGGGGGACATATATCAGAAGGGGACAAGATGCAATTAGCGGGGAGGCAACCAAAACATTCCTTTGCTAGTAAATGTAAACATCTCCTTTTGGTGTGGAGTCAGTTTGCCGTGTTAGTTTGCAGCAGTAAAAGCATCCAATTCCTATGTAGTATAAGCCTTCGATAACCACAGCTCTCCCTGCCAGATGCATCTGACAAAGAGAACTGTGGTCCCTAAAAGCCCATACCAGGCGCCACTGGGCTCCCCCAGACCACGCCGCTGTAAAGGAAATCTGTTACCTGTGATAATGTGATAACCATTCATAGTCTCTATTCAGTCCCAGCTTGACAGAGTCAAATTTGCATATGAATTCCAATTCAGCAGCCTCCCGTTGGATTTTGTTTTTGAAAGGTTTCTGTTGAACCACAGCGACCTTTAAGTCTTTGATGGAATGTCCTGGTAGATTGAAGTGTTCTCCCACTGGTTTTTGGACGTTTCCATTTCTAATGTCAGATTTGTGTCCATTTATCGAAGGCTTATACTACATAGGAATTGGATGCTTTTACTGCTGCAAACTAACACGGCAAACTGACTCCACACCAAAAGGAGATGTTTACATTTACTAGCAAAGGAATGTTTTGGTTGCCTCCCCGCTAATTGCATCTTGTCCCCTTCTGATATATGTCCCCTTCTCTCCCCTCTCCCTCCTCCTCTTCTGTATTTGACCAGTTTGTATCATGCATCTGACGAAGAGAACTTGATTCTCGAAAGCTTATGCTACAATAAAATTGGTTAGTCTTAAAGGTGCTACTGGACTCTTTTTGATCATGAAATGGGTAATGCAACAGTACATATCCAACTGTTTCAATTTGCCTGTTAGCAGCACAAGGGAATAAACACTCATGAGAGGCATACCACAGAATCTTCCTTCCATTAAAGCAGATAGAACAAAGTTGAGACAGGCCAGAGTGGAAGCTACCCTGTGTTTAGGAATCAATAAATTAGATAAATAATTTGACAATACCAATTTCTTGTTCCTAAGGTGATGGTATTTCAATAGAACTTAAATGGTGCTGAAGCTCAATATCCTAAATTTTTGAAATCTTAATGATACTGTGGAGAAAAAACACGTTGTTCAAGATTGTATGAGAAGCCCTTTTTGAGAGATAGTCTAGAGGCTTCATTGCCTAGAGAAATTCTCTCCCACTCTAGAGAGGCTTCTTCGTTTCTTGCTAACAGCAAATTGCTTTCGCTTCTGTCCTTGAGATAAGATAAGCTGTTCTTGCTGGTGCCAAGCTGAACCTCCATAGTTGAACTTTGTGTGTGTGTGTGTGAGTTAATTGGCAATCAAATTCACACCTGTGGATTTGGGTCGTGTGCCAAGAGCTGCAGACTTGACGCTCTTCCCTTTTACACTGGACACCTATTCTCAGGTGATATTGGCAAGTGTGACCAGACTACTTTGAGGCTACTTTGGCCACAACTAGCATAAATTGACTACCAAAAACATGGAGTCTGAGCTTGTGGTGAATGTCAACAACAGACAACGGCTCTTGCCCCTTTGTTCTGCTGCTGGCTTTGTTTTGTGAGAGGGACTGAAGCTCCCATCTTTGAGATTGCTGCTTGCTTTTGTGGACCCTTGACCAGGGACTTTGCTCGCTACATTTGTGAAACCAACTTGCTTTGCCTCCTAAGGAATTACTGTGGTATGTAGAGCTAACAGCCATAGATTTCTTTTTTGTTGTTGTTCTCACATTTTGTCTTGTGCTTATGATAACCTTGCACTCTGATTAATAAACATTTGTATTTTTACCCTGTGTGGGTTATTGTGACTCTATTTGCTGTGAACTCTACTTGCAACACCATCCTTGCAAGGTAGACTTTGCTTTGGTTAATTCCCTAACAGGCTTTGGAGCTTTGCTCCCTGCCTCCTTAGCCTAGAGATAGATAGGGGAGCTGGTGGCAGCCTACTTTGGCAAGAGTGGGATTTTCTCCTCTTGACTGTTTTGTAACTTGTGTGCTGTTTGCAAAAGGACCTTCCAGGCATCCTGTGTCCCTTCCCCTCAGCTGGGATGGGGCCCAGGGGTCTGGAACTCCTCAACAGATACGATTAAGGCTGTTCTTCATACATTCTCCTTAGTGAGCTGCTTTGCCTTTCGCACTACAAGATCCCGGGTGGTCATGGTAACGCTGTAAAGTTCTTCTAGCCGTCTTATCAATTTGAGTTTTTAAATCTCACCCTTCATCCAAACATACCTGGGCTTTCCACTCCTCCATATTATCATCATTACAACCCTGTGAAGTAGGTTAGGTTGAGAGCAAGTGACTGGTCTACTGTCAGCAGAGAGCTTTAATGATGTGTAGGGATTTGAATGTTAGTCCCAGGTGCCACTATACTACACTTGGCTCATGCTAAGGAAATGACATCATGATATAATTTAGGAATGGGCAACTTAGTACTTATTGTATAGGGCCAAAGGCCATTACAATTAGAACATAAAAGAAACTTAAGCAAAGTACAACAAAATAACATTAAAGTGTTAAAAGCACACAAGGTACATTAAAAACACCTTTTCTAAGTACAGAAGGGGGAATGGGCAAAATATTATACACAGGCGTTCCAGTTGGAACCTTTGCTCTAATGGCAATGCTTTCCTTTGGGACAAGGAATCTTCCACTGGGCAACTTCTGCTCCTTCATTTCTACATAGTGAAATGGTCTTTTAAACTAACCCGTAGCATAGATCACTTTTAGAGTCAAACTAGATGTGCAGGTTTTTACAGTGTTGGATCCAGGTTTTCTTTTTCCAGCTTGGGTTCCCTCCCTGCAGTCATACAGCTGTTGTGGGGGATGACTGTTAGAAAATAAAGGAGAGCCCAAACAGCCCCAGAATGCCACAGCGGGTGGAGGAAGGGCTCCTGCCGCCCCCTCAAGCTGTTTTCCAAAATAGCGAGCTGAGTAGAGGTGTCTCTGTTTTTGCTTTTCCACGTGGAGTATCCTGCACATGTGGAGCAGTAAACACAGGGAAATACTCTCTCCCTTGTTATTTTGACATGGGAAAATGGCTTGGGGTCTGGGGAACCTGGATCCAACTCTAAAAATTTGCACGTCTAGTTTGACCCTTAGAGCTGCTCTTCACCTTACAGTTTCATAGTGCAGATCCACACGTGTCTGAGAATACATGTAAGTCGTAATAGGAGAGCTGCTGTGCACATAAATGTCTTCTTCTAGTCTGATATGTATGTTTGGAAGGCTCCTTGCTTCTGCTACCAGACATGTATTTTGAGTAATCCTTCCAAAAAGTATCTTTCCTGATCATTGTTGTATTCATACCCTCCAATGCTTTGCAAATTAAAATAATGGCACTCAACTTGTGCTTGTAAACTCTCCTATTCTTATTCCAAGGGTCACCAAGTGAGCTGTTCCTCTGACCAGGCTATGATGACCAGGCTCTGATCCTATAACCTGTCCCACTGTATTGGATACCTGCTTTGAAGGACCCTGTAAATGTTTAGTTCACATCAGGGCTTTTTTTCTGGGGAAAGAGGTGGTGGAACTCAGTGGGTTGCCCTCGGAGAAAATGGTCACATGGCTGGTGGCCCCGCCCCCTGATCTCCAGACAAAGGGGAGTTTAGAGCGGCGCGGAGGGCAATCTCAACTCCCCTCTGGCTGGAGATCGGGGGCAGGGCCACCAGCCATGTGACCATTTTCAAGAGGTTCTGGAACTCCGTTCCCCCGCGTTCCCCCTGAAAAAAAGCCCTGGTTCACATTATCTGGAAGGTCTATCCACACCATTACTTTATTTGAACACAAAACTTGTTTCCGGTGTTCTGGAAAGAAAGAAGATACATAAACTGATAAGCATGATAACAAGGAAAACCTTCAGCTGTGACTTCCTGATCTTCAGGCCCATGTCAAGTCCTTATTACACCAAGATTGTATCTGACCAAATCCAATTACTGAAACGAGCATGGAATGTTCATTTAGCAAACAAACCACAAAAAGGTTAACTTTGATCAATAATGTTAAAAGTGTGTCCCCAGATGACTGGCAAGATTTTCAACTGATGGATAAATGAGTAAACAGAAAAGAAGATTGTCACCACAAACAAAATATAGAATGATATTTTTGACTTAGCAATGTAGTCCAAACTTATTTTTTATTTTATATCACAAACATGTATGTTATTTATGTTTTACAGTTTTCTGTGAATTGCAGCATTTTATTACTTCAGTCTTTGGAACATGCTGTCATAGTTGGAATTGTCACCTGATTAAAAAACCCATAGATGAGTAATCATACAAGTTTTAATTAATTAAACAATTAGTTGATTATATTTGTATATGAATCAATCAACCAATAGTTCTGAAACAATGCATTTTTTCTTTGTATTTAACAATGTAACTTGGTGGATACTATCTCAGGATATTTATTTATTCATTTATTTATATTATTTATGTTCTGCCTTTCCCAGTGACACTCAAGGTGGATTATACAGTGAAAGTCAATATGATTAACAGCTGGAATATTCAATAAACAATATAATATGGTACAGAAATAGGGAAATGACGCTTAAAGTGGCAAAATTTGGTTGGATGGTCATTAATAGGAGGAAATCCTGGTTAAATATGGCAAACTCTATATAAGTTTTATAATATGATAATATAAGGTAACTTGAGCCCTGTGGCACAGAGTGGTAAGCTGCAGTACTGAAGCTCAAGCTCTGCTCACCACCTGAGTTTGTTCCTGACGGAAGCCAGGGTCAGGTAGCCGGCTCAAGGTTGACTCACAGCCTCCCTTCCTTCCAAGGTTGGTAAAATGAGTACCCAGTTTCCTGGGGATAAAGTGTAGATGACTGGGGAAGGCAATGGCAAACCACCCCGTAACAAAAGTCTGCCAAGAAAACATTGTGATGCGACGTCCCCCCCATGGGTCAGTAATAACTCGGTGCTTGCACAGGGGACTACCTTTACCTGAATTCTATGCAATTTATATTACGTAAATTTTAGCAAGATACAGTTTTACTGATTATTCGGCAATTGTCGGTTGATTAATTATGCTTTTAGGATGGTATAATTATGTTTTAAGATTGATTATTAAGTCAATTTTATATTTAGGTAATTGCTGAAATATGTAGCTTGTTTAATGTTTGTTTTTACATGGCTTGTGCTGTGCTGATGTTTGATCATTTGTAAGTTTGAATTGGCACTGAGAAAGTGATGGGCTCTGGCTAATAAAGACTATGTACAATATGGTATAGATGGCAGAAATATGAAAACCAGCAGAAATCTGATACGGAGCTGAAACAATGTTGAAACAAAACATAAGCAATTAACATGATGTAATAAGTAACAGTAACAGCTACTGCATGCTAGTGTAGCCTGCAGTCACTGACCCTTTATCAAAGCACCTCTTTGAATCATTTCCTTACAACACAACCCTATTACCTATGTATGGAAGTCCTCCTGAATAATTTAGTTTTGCAGAATTTGTTGAAAGCCTGTAGAGTGGGAGCTTTCCTGACCTCTTCAGGCAGGCTGTTCCATAAGGTGGGGGCTACCACAGAGAAGGAGCGTGTGTGGGCAGCTGTCGTTTTTGCCCATTTTCAGAGCATCCCCTGTAGAAGGCCCTGTTCAAATGAACAAATCTGCCCTGGTGGAGAATAGGAAGAGTGGCAGTCCTGCAGATATGAGGGACCCAAGCCATGAAGGGCTTTGTATGTGATAGTTGTATACCCTTGACCAGGGGTCATTTTGTAGAAAAAGAGCTGGAGGAACTCATTAGCATAACTCATCAGCATAACTCATTAGCATATGCCATGCCCCTTGCCATCACTGGAAGTGTGTCATTGGCATAACTGATTTGTATATGCCACACTCCCTGACATCACCTATCCTGGCTGTTTTGGACCCAATCCTGGCCATTCAGGGCTGAAATTGGGCCCAAAATGGCAAAAAGGCGCTGAAAATAGCCAAAAAGGGTCCCAAAATGGTCAGGATCAGGCCGCTGCTAAGTGGGAGAGTGATCCACCACCTGACAGAGGCCTGATCTGGGCCGTTTCAGCCCCAATCCAGGCTGAAACGGGCCCAAACTGGCCGAGGGTCAGGTGGGCGTGGCCACCTGACATGTGACCTCTTTGAGGAACTGCTGGAACTGTGTTCCTGTGCATTCCCTCCTCGAAATGAGCTGTGCCCTCGACCAAAGAATGGTATACTCCTTCTCTCTGGGATGGTCGTCCTCTTCCACCGATCGCGCAGCTTTGGAAGGGACACACATGGAGCAGTGAGGGAGGAAGGGGACACCTGCCTAGCCAGCCAGATCAGCTGAATCAACCCTGGTGATCAGTGGGGTGACAGATGTCGCAGCCAGATCGCCCTCACGTCCTGGGTAGGGTTGCCAGGTCCTCTTACCATTCTGGTAGGGGGGGGCTGGCACTTACCATGAGTGATCTTCTTGCACATGTACTCCTGGTGGACATGATGACAATACTTCAAGAAGTTATGTTGTCACGCTCAGAGGGAGCCCACCCACTGTGCTCTGGCCTGGGAGGTTTTTTGCCTCCTGAGCCCATTCCCTGGCCAGCTGAGCTGAGTGGCAGCAGGGGGGAGAGGCTGGGAGCAAGGGTTCCCCTGCCCCTTGCAGCTCTATGGCTGGGGCGGGGGGCGTGACTTTTCTTTTTCAGGCATGCATTCTTCAGAGGCCTCCACTGATGTCAGTTCTGGTTTAAAATGGAAATGATGGAGGCTCAGTGAGGCCAAATCAGCCCCAAACATAGCAATTTCACTATGTTTTGGCCACACTAAGCCCTTGTAGCTTTGGTTTTAAACCATAAGTGATGTCAGTGGAGGCCTCTTCAGCTAACCTCCCAACAATCCCTCCCCGTTGCTGGCCAGGTGTGTGGGGAAGCGGGGGGGGGGGTAGATGGGGGCAGGGGGCTGGCAGCCCTACACCTAAACAAGTTGGTCATGCTGGAGTGACACCAAATTTCCTGTTGAGGAACTGGCCGCAAGTTACTTTAATAAAGTCAGCTGCTTATTTAATCAGGGACATCTTTAATCAATCAAAAGGTTTTTAATCAGTTCACCTAACTGAGTAATGAGCTAAGCTTTGCAGCCATAATATATATTGCATTTAAATTTAATTTAATTTTCATAAGTATTTCAATGGACATTTATATCATACTCAAAACATTAAGGGCATCATCCAATCAAAGAGAAGCATTCTTAAGTGCTATGGATTTGCAGTTCCTGAAATATCTTCCATTGACAAAAGAAAACAAACATTCAGATGAGTGCATTTGTTGAATCTATTTTGATTTTCTGTTTAATAGCTATCTAGAGCCTCTCTTTTCACTTTTTCCAGAGTTAGACTGTTTCTCATAGAAAAAAGCTGTTCTTAGCATCCCATATTGAGTAAATATCCCAGTTAGAGAATGCGATGGATGCTATTTAGTTAGGCCCTCAGGTACTGATTCACATGTTCTGCAGGTGCTACAAAGCTCCTGTGTGGGTGGTTTCTCCCCTTCCAGGGCTTTTTTTCAGGGGGAACGCGGGGGAATGCGGGGGAATGGAGTTCCGGAACCTCTTGAAAATGGTCACATGGCCGGTGGCCCCGCCCCCTGATCTCCAGACAGAGGGGAGTTGAGATTGCCCTCCGTGCCATGTGGCGCGGAGGGCAATCTAAACTCCCCCCTGTCCGGAGATCAGGGGGCAGGGCCACCAGCCATATGACCATTTCCTCCAAGAGCAACCCACTGAGTTCCACCACCTCTTTCCCCAGAAAAAAAGCCCTGCCCCCTTCCATGCAGTTTCCATACATACAAATCCACTCACTTGGTTGAAGTGAAAGGAAGAGGCTCCATCCATACACTGAAGTTATCACTAAGGATAGGTATTACTGATGGTACATGAGCATACTAGCAATACACAGCCTACCATCAGCAGCCTGCTGTGATGGGGCACCAACAGTTAAGAAACAGTAGGAATTCTCGTTAGGGCTGCTTAAAGTCCAAGGCAAGGATGCTGAGAACATGATTGTCCGCCAAACTCACCTTGACCAAATTCCTTTCCGATGCATGAGCCAAGCTCCCTTGTCGCATCACTTCAGCATCGCTCTTCAATGTCTGACTCACACACTGTGCCAGGAGCTTTGCATCAGCTCGTGCTTGTGTTGTACCTTATTAGAACTTATGTTGGGTTGTAACTTATTAGATAAGTTTCATTTACTTTGCATTGTGGCGGATGGCACTTTTGAACCTGGTGGATTCAGTCTTCCGTCAGGGTCACAGTCGGGTCATCAAGTGTAGGGAGATGCTATGTTATAGTTTAAGGCTCTTGTCAATTTTACCTCCCCTTCCAGGAGGCAAAAAAGAAATTAACAAACCCTCTGAGGAGTGATCTTTGCCCTCTAGGTCCTTTTAAGCTACCCTCCTGTAGAGAGGTGAAATTCAACTGTGCTTCCTGGCTAAAATTGTGTCTCTCTACATTTGAGCATCCTCATGAGGTCTCATATAGAGAGAGAAATTTGCCCCTTTTTTGCACCTGCACTGTGCATCGTTGACATGACATATTGTGGATAAATGGCCTGCTTCCCCAAGCATTCCCAAGCACTCAGCAGCACCTATTGTGATTGCAAGGACTGCTAAGGCACACAGAGACACCAAAGGAGTCAGTTTCAACATCAAGTGAAAAGCGTTACTTTTTCCTTTTAACAAAGTTCCTTTGGAGGTGGTAGTGGCAGCGGATATAACGACAAGGAGGCAGCAGCAAGAAAGCAGCACGTCATTGCACATTGGCAGTAATTATTTCCCTAACCATTGAACACACTTGAGCTGTAAGGATGCAGGAGAACAACCCATGAAATGTTCAACTTCTGCAATCTCTACACACAAGGAGAGTGCAAGCCGAACCAGCAGGTAACTGAGCATCACTGGTCCAGGGCGGCTACAGACAGTATTTCAGAACCCAGAGGGGTGCTTGAATAAGGTTTCTGATGGCTGGGGTGATAGTTTCCATAACTAGATCATGCAAGCTAGTAAAAACTGTAGCATAAATTATGCAAAATAAAATGAATTATTCATATTGGCTTCATCAGCAAACTGATACAGAATATAGGTTTTTCTGGTGCAGAATCTGGATTGATCAAGCTCACTTTTAAAATGTAAGAATACACCCAGTTTTGGCTACGGCTTATGCGTGTTGCCTCAGCAATGTTAATGCAAAGCTCTGCATTGCATACCTCCCTGTGCCTGAAGGTGTAGCATTCCATGTTCCTCGACGTAAGAGATATGAGTTGCAAGGCATCGAGTCTGGACTTAATCAAACGATAGGCCTGTGCTTAGTTTGTCAGGCTGAATTGTGAAATCCTAAGTTTAGCAGGCTGAAGCAAAGCAAAAGAGAAAGGGGATTTTTAAGCAATGTATTTGTCACTCCGTGTAAGGTACTCCTGTTGGTTCCTCTGCACCACCATCACCCATCAGATGCTGAGCCCCTGGTAGCACTGCAGGGCCTCCACTTGGATCCAGCCAGCGTAGGCTTGCAATTTCCCCTCTGGGGGCAGGGGATCCCCTGCTCCCACCTCCTCCCCCCTGCCCCCACTTACCTGGCCAGCTCTTTGCCTTAACCCATTCTGCATTCCCTTCTGTTTTGGGCCGAATTGGGTCCACGGGGGGGAGGGGGATTCAGCTCTTTGGGGAGCATGCTTGCGCTCCCGGGCTGCCCTTTGATCCGTGTGATGATGTCACTTCCCAGAAGTGACATCATCACGTACACCTGGGAGTGCATACGCAGTGTGCACACGAGGAAGAACACCGAAGCAAGTGCAGGGTAAGTGCCAGTGTCCCAGTCTCCTGCGGGGGGACCTAAGGGACCTGGCAACCCTAAGCCAGTGGCAGTGAGGGTCCAAGAGGTAACAAAGGGGTGGGCAGTGCCCATCACCTCCTCTTGTGATGCCCACAAAGGAGCTTGGCTCAAAGGGGGCTGGAGGTGGTGTGCATCTGGCAGGCAAGGCCCATTGCTTCCTGGAGCAAGCCAGGCTCTGCTGTGCCTCCATGCCCTCCTGACAGTGCCACCCAAAGTAGCCGTTTGTGTCTGTTGTGTGCAGAACCAGCCCTGAGTAGGAGGATATATTATGTAAGGAGAAAAAGGTCTTTGGCCCATTGAGAAACTAGGGCTGCACATGGTTTGAAACAAGGTTGCCATGGAGGGAAATATTTCTGAAAAGCTCAGGGAAAATTACAGAAGGGAAAGCAGAACAGGTTAAGGCAAGGAGTTGTCAAAGTAAACAAGGGTAGATTAGGACATTTAAACAGCCCCAGAACAAGCTGAGACAAGTGTCCCCTGTGGTGCTCTGCAAGGGTTCCCTGGCTACTGTGATTAGGAGGACAATGGGCGCAGGTTTGGCCAGAGGTGGACCTCCACCTGTTGTCATAATCATTGCAGCCGAGGTCTCTGCAAGTGACCATTGAGATGTTGCCAGCGCCAGGTAGAGCAGCTTGCTGTCCCCTGGTGGGTCTCAAGGGCAGTGGTCCACCTGGTTAGTTAAAGGGCTAATCTGCCCCGTGAGTAAACCATTTTGAGCTCTTGGTGTGCTATGCCTCCCATTAGCATTGCTAGTCCTCAGATGGGGCCTGGAGATATCCCAGAATTTCAACTGATCTCCATACAATAAAGGTCAGTCCTCCTGGGGAAAATGACTGCTTTGGAAGGTGGTCTCTGTGGAATTATACTACACGGAGGTGCTTCGCCTCTCCAAACCCCACCCTGCCTAGTCTCCACCCCTAAATCTCCAGGAATTTCTCAAGCCAGAGCTGGCAAGTGGCAACCCTACGTTACATTTACCCACCCAACTCAGGGATATACTCACCTCCAACTGCAATTTCATGCCCCTGAGAAATGGGAGAAAAATGGCCACATAGTGATGCTCTAGCAATTTCCCCTAGTCTCTATGGCAAAAATCATAGAGATTAGGGGAGGCAGCCTAGAGTAGCAGCTGGAAGTGACATCACAATGTCCCCAAACTCTGTCCTCCTCAGGCATAGCCTTCAAAGTTTCTTGGTGTTACCAAGGCAGTGTGTATTTAATATGAATAATTTGGATACTACCTACCTAGAACAATGGTTCTCAACCTTTCATATCTTACATCTCACGAAGCAGTTTATAAAAGAAACTGGGTCCCACCACAATAGAAACAAGAACCTCATTTTTCCTGAGAAGTACCGTTACATATTTACAAACGTTATGTTATTACATTTATCATTTACCACACATTTTAAGGCCATAAACATTGCAGATCCACAAAAGAAAATCCCTGGCAGGTAGGGTCAGCATGAAGTGGCACGTCAAAGACAATTGTTGGTGGGCACGGGGAACAGGGGATTAAGAGAAACACCAACTGTTCAAGGTTACTACTAGCATGTCAAAAGGTTACAGATGGATAATTTGTAGCAGGAGACCATATGTCACACTTGCAGGTGGGTAGAGGGGGTTGATGCAGAATGAGGTCTTAGTAATTGTTATGAAAACTAGGAGTGTGCATTCCAGAATTCCAAGAAAAAAAATATACATGAAAATTGCTGTTTAGGGTCATTACTGTAATTTTCTGAAATGATAACATAAATTTGGGATTCTTAGGCATTACTAAAAACATCCATGTAGATTTTTTGCATTTGAATGCTTACCATCGGCTCACCAGGCATTTTTTTTTGATTCTCTGAATTTTCCAGGCAGTGGCATTTCTTACAATTGGGTCCCATTGTGCACATGTCTCCCAGCCCAGGGAATATGGCTCCCGGCTGGCACTAGTCTCTCCCGCCTCCCAGTTTACAGTTCTACAAGGAGGATGGCTTGGGCATCTTCATTCAGGGGCCCCTTGGTCCAATTAACTTAAAACTGCAATGGGGGGGGGTCTTTAATGGACAGGCAGCACTAGCTCCCCTGCAATTTTGGTGTCATTTGGTTGAAAAGCAGCCACTCCACCGCCCCTAAAATAGTCCCCCCCCCCATAGAGAATAATGGAACCCAAATAATTCTGGAATCCTGGAAAAACCTTGAGTCCTGAAACGGTACCAGGGGATCCTCATACCATTGAATTATGTCCTTCCTGAATCTGAAAAGTACTGTTTTTTCAGGCGCACATCCATAGTGAAAACACTACATCCCATGGTGGCATATGTACCACTCTTTGAAAGCCACTACCCTAAAGGATCTCATGGCAGGGAATTGCTGCCAAGGTGCTTTTAAAAAGACCAGATTGCACTTTTTAAAATTTTGTTTTGCAAGGAGCTTGAAGAACATTTACCGCTGGAAAGAAACCATCTCCCCCCACAGCCTGAAATATGTACTCTTTTACAATTGAGTTTGTGAGTTTGAGAAAGGCCTATAATAATATCACTTCTGTTTCAGTGCTATTTTTACAATCATGCTACCCTTTTGTCAGAAATTTATTGGAGTAGAATTTTTCTATTTTAATAGAAGGGCTGTCATACAGACTTGCTTCTGTGGAAAAACATTAAATTAATTCTCTGCTTTACACACAATACAGAACCATCAGCTTGAATGGATACACTTTGAAGATAATGCGTTTTTTTCCAGGCAGGCACACATTGGGGGAAATGAAAGGAACAGAGCGGCAAAGGCACCGCTGGGGGATTGTTTACACCCCCAGGATACCCCAAGGTTATTTCAGAGGGTGTTGATTTTAGAGTTATTCTAAATCAACCACTTTTGGTTACACTGTCAGGGAATCCCCCTGGTGGTTTCCCCATATCCTCTTTTGGCTATCCAGGGTTGCACTTAAGTCAATGTGTTTTATCTTCTGTTCTGAAGCTGGCATTTAAAAAGAACGTTTTACAAAATGTATCCTCAAACATGAAAAAAAAATTATGTGTTCCCATATATGTCCAGTTCTCAAGGATCGATGCCTATTACAAACCACTTCCAATTATAAATATTGATTCTGGGTGTTGATTTTTAACTGCACCACTAATCATCCTGTCCTCCTTGGAAAAGCTGAACATTTTATTTGAAGGAAAGTACCCCAAATGTTTTGAAAGCCCAAAAAAACCTTCCAGATTTGTATTCACTGCCTTTGAACCCCATCTCCATTAAGGGAGGCTGAGTTGAGCCAAACATAGGTAGCAGGCAAGAGCGGTGTTATATACTGGGTTGATCTTCAGGGTAAGTTAGGCTCCTCATGCCTTATTGTTCATTGGTTACTTTTTGTTGGCAGCAGCCAATCGGTCCACTGAAATAAAGACCAACCAAAGGGCTGCAAATCAGTTACATTGTATATAGTTGATTCAAATTAAGGATTCTAGTTGTGTGTGTTCTTATTGGTTACTGTTTGAAAGGGGTGTGGGGTTTATGTGTATATATTTGTTCCAGTTGAGCCTGTGCTTTGTATCTGCTTCTGGTCTTCAGTATAGATGTTATTATGAGCTGAAATCCTTACTAGCTGAAATCACTATGAGCAGAAATCACAATACTTAATAGACAGATCAGGTGGGAAGGGGCTTTACACAAAGCCATGTTACGCTAGGGAAGGGGTACCTAACCTTATTAAATCTGTGGCTGCTTTTGGAATTTTGAGAACAGGTGATGGGTGGGTGCCACAACCAAAGGGCAGCCGTAGGAGGTGGGACCAATCCAAATGGAACTAGAGAGGAGGGAGACAAATCGCAATATATCAGGAAGTTTCACAAGAAGTTAGGATGTTGAGAAACAAGCATCCTTATATGTTGGTGTTAGAGGAATTTTTCTCCGAGTACTCTGCTTTCAAATTATATTCCCTTAACAGCCAATGACTTTTCACAAATCAAGACACGAAAGACCGTGATCTTCAAAGGAATATGGGTTTATTTCTTTGCATTGATCAAACCCATGACACATTGGTAAAAATGTGTAAAGACCAGTTCCATTATGGGGTTTTTATACCCTTCAGTTCGAATTGTTTACAGAATAATTGCTATTTGTTTACAGAATAAAAGATCAACGGCTAATACAAATAATTCTTCAGCCATACATTCTCCCCTCAATGTAGGGCCAAAGTAACAGGCAGTCAAACCTGCTAGATGTGTTTGCAGGAATTTTCCTACCAGACAAACTTTGCCTTCTGTGTCAGTTTTCTGGCTTCAGTAGTGCTCACATAGTTTTTTAAAAATTCCTTAACAGTTGGAGACAGTCGTTTCCACATAGGTGTTCCCTGCAGATCACAAAGATGACACTTCCGAAGCACCTTGTATTCCAGTAGAGAAGAGGAAAGTCAGGATTGGCTGTTTGCGGAAGAAGGAAATGGATCCTAGGAAACATGGCAGTGAGTGCCAGCGACTGGGGCAATAGAGTGTCAGGGGAAAGTCCAGGTTGGAAGTCCCAAGGATGTTGTTCTGATGAATCCTACCATCAGAATAAACTTTCATATTCCCATGTCTGCTGCGCTGCCTTTTCCTAAAGTGAGCCTTGCATTCCATTGTCACTCAGTGTTTTCATAAGAGGGTTGTTGCTGTCTGGTAATCTTTGGGTGCAGCGTGAAGCACTTCTTTAGGAGATTCTGGTTTAGGATGTTCTGCCTCAGGGGGTACAGCAGTGGGAGTCTGGCCCACTCTTGGACCCACTCTTGGTTTCTCTGAAGATTACATTGAAGGTCCACAGCCCGCCCCCTTTGAGTCCTTCATAGTGGAGTAATAGGTGCCTCAGCACGCCTGGACCTTGGGGGTAGGGTTACTGGCAACTGGGAAGCGAGGTCATGCCAGGGTTCCAGGAAGGGATATCATCACATGGGTCATCCCAGGGTTCTGAGAAGTGATGTCATCACACAGGTCAAAGGGTGGACCGGGAGCACTCCCTTGCTGGCCAAAGGGCTGAATCCCCCCCCCCTCCACAGGCCTGATTTGTCCTGAAACAAGCCTGTTGCAGGGTGTGGGAGCTGGCCAGGTAAATGGGGGTGGGGGGAAGGAGGTGGGAGCAGAGGATCCCCCACTCCAGGCAGGAGAATGGCAAGCCTACTTGGGGGAGAGCTGCATGTCTCTATGTGTGTATGTGCTTTTCCCCTGATTGGTAATATGCCTCTCTTTGTCCAAGATGGGAATACTTACAGCTCTTGCAAGTTCCATTTTGGGAACTTTAATTCAGGAGTACATGGGCCCAATCCAGACTGATACAGGCCTTTCCCCTTGGCCATTTTCCTGACTCAAACGGGCACCAGGGGTGCTATTTGCCTCATTGGGGGTTCCATGAACCCAGATGGAGTACACTTAGGTTTCCCCACTGGGGCAAGTAGCACCCTCAGGGGGCTATTTCAGGTTGGGAAAATGGCAAGGAGAGAAGGCTTAAGCCTTGATTTGAATCAGGCCTGCATGGGCCTGGGATGAAGTTCCCAGCATGGGAGACACAATACACATTTGAGTGCAAGGAGCCAGGGAGAATCCTGTGGGAAACGTAATGTGTAGTCAGACCCTTAAGATAGCTTTGCTTCCAGGAATATGTGTAGATTGGGGTTTAGGTGTAGACCCATCTTGTAAAATGAGCTTGCATATGATGGGCGGGACATGAGTTTTCCTTGTGATGCAAACAAGCTTCAGAAGGATAAAGAGCATGTTTTTCTCAGAGTCAATTCCTCGCATACTACAAAGGAATTTAGGTTCCGACATCTGGAAGTGGGTATGAGAGAGAGCATATGCTGGTCTGTGGGAGGAAGAACATCTCCAAGGCCTCTGCCTGGACTCCCTCAGTGTCTTAAGCTAGCTCAACCCAAAGGGGAGCTGTTGCATCTTTAGCCAGGAGGAATGTCACTGCGACAAGAAAGGAATTTCAAAGGGAGAACAGGATGGGATTGGGCCAACATTTGAACCCCGAAGGGGCACAAAATAGATAAGATTTTCACAGTGAAAATAGATGAAAGCCCAAGTATGTGACCAACTATTTGAAAGATAGAAGGCTGGCTCCAGTCAGTACTGGTCCCTAGTAAACTTTGGTTGCAGACACTTTTCTCTCTCAACCCGTATGACTCCTCCCACCACATAGGGTTGCCAGGTCCATGTTGGGAAATTCCTGGAGATTTTGGGGGTGGAGCCCGGAGAGGGTGGGATTTGTGGAGGGGAGGGGCCTCAGAATGGTATAATGCCATAGATTCCACCTTCCAAGACAGCCATTTTCTGCAGGGGAATGGATCTCTGTCACCTGGAGATCAGTTGTAATTCCAGGAGATCTCCAGCTACCACTTGGAGGCTGGCAACCCTACCACCACATGACTCGGGTATCCTATTCTTCTGACCCCTTAGTGATGTCCCTGTGATTGCCTTCATGGCTACTTCTGGGGAACCCCCTCCCCAAATTATGCTTCTCAGATTATCCTTCATTTTTATTTACTTACTCAGGCTGTTGGCCTCACTGAGACTCAAGGTAGATTGCACAATTTAAAAAACTTGCAAAAGAACAATATAAAACACACAATTGACTCTGAGTAACACTGGATTACCAAATTAAAGAACAATTCACTGAAGATAACATAATACACACAATAGAACAGTGTAATACAAACAAATAATGCAAGAGACCAATTTCAATGCTGGAGATCAATGCAGTAAAAACAGTGTAACATATAAGGGGAACAAAGCAATGGAGACAGCCTAAATTTCACAGACATAAACGATAACCTTTCCTCCTATTATAAAAATGTCCCTATATGCAGCATGTCTGTCCTCTGTATACAAAATATATTTACTGAATTGTAATGTATGTATATATATATATATGGCAAATAAACATTTAGTGGACTAAAAGGGCTGAAAACATTTGCCCCGTTTTGTAAGTGTTTATGTATTTTTTCTGTTTCTTTCTATTTGCTTTGCTTGTTAAAGTTCAAACGCTAACTATCAGGGTTAAAGATTTTAATTGCATGGGCTGTGCACTGAAGCCGTTTCTCATGAGCCGTACCACAGTGGCTACTTGTTCTGAGTTTCTTCTCATCGTATAGAAAATAAGATGTCATTGTGAGAGATCAAATAGCGCACCCCCCCACCCCTTGCTGCAGCCGCCAAGAAACACTGAACCTCAAGCTGTAGTCAAAAACCAATTACAAAACATAAAATTTGACAGGAGTTAGAAAACAAAGCCCCCTTTTGTATTAAAAGAAGCAAATATATCTGAATCTTAGGAACATCCTACTCATGGTTGGTAATATACCCTTAAAGTTTTTTAAAATGTTAGAGACAATCTGGTGGTGACTGGTCGATATGTTCTTCTAATGATGCTCCTGTGAACTGGCTTTATAAAGCTCTTTAGTCTTGGGCTGCTTGCACACATTCCTCTAAGCAAATTCTTCACATGCCTGGAAGATATCTGGATCCCAACATCTGGGAGAGTTTTAAAAGCCCTCGTTTTACATTCGCCAAGATAATATCTAATGGCATGAATGTCTCTACTGTTTCTATTGATTTGCCATTTGCCATTTAGTGCCAACTGTTCATGCGCTACAAAGGAAGGATGCTTCTCTCACGGAGCCTGCATCTTTCACCAATATGCATATTTTCACCACTATGCAGTACCAGCCTTACTTCCTGATCCTTACCTTAATTCCTTGGCAGGAAATCTCATTTATTTCAATGGAATGTACTTCCAGATAAGTGATTTGCCATAATGTCGGTGTTCTAGTCAAAGCTAACTCACTCAAGCTGAATCCACACTTCCTTTTTGTTTCCGTGCCTTTTTTGCAACCGCGGCGCTGTTCAAGCAGATACATGCTTTCCCATTCCGCGTGTTCCCTGCCATCACCGCGCCACAATTGTGCCTCCTTTCCATACCATGCGATAATGGCGGAAATCTGTTTTTGCCCGTCACTTTTTTTTTTTAAAGGGCTTTCATAGTGCATTTGCACAATAAAGAAGGTCGGAATACCGGAAAACCTACTTTGTGAGCAACAGGGTTTCCGGAGAATGTTTTAATGTGACAAATTATTTTCAAATTTGCCCACCATAACAACCAGCCAATTTTTAGAAAGTGGTCTGTGACGAGCAAAAAATGGGCCAATCAAAGTTGAGGGGGAGGGGACCTTGTCATTTCTTAAAAGTTGGAATATCGGTATAGCGCAAAATTAACTGGTTTTTTTAAATAAAGGGAAGTGACGTGCGCCGTCAATGCTGACGACGGAGGAGGGAACCGCCCACTATAACACTTTACTCAGTGGCTTGTGGAGAAATGATTGCGCCACGAAGACGCACTGGGAGGGTGAATGTGATGATGCACAGCATGGTAGCGGAATAAATCCAACTGCCATGACTGTGCAAGATAAGCGGGTGGTGAGTGCGTGTGGATTTGGCCTCACCTTGTCTCAATCTGCACAGTGGATCCTGGATCTTCTGGGGATGATGGTTTTTCTCACTTTTCTGGAAGTTTTCTATAATCATTCCACAGATCTCACGGTGAAAAGGTGAGACTTTGGATGGGACCAGGACAAGGAAGGGTTGGTTCACCACCCTAGTAATCCAAACCAGCACGGGGAGCCACTGGGAAAGAGTAAATGGGTTTAATTCCCGGCATTTTCAGTTAAAGAAGCTCAGCTAGCAGAGGTGGAAAAGACTGCTGCTGAAGACCTTGGAGACTGACAGTAGCTAGAATAGATGGAACAGTGGTCTGGCAGCTGTACAAAACAGCTTAACATGTCCCAAGGACTGAAGGGACAATTAGCTGCCTATGGTCCTCTACCAGAAAGAAGATTGTAATCTGAATCTTGGCTCAATACACAGTTTGGAGTGTGTTGAAGGTTCCCTGACCTTGAATGGGAGCCACTGTGGGGTGCAGGAAAGATCACTTGGGATTAACCCTGTAAGAAGTGGTCACCCATGCTACAGCTGATTGGCGATGTCTCATCCTGACATCAGCGCATGGTGGAGTGGGGCAGCTGCCAGGGTTTGTGGCTTTTGGTGGGGCCCACTGCTGCTGAGTCCCCACTGATGCACCCCCCTCTGACGCCTGCACTCACATCCTTCTACTGCTGGCTTGTTAGTGCCTTGTCGTTTGCTGCCTGGTGCTGCTGGAGAAGGGCATATGAGTGATGTACAAAGCATCAGCATTCCTGGTTGGCCGTGGCAGTGGCATTCTTAGCTGCACCCGATAATAACAATAATAAAAACATTTGATTTATATACCGTCCTTCCGGATGACTTAACACCCACTCAGAGTGGTTTACAAAGTATATCATCATTATCCCCACAACAACAATCACCCTGTGAGGTGGGTGGGGCTGAGAGAGCTCTGGAAGAGCTGTGACTGTCCCATGGTCACCCAGCTGGCTTCAAGTGGAGGAGTGGGGAATCAAAACTTGTTCTCCAGATTACAGTCCTGCGCTCTTAACCACTACACCAAACTGGGACTCCTGCTAGCACCATTGGGGAAAGGGTGAGCAGGCAGTGTGGGCTGCTGAGACTGCAGGTTGTGGGAGAGCTTGTGTGTGGGTAATGGAGGAGCGCACAGGCAGGTGGGAGCAGGTGTGTGGGAGGTCAAGAAGGAAAGCCTAATAGGGGGCATGGAGCACTCTCCTGCCTAGGGCCCCCCAAAGCCTGGAACCAGCCCTGTCAGGGGATGCTTTGAGATGGGGCCCAGATGTGGCAACAGGCAAAGTGGCTTCCAAGCTTTCGTAAGGGCTGAGGCAATGGGGAAGGTGGGACTGGAGAGCCTGCCTCCCACACTCTGATATGATCCGAGCTGCAAATCTCAACACATATTGGAGTGATCACAACAGGAATTCATTAATTCAAAATCACCCAAGAAGCAACTGCCGTGCATAGAACATGTGAATAAGCTTTTTATTTATAAGGAGATCCAATGTAGTTGAGACAAGGAATGCCATTGCCTGTTAATTGTTTTTTGTAACCCTATCTTTAACCTCAGAATCTTGTCACTCTAAATTTTTCCTATACCTTCATTGTGGTTCTAAAATGTAGCTGCTCCAGGACTATTTATATTTGCACATTTTTGTCCTGCCCACCTTCCAACGAGCTTAAGGGTTGCATAAATAGATCTCTAACCCCTAATTTACCCTCACAACAACTTTGTGAGTTAGGCTAGGCTAAGAATGCATGACTGGTCCAAGGTCCATCAGAGAGCTTCTTGGCAGAGTTGAGATTTAGATCAGGATCTTCTAGATGGTACTCTAACAGGCTTGCTAATCAGACTAACTGTCCTCTAAAACAGGGTGGGGAACCTTTCTTCTGCAAAGGACCAATTGGGGAGCACCCTTTCTCCCGCGTGCGTGACGACGTCACTCCAGGAAATGATGTAATCATGCAGCACACGTGATGATGTCACTTCCAGGAGTGACATCGTCACGCATGCGGGAGAAAGGGCACTTGTGTCCCCGTTCTCCCTGCCGCCTCTGCAGGGGCGGCAGCCAGCACCAGCGCCCCCGCTGTCACCACCACTTGCTCGTACCATGGCGGCACAGGCCGCTTTTGCCAGTGCTGCAGGTTGCTCTTGGTGGTGGCAGTGGCAGCGGGCGGCGGTGGCAACAGCAGGCAGCGGTGGCAGCGAGAGCAGCCTGCTTTCACCACTGCCGCTGCCTGCTCTTGTGGTGGGAGCACCCCCCCAGGGAGGGGGCACCCCAGGGAGCACACCCCCACCAAGTGGGTAAATGGGATCAGGGGAAAGGGTGGGATCAGGGGATCCGCCCGCTGGATTCACCCATAGCCCCGCCTCCACCACCGCTCATCTCTCTCCGTGCTGTCTCCCCACTGGTGCTGGAGCTGCTGGGCCTGTTGGAAGCTGGACATCTAAGACCAGACCAAATCATTTCATGGGCCATATAAGGGCCTGCGGACTGGACATTCCCCACCCCTGCTCTAAAAGAACAGATACTGGACATATTCACACGTTATATAGCCAACATGTCAAATGGGTTGATCACTATTACAGTAATTGCTCCAGATGTTTATAAAAAGGGGATTTGTAAATGGATACGTGTACAAATTCTGAGGTCTGGTAGGACTAAAACTTTTCTTCTTATAACTCTGCAAAGAAAAGGGCTAGAGATGTCTTTTTAAAAAAGAACTCTGGGAATTCAAAGGAACTAATGGATTGTTGCAGTATGTTGCTATAATGTTCCAACACTATAGCAATATTCCAATTTCTGATTTTTAAAATAAGCCCCCCCCCCAGAGCCCTCCAGTGGAGGGGAGGATCTGGCTGCTGCAGGGGATTGCAGAAAGGAATGCATGGGGGGAAACTGCCATGTAAATGCTTGGTTGCTGTTGCAAATGCAGAAGCACGTACAGTGGTAACTAATGAACACCCCACAGAGTATCATCCCCATGTGGAAGCAGCCTGTATCTGGCTGATAGGAGTTGAGTTTCATCATGGACTTCTTTCCTCGGTGATGGGGCGGGCAGCATGTTTAGCAGTACCCTGTAGCTGTATAATCTGATGTTTCTCCATTAGGATGTCAGCTGTAATAAGCACCGTGTGATGAGATCCTTGCAAAAAGAAAGTATCCCATTTACTCCACTCAGCTCTTAGGTGAAAGCACACCTTTGAGCGATGAATGTCTGTGCTCTTTTTCTGGGGCAGTCTGCAGTAATATCCAGTACATGATTTTCTCTGCAGGGAAGCTGTCCAGATTTAGGCAGATAAGTGCCTTCTTTGTTTACCTCCAAGTGAATTGTGATGCTTGACTGAACTTGTGGTGTGTCTAGAATTTTTAGAGCACGATTGACAACTCATGAATATTTCCCAAGCTGAATTTCTGCATAAATATTGCATTTCTCCCCTTGCTGCTGATTACATGATATGTCTGTGTTATTTTATTTTCTAGAATCTTTTTTTTTAATTTCTAGTGTCTTGAGGCTTAATAATTCCTTATACTTTGGCTTTCTTGGGTAGTTCATAGCTGAAATATCTGCACATCTATATGCTCCATACATTAATGCTGCAGAAAATATCAGTGTTACATGTGTAATGTATGGATGTCACACACAAGCGTTCACCCGTGTTTAAAAAATAGTGCGCCCATTTGGGGAAACCAATTGGGTCAGGTTTCCCTTATGATTGTACACTGATGTTTCAAGGTATGTGTGTGTGTGTGTGTGTGTGTGTGTGTGTGTGTGTGTGAGAGAGAGAGAGAGAGAGAGAGAGAGTAGGAATGCACACATATGCCCTTCTAAATTTCTTTCTGTTTCTAAGTAGCACAAAAATAAACACAGATTAGATTTTGCGAGGGAAAAGTGAGACCAAAACAAATTTTTGAGTTGAAATGGTGGGATTGCAAAAATTCGCTTGTGCCCCCATACATGACATCTGGATGTTTTGCAGCAATTGTAATAGGTGATTTTGTCCTACAGATATGGTTCAGTTTGAATCATTTCTCCCCCCTGCCCCCATTCATAAGAGAGGGAAATCACATGAATGGCCATCAGTATGGAGCATCCTATTCATATATGGCATAATCTGCTCAGTGAATGAAGGGACATACCATGTCTCTAGCCCATGGACGCCAGGTAAACATCTGAACTGGCACACCACAATCTACATTTCTGCCCTCTGTTTGGAGTTGTTTCTGAGGGAGATGGTTACACTAGTGGCCAAAATTGTGGAAACCTTTTGGGAAAAGTTCATTTTTGAAGTTTGATGGCTCATAACACCACTTTTTTTGAAGTAATACCATAAATTTATATATCAGTGGAAAGATAATTTAATCAAGAATGTAATGCATCAAAGTTTGTTCAATTATCTGTATTCTATCAACTGTTATAGCCAAATAACCAGGAAAAGGAAGCACAACTTGCTTTGGTTGCTTTGAAGTAGCCTTCCATCATTTGAATGTAGCCAATAAGCTTGTAAAACGTGATAAAATTAAAGAAATGGCACAAAGAGTTGACTGGTCACCCAGAAAGTGATATAAAATAGTACTATTAAGTGAACAAGGCTACAGTTATGAAGAATTTAGGAAAAAAATGGTGAAAACTTAACCAAAGGTGGCATTTCTAAATTTTTGAAGAGGTACAAGGCAAGTCAGTCACTACAAACCCAGACTGGTAAAGGCAGGAAAAGGTGCACACAAGCAAGGGATGATAGAAGAATTGAGAGACTCAGGGCCAAGCTACACATGACGAATGACACTTGAACGGCAAGTGTATTTCTCCCTGTTCACTTGCCCTCCACTCAATCCACTTGCCGTTCAAGTGTCATTTGTCATGTGTAGCTTGGCCCTCAGACCCGAAACAGACGTGACGAGTTACCTCAATTCAACCTGGGTTTCCTTGCCTCAAGGGGGGGGGAGTTCCCACCTTTCCTCCCGCTCTCCCGGTGCAGCCCGGTGTTGCTCCGTGAGGGCTGGGCCAGGCGAGGGGGGGAGTTGTCTCCCCTTGTCGCACTGAGCGTCTCCAGGTTAGCTTCCTCTGTAGGATCTCTAGAAGGAAATCCCTGAATGATGGATGGATGTATCATCTCTAGTGCACATCAATTCAAACACAACTACCTCTTAGGATGGAGTAATTGTATCCTTCTTTTCTCATTGTTTGAAAAATCTTGCCTGTGGTTTAAAGGGGGAATCCAGCATGGGGTGATGAGAGGTTTTTACCATTGTCCCCTTGCCCCATCTTTCCACCAAGAAACACCAGCCTCCAGCTGCAGAGAGGGAAAACATACAAATATCTGCAAATTTTCCCCAGTGGAAGTAAAAGGTCGGTGGTGGAATTTTTTTTTTTTTTTTAAAATTTTTTATTGGGTTAGAACATTTTTATTTTTACATTACAGTCAATTTTCCCCTAATTTTTCGTTTCTAACCCCCTCCCTTTCCCCCCCCTTTTGTTGACTTCCAACAGCTTTCCCACCCTCTGTCCCTTTTCCCTTACTTCTATTAAATTCCTCTGTCTAAAACAGATATACAGTCTCCATTATATTAAGCAGTACATCTTTAACTCCTTTACTTATTATACACCCAAACTATACGTCTTTAGATAAACAATTTATCCCATTTTCCAGTTTTGAGTATTTCTATATAAACCTATATATCATAAACCATAAAAATTTCCCACATTTAAATCAAACAATTTGATTTGTTCTCTATATATTACTCATTTCAACTTTTTATGGTAATTCTATATAACTCCTCGCATAATCAATCAATTTAACTCTTCTGTACATTCAGTTTGGTGCATATAAATCTTATCAAAGAAAGAAAATATTGTTATTTACTCAATCCTCATGTTTAAACCTTATCATTAATTATTCTCTATCAATTATTCTCTATCAGTTAACCTATACATATCTATATATATCTCAATCAATTAATCTAACTGCTTATAAATTCACATTTCTCTTCCTCCCCCGGTAAAGTCACCCCTCTCTTTTATACTTTTATTATACTTCAGTAGTTCTCAAACTGCCACAGTTTTCCTCCCACCTCCCATTTCTTCTCCAGATATTGTTTCAGCTTCTCCCAGTCTGTGTTAAACTGCCCTGAGTCCAGATCTCTCAGTTTTCTTGTCATCTTGTCCATTTCAGCCATATACAGCAATTTGTAGATCCAATCTTCAATAGTTGGCACTTCTTGTACTTTCCATTTCTGCGCATACAAAAGTCTAGCTGCTGCAGTCATATAAAAAATCAACGTCCTATGATGGGCTGGAATTCCCTCCATTCCCAAGTTTAGCAGCAGGAGTTCTGGGTTCTTATTTATTTGAAACTGTAAAATTTCACTCATTTCTCTTATTATTTCCCCCCAGAACTGCCTAGCTACCTCACACGACCACCACATATGATAGAGGGAGCCCTCATGTTTCTTACATTTCCAGCATTTATTAGAAGTATTCAAGTTCCCTAGCGCAATCTTCTTTGGTGTCATGTACCAACGATAGATCATTTTGAAAATGTTCTCTTTAATATTAATGCATGTCGTTGTCTTCATTGTAGTTTTCCACAAGTATTCCGATGCCTCCATTGTTATTTCTTTATTGAAATTTATAGCCCATTTCACCATCTGTGTTTTAACTATCTCATCCTCAGTATACCATTTCAACAGTACTTGGTATACCTTGGATATTCTTTTCTTGTCTTCTTTAAGAAGGGTCTGCTCTAGTTCCGAGTTCTCTGTTCGTATGCCCCCTTTTGCAAAGTCCGACTTGTATAAGTCTCTAATCTGTCTATACTGGAACCAATCATAGTTAGGTGATAGTTCCTCTTGCGTCTTTATTCTAAGTTTAGATACTTCAATCTTAGTTATTTCTTTGTACGTTAAACATTGTTGTTCATTATCCACAGCTCTCGGATCTATCACCTCATATGGAACCACCCACAAGGGGGTTCCTTCTTGTAGGTAAGTTCTGTACTTCTTCCAGATTGTATATAGACTTCTCCTTACAAAATGATGCAGGAACATCGAGTTGACCTTTACTTTGTCATGCCATAAGTATGCGTGCCATCCAAAAAATTTTTTATATCCCTCTAGGGCTAATAGTTTCTTATTCTTTAATGTCATCCACTCTTTTAGCCAAACTAGGCAGATTGCATCATGGTAAAGTCTCAGATTGGGCAGTTGCATTCCGCCTCTCTCCTTTGCATCTTGTAGAACTTTTACTTTCACTCGAGGCTTCTTGCCTGCCCAAACAAAATCTGATATTTTCCTCTGCCATTTTTCAAATTGTTTAGAGTCTCTGATGATTGGTATTGTCTGTAACAAAAACATTACTCTTGGTAACACATTCATCTTAACTGCTGCAATCCTGCCCAACCATGACAAATTCAGTCTATTCCATTTGATCAAGTCTCTCTCTATCTGAGTCCATAATTTTTCATAATTATTCTTGAACAAATCTATATTTTTTGCAGTCAGCTCAACTCCCAAATATTTCACCTTACTAGTTACTTCACAGTCCGTTGTTTCCATTAACAATTGTTGTTTCTGCTTAGTCATGTTTTTACATAGTATCTTTGACTTCTTTTTATTAATGAAGAAACCTGCCAAGTCACCAAACTCCTTAATCTTATCTATCACTTTTGGCATGTTCTCCAATGGATCTTCTACAATTAACATTATGTCATCTGCAAATGCTCTAACCTTGTATGAATAGTCCTTTATTTTTATTCCTCGTATTTCCTCGTCTTGTCGTATTTGTATCATCAGAATCTCCAATACTAATATGAACAACAATGGAGATAACGGGCAACCTTGTCTTGTTCCTTTACTAATCGTCAATTTCTTGGTCAGTTCATCATTCACTACAATTGCTGCAGTCTGGTCCCTATATATTTCTTTAATTGCTCTGATGAATCTTTCTCCCAATTGTAGCTTTTCCATAGTGGCAAACAAAAAATCCCAGTTTAAATTGTCAAACGCTTTTTCAGCGTCTACAAAGAAGAAACCAACCTCTTTATCGCAACGCTTGTCATAGTATTCAATAGCATTGATCACTGTCCTTAAATTGTCTCTTATTTGTCTGTCCGGCAAAAAACCTGCTTGTTCTTCCTCTATAACTTCCGAGAGCCACCCCTTCAGTCTCTCCGCCAATATCTTTGCAAAAATTTTATAATCATTGTTAAGTAACGATATAGGCCTGTAATTTTTCACGCTAGTCAGATCTTGGCCCTCTTTTGGGATCAGTGATATATTCGCTTCGCTCCAAGTGTCTGGAATTCTTTGATCCCTAAAAACTCCGTTCATCACCTCTTTTAGGAATGGTGCCAGTTCGTTGGCCATTGTCTTATAAAATTTAGCCGTAAGTCCATCTGGCCCTGGCGCCTTTCCTAGATTTGCGGATTGTATTGCCATACTTATTTCCTCGTCAGTTACTTCACTGTTCAACTTATTTCTCCAAGCTTCCGAGATCTCTGGAAGTTTGGTTTTCTCCAAATATGATGCTATTGATTCTTTGTTTACTTCTTTTTTATTATACATCTTAGCGTAAAATTTATAAAAGGCTCTGCTAATGGTAGTCTGCTCCAAATACGTTTTGTTTTCTTCACAAATTTTATTTATTATTTTCTTTTCCCTTTTCTTCTTTAATTGCCATGCCAAATATTTCCCAGGTTTATTAGCACCCTCAAAAGCTTTTTGATTCAGTCTTTTAAGGTTCCACTCCAATTCTTTATTACTCATTGCTGTTAACTGTTCTTGAAGAATTTTGATTTCCTGATGTATTTTCTTTTTCCCTGGTCTCTTTTTTAACTGTACTTCTTTGGCCTTTATTTTCTCCTCAATCTCTTGTCTTTTCTCCTCTTTATTTTTCCTTGCTCTACCATTTAAGTCCATTAATATGCCCCTTACAACCGCCTTATACGCGTCCCAAACTTTACTGGTTGGTACTTCTTTATTCACGTTGTATTGTATAAAAAACTTAGTCTCTCTTCTCAATGTTTCCATATTCTCACTTTCCTGTAACAAGTCCTCATTTATTCTCCAGGCTTTCCTTTTTCTCCTTTTTCCAAATTTCCACATAATTGGGTTGTGATCTGAGCCTACCATCGGCATTATTTCTACCTCCTTAGTCCATAACGCTAAGTCCTTTGAGGCCCAGATCATATCAATTCTTGATAATGTAAGATGCCTTGCAGAATAAAAAGTAAACTGTCTGGTTTTAGGATATTCTCTCCTCCATACGTCTTCGAGAGCCTCTTGTTGAATCAACTCAAAAAAAAGCTTTGGCAATAGTCCTCTTTTCTTTTGTGCTTTTGTAGTCTTTTTGTCTAGTTCCAAATCTGTCACTCCATTGAAATCTCCAGCAAGAATTATCTGGTCATATACAAGATCGTCTAAGTGCTTCCTTAAGTCCTCAAAGAAGCTTTCCTTTGCACCGTTAGGTGCATAAAGTCCGACTACCAACACTCTCTTTAAGTTCCAATTACATTCCACTGCTACAAATCTAGCTTCCACATCTCTCATAACAAATTTTGGCTGCAGCTCCTCTTTTATATACAACACCACTCCTCTTTTTTTCTTGTTGGAAGCCGCTACAAATTCTTTGCCCAATTTTCCAGATTTTAAATATTTTACATCCTGTTTTCTAATATGGGTCTCCTGCAAACAAACAATATCACATTTTTGTTTTAGTAGCCAATGAAAAATATTTTTTCTCTTATTCGGTGAGTTTAGTCCATTTACATTCCAAGATAATACTTTACACTCCATATTCATGGTTTTGTTGGTAAGTCTTTTTCATTGTCCTTAATAAATCTCTCCATCTCCCGCTCAGATCTAATACGCTTTTTTGCCCCTCCAAACTCAAAGGACACTCCTTCCGGTAACTCCCATCTGTACCTAATGTTCATGTCCTTCAAAGTCTGAATTAACACTCTATATTTTTTCCTGTCCAGTAACACTGATCTGGGCAATTCCTTCATTATGATAATCGTCTTGCCATCAATCTCCAATGGATCTTGAAATTGTTTTGTCACAATCCTCTCTTTCATATTTCTAGTTGTAAACTGCACGATCACATCCCTTGGTAGTTTCCTCTGGGTTGCAATTCTCGAGTTCACACGATACGCCACATCTAGGATAGCCACAATTTCCTCCTCCTCCTTCCCCAGGTATTCAGCCAACACCTCAGTCATCTGTTCTTGCGCTGACTTCCCTTCAACTTCTGGCAGACCACGAAAACGAAGCTGCTTCTCCATGTGTTTAGTTTCTGCAACTGACATCCTCCCCTTTACCAATCTCATCTCTGTTTGTTGCGTTTCTATTAAATTCTCCATCGCGTCTTCTACTGTTTTGACTCTCTGTTTCGTTCCTTGTAATTCACTGCTAATCGTTTCCACGCCTTTTTTCACTTCTGACAGCTCCGACTTTACTGTCTGTGTAACTTCTTTGACCTCTTTAATGAGCTCCAATTTCGTGTCCTTAAGTTCTTTCATCATGTCTATAAGTTTTTTGTCCAAATTTTCTATTGCCGATTGCCACTCTTTTTTCGACATCGTGGGGCTTGCTTTAGCTCGCTCCCACGAATCTGCTCTCTTCCTCAGCTCCGTGGCGTATAATTAAACGTTTTCCTTTTTTTCAAATGTCTCAATCTTTGCCAAAATTAATTTTTTATATCCAAAATGTCGGGCGTCTTTTCTCTATGGTTTCTCTATGTTATTATAATCCAAGATGGCCTACTTCCTCTTCCGCTGAAGCCACGACCCTTCCACTTTCAAAAATGGCGATTCCCCACTTCCTGTCCCTTGGCAAGGGCCGCTTCCCTCCAGCCACTCTATTGTTGTTACGCACTTCCTGTCTCCCGTCTTCCCACAGCAGGTCTCGCGATGGTGTCTTTTTCCCACAGCTCCAAAACCACAGGTATTCAAAACAATAGTCCGATTTTTGTAATAACTTCTTTAAACTTAGTCTCTTTTAAAATACAACTCCTGCCGAGTCTTCACCTCCTTTTCACTAGTCTGTTGCAGTTTAAAAATCTACTTTCTTTCCTCTCTGTTTTTGTCAATCTGTCCCGTTTCAAGAGATAGCGATCTTTACCTTCTCTTCAACTTTCTCGGGTTGTAATCGCTGTTTCGATCTTAAATTCTCCTCTCGACTTCCCTCCCCGATCGAAGCTTGGGTATGTAGGTCTTATGCCAGCCGAATTGGCCCCAAAATTGCCGCAGAGATTATAGCCGACCCGTCGCAAGGTGGGACCTCAAGGATCGGGGGGGAGACTCCTTGTGTAGAGCCCCCCCTCGTCCGAGATCTAGCTCACCCTAGGGTCTTGAGCGTTCTTTGCCTGCTCCCCACCTGAGAGCAGTCGGCCGCGGGTTATTTTCACCCCTCCGGCCGGTTAAAACGGCAATCCGGTCAGCTCCGCAAATGGAGCTGCGTTAGACCTCCATAAATCCCAAACCGGAAGTCCGGTCGGTGGTGGAATTTTTGTTGGTTAATTGGGCATGAGAGAAGAGTTCCCTTTGCCCCTTTAAATCATAATGTCAGTGCTACAATCTGAAAAAAAACCCTAGACTAATTTGGTAGTTCTGCTCTAAAGTATTCTGTACATACCTTGCCATTTTGTACACTAGAGCTGCTGAGATACATTTTGAATAGCTGAAAACTTACTATAAAGCAATTGTATTTTTCAAGTATGTCATTAACCAAAACAATGAACACCCTCCTAGTATTTAAATGAGCACAGGAGAAGTTCATTACCAAAAAAAATGGACTATGTAACTAGGTGGTAAAGAACCTTCTACAATGTGTAATAGTGAAAGAAGGCACATGATACAGGAATTTGGGTACAAGCAGGGCTTTTTTTCAGCAGGAACGCAGTGGAACGGAGTTCCGGCACCTCTTGAAAATGGTCACATGGCCAGTGGCCCCGCCCCCTGATCTCCAGACAGAGGAGAGTTTAGATTGCCCTCCATGCCAATGGCAATCTAAACTCTCCTCTGTCTGGAAATCAGGGGGCGGGGCCACCGGCCATGTGACCATTTTTGCCTAGGGCAATTTAAACTTTCAACCCCCCCCCCTGTTCCAGCTGACCCAAAGTGACGTCATTGTGCGGTTCTGAGTTCCACCAACTCTTTTCCCAGAAAAAACGCCCTGGGAACAAGCATTGCCCATTTTTCACCTGTGAAATTTTGGAAGGTGTGCAAATGTGATTTGTTTTCTTCTCCCTCAGGACCCCTGGATAGTATTTAGATCCCAAAATCCAATCAAGCAGAAGCCCAAAGTGGAACTTTCCCGCTTACAACTTCCTACTGAATATCTTCTTACCAATACTTTGATATAGAGAATCTCCGCAAAGAAAGAGTACAAGACCATCTTTCTTACCTCTTCCCATCATCTCTCAAAGGGAGGAAACCACAAGCTCTCTTCCCTGCCCCACCCCCATATATCTTTTTTTTAAAGTTGTGAAACTCAATTAATTCTCATGGAGTTTTTTGGGCTTTGCAGCTGGGAAGAATCATGTACGTGGTAAACATCATCGTTAGACATCATTCTTAGAAACTGCAGCAGTGTGGCTGCAGCTTCTGATTTGTTGAGACCATTTCAGTTGATCATATTCTTGAAAAAAAAACTCATTTTGTTTGCAATGGTAATTCATTATGTGGCTCTTCTGCCTGATTAGTTATGTTTTCTGTCTCTTTTGTAGTTTTATTTTTTAAAACACTTCCAAATAGAACACATCTGTAAAATTACAGGACAGGATGCAAGCATTATAGGAGAAATATGGAATATTGTCTATACTGGTTGAGCAATATATCAGATCTTAACAAGCACTATGTAACAGAGTTGCACTAAAATGTGGCAGATTTTGAGCTCAGCAAAACTTCATGAATATGCAATTTATTGCAAGTAAGGAGTTGTGTGTGTGTGTATCTAAAACTTTGAGTCTTGGATGTAACTTTTCCAAGTCTAGGTGGATTCAACCCAGAAGAACCCAACTAGTCCTAAGAGACCCCAAAAATATATATATTATTAAAACATAGGGCAGGAAGTAGGGATCAAACCAGGGAATGCCAGATGAAACAAAAAAAGTCTTCACCCTGTGGTGGAAGACAGTGACAGGAGGGGACAGAAAAATATCCTTGAGAAAATTCTATAGTTTCGGTGCCATGGTTGAGAAGGCCCTCTCTTGGTTGCCCCATCCTCATCTCACAAGGTGGGGGCACCAAAGCAGGGCCTCAGGAGATGACCTTAGTGGTCAGGTGGTATCTTATGTGATCAGCTGGTCCTTCCAGTATGCTGGTCCCAAGCTGTTTGGGGCTTTAAAGGTTTGAACTAGCACCTTGAATTGGGCTTGGAAACAAATTGGCTGTTATTATGTGAATGGGTTGCAACAAATGGGTTGCCTTCTTACATGAAAGTTCTGATGTTGTACTAATTCTGTATGGAAGCATCCATAAAATATAGTCCTTGGAAATTCACTGGCAATTGTCACACAAGATTAGTCCTAATATTTTGAATTGTTAAATCTTCCTCAGGTATAGGGAATAGTTAAATAAATAAATCTCTTATTGTTGTGTGAGAAATCTGAAGCTGTACCCAAGCACGAAGTTTGAAAATTCCTTAATAAAATAAAATAATCAGCAAAAAGCAAGGGACAAAGTATGATGTAAAGGTTAATTTGGAAACATCCCAAAAATTGTTAGAGAAAATGTATTTAAGATAGTAAAAGGGGGAAAACATACTTACAACTGTTTACAAAATACTAATTTGATAGGTTCCTCCAAAAAATTACAGGAAGACAAATGCCTATATCCCCATTTTTTTTACTGTTTCTTTTGGTAAAGAATGCTAGGGACACCATTACCAAAGCACCATTACCAACCCACTTAAATGAATCTTCTTCAAAAAGACAGCTCCAGACCAGAAAGGCTTGGGATGGCAACTAAGGTTTACACTGGTTTATCCCAAAGATGCTGGCCGCAAGCCTCATCAGTTGACTTATGGTGATCCCTGGTGGGGTTTTAATGGCAAGAGACTAACAGAGGTGGTTTGCCATTGTCTGCCTCTGCAACCCTGGTCTTCGTTGGAGCTCTCCCATCCAATTACTAACCAAGGCCCATCCTGCATAGCTTCTGAGATCTGATGAGATCAGGCTCACCTGGGCTATCCAGTGAGAGGAAAATATTCACATCTGGAATTTCTGCTAGTTACACAGATTTGTGAGGCAAAGCAGCATTTATAACAATACAAATCAGACATCATTCAATGAATGATGTGCAGTTTATTGACCAATGGGAAAATGAAGAAAAAATTTCACTTCCATTATTGTTTTAAAAAATTATACCGATAACATTAGACTATACTTGTTAGCCTGACTCTCAGCTATCTGGTTTAGAGCTCAAGGAGGGAAAGAAGGACTCCCTCTTCCTCCTCTTTTTCCTCTCCTGCTTTCCCATCTACTGAGTAGAATAGGGTTGCTAGCCTAAGGCTGGCAACCATCAGGAGAATTTATTGGCCTGCGAAAGGGGGAATCTATGGTTTAGTTATAGAGTTTGGGGTGAACGCTGGAGCGTTGCCCTATGGGTTGCACTGGAAGTGATTTCACTGCATTGCTGGTGATGGTGATCCCCCTATTCCCTCTGCCAGCTCACCCAGAGGCAGTAGGGAGGAAGAGGGCTTCTGACGAGAGGTCTCCCACTAATCCAAGAGACCTGGCAGCCCTAGTGCGGGCTGGGTGCTGTGGCCACAGCTGAAGCTATTGCTGTTGGGTTATGATTTAAAATGGCACAATGGGCATGCATAGGTGAAAAGAGAATTTCTCTTCTCTCACCTTCCACATCAGGTGTTCTGTTCAATTTGTCCAAAGTATGGCACCTGGAGCATATGGAGAAATAGATCCAGAGGAGTTAGCCATGTTAGTCTGTAGCTGCAAAACAGTAAAGAGTCCAGTAGCACCTTTAAGACTAACCAACTTTATTGTAGCATAAGTTATCAAGAACTACAGCTCTCTTCGTCTCTTCATCTAGAGAAATATAACCTTAGGGTGCTTGACATTAATGTCAGACTACATTTCCCAACAGGATTTGAGTCCAGTCAAAGTATAAGCTTTCAAGAGTCACAGTTCCCAGTGGCCATCAAACCCACCTGGTAGGTAGGGGACCAGAGGAAGGGGGGGGGACCAAAAAATGTAAGAAGAAGCTTTTAAAAATATGACACAAAAAATAAAGATGTATACCCCTTTAGTCTCAGCCAGCATGCCTCTGGAATCTGGAAGATATGGTCCCAGCTTCACATTGACCTGTTAGCTATGCATCAATAATGGAGCATTGTGTCTCCTGTATTTTCTCAGTCCCTGTTTGCATGATATGTTTACATTTCACATAGCACTTTGGGGTATATCCGAAAATTAGGGCTTTTAATGCATGAATTGTAATATCAACAAAGCCTTAATAATAAAAAAGTGGGGCTCTTATCATTTCTGACACTTTGGCTGCAAATATAATGGTGATGATTAAAGATAGGAGCTGTTGTAAATGCAGCAAATTGACTGCCTAACTCATTCTGGTGTTATCAATTGGAAATAATATGAAGTCACCTTTGGTCAGATTTCCACAGAGAAAAGAACACAATGTTCTCCTTATTGGGTGAAGGAGCAGGGTTCAGATTCAAACATATAAAGCTGCTCTGTACTGAGTTAGACCATGCACCATCTAGTCTCACAATGTCTGCTCCCACTAGGAGTTTTCCAAGGTCTCAAAGAAAGGCCTTTCCCCATCATTCGCCCCATCATGGCTTTTTGTTGGAAGAGGAGGACTCAGCGCTGTCCCTTTCTTCAGGTTTCAGAGGGACTCATACCAAAGAGTTAGAAAGACAGAGAGGTCAGGGCATCCTGTTTGCTGTTCACTGCTCTGACTATCCCTTTGATATGTAGATTGTTACTCTCAAGACTTTCTCCTCCACACTCTCCTTCTCACATCCCTCTCTTCCTCTTCTTGTTCCAGACACTACATCTCTCCTCCCTCCCTCCATCCTGCAACCATGGATGCAGGACTTGTCCTAGCATCCATGTGCATCCTTAGACTACATAGGTAGATAGGATCTATGTTTCCTCCTTTCCTTTCATAGTATGGAGTTCCTACAATAAAGAACTCTTATTTCCTTTCTAAATATAAGCAAGTGGATGCTTTATTTTCTCTCCTGCACACACACCAGCCAGCAGAACCAGCTTATATGCTTCCACTGCTAAATGATAAACTCTGCTAACGGCCCAAATATGGAATCCTTTAATTAGGTTTCTGGGGACTACATACGATTTATTTATCACTTTTAACAGGAGATACCGGATCAGGGGATTTATATGGGTCAGCTTTGCCTGGATCTAGTTGTTTAGGCATGCTAGACTCCCAACACTCCTTCCCCGCCACAAACAATTAAAACCAGAGCTAAAATCTATGCAGAAACATAAAAACAATTAAAATATTGAGCAAGAACACCTTCACCTTGAGAATCTTCATGTAACCAATCCTTTTATTTCCAGTGAAATCAGGGCTTTAGAGCTTCTTTCAGATCAGAATAGAATAAAAATGAATTTTACTTTTCCTTCGGCTCATTTTGCTTTGGCAAGTCAACTTTAAATCTTGATGCGACAGTTATAGACGGGATAATAATGGGCAACACAGGAAATCCATGGTGTCACTTGTGTGCACAATCTAATGGATGTGAATGAAGCAAAGCAGTGGCCCGTATCATATCAGAGGACGAAGCAGTTAATTGATCCACTGGTATTCACTCTTCATCAATGCCCTGTCTGCAGAAATCCTCCAAGTCATGTAACTGAAGAGAACATAGGGATTAGAGTCTACAGTGATAAGCGTGGGCAAAAGGCTTGAGACTGCAGTAATCAATATTAGAAAGGCAGCTTTCCCCAACCCCCTCCACAGGCTTAATGGAGTTAAAGGTTTGAGATGGAAAGCATTGGCACTGCTTCTTTAAAAAGTCATGAATAAACCCTCCTTCTGTCAGATAAGATGACCCTTCAAGGGAAGGAATAACAACCCAAAAAATTGCATTTATTGTCGAGTGTTTGAAATGTGATTACATCAGTTGCGCTCAAAAGCTCATTTGTAAAGGTTAGCAACTCAGCTTCCCATTTGGTTAAGAAAGAATGTTTATATAATTGTAAAGAGCCTAAAAGCAAGCTATGGAAGGAGTACATTCTCCAGAGGCATTCTCTTGCATGCTAGTTTTTAATTAGTCTAAAATAACTACCACTCGACTTCTACATTTTGCAATGACTATGATGAGGCAAAAGCAACATTTTCTGCATAAGCAGAAAAGTGGTAAAGAATCCCTTGATAAAGAACTTTCTGCCCCCAAGTGTGTCCAAGCCAAAGGCATCCCATGAGCCATTAATGGCCCACACAAGGGCTCAATAAATCTGGCATTGCTGGGACTACAAAAACAAGATAGGGATTGCAGCCATCTGACTGGCTGCAGAACAGAAGCAGCGAACAGAATTCAGCTTTATGGGTCAAAAGTTTGGCACTGACACGTGGTGTCAGTGGATGGCTTGGACCTCCACTAAAAATGATCCCCAACTAAAGGATTCCCACCAGTGGTGCTTGACGTTCTCACCTCCCACCTCCTGCTGCATCCCAAAATGCTGTTCCTGGGGGAAGAAGCCCCCCCCCCCCAATCAGAGGACAGGTGGAAGGTCTGCAGGAAGACGAGAAATTTGTGAAAATGTTCCCCCCCCCCCTTCTACCTACAGGAACATTAGGATGGATCCAACCCAATGTGTAAGATAATCTCAGTAAAGGACAATTTTTGGAAAATGATAGTTGTGACAAAGATACTTGATACCAATGAGGGAGTAGCAGCTTGACACCGTTATCCGAGTAGGTGGTTGCAAGGAAGAGCAGCTGCCACTACCTGATTGTTCACTTCCCTCTGGTAGGCAGTGAGGCTTGGGTCTGTTGGGGACAGGCAAGAATGCCAGCTGCAGCGACTCCTTGCAACATTATTGCTTGCTGACTGCCGATGGGTCATCATGCTATGAGGAACAGCAGCCAGCCCTTGCTCACCTGCCTTCTTCTCTCATGGCAAAGCAAGAGGAGTAGCTATTGTTGACCACCAATAGCTGCATGGTACAATAGCCCAGGTGAGCCTGATCTCATCAGATCTCAGAAGCTAAGCATACCGGCATAGTCCCCCAGCAGCCAGAGGCCGGAGTGCAGAGGCCAGTCATGACCAGGCATAAAGAGTAAACAGAGTTCAGCCCAAGGGTCAGAGTTCCAGAGAAGCCAAAAGTCCAGTCCAGTCCAAGGGTCAGAGTTCCAGAGATTGTGTAACAGCAAAGACAGTGGAGCAGCCATATAGTGTACTAGTTGCACCCACAAACTGGTGCTTCTCCCAGCTGCTTTTATGGCTATATCCTAACAAGCTTAACTCCCAGGCAATTACTTGGCAGCCATCCCAAGATTACTCATCAATTTTGGCAGCTGTCAATTGACAACGACTCACGAGTCTGGCATTCCTTCTACGTTCTTGGAGCTCTACCCATCTCTGACAGCGCTGGTGCTGCAAAGGTGTAGGAGATGATGGAGGACTGGGACGAGCTTCTGCAGCCTTGTTGACAGCTTCAGAGTTCCCTGGTGCTGACTCTGTTCCAGCTGTAGGCTGTGCTTCCCAGTTTGCCATTAATCTAATCTCTTGTTGCCCTTCCTGTGGCTGGAGGCCAGCTGCAGCTGGGTCAGTTTGGGGGCTATCTGTAGGCAGCTCTTTGCCTGATGAATCTTCACTGAGTATAGACTGAGGCTGACTTACAACACTAAGCAGGGTTGGCCTTGATTAGTAATTGGATGGGAGACCTCCAACGAAGACCAGGGTTGCAGAGGCAGGCAATGGCAGGTGCCCAGGGTTACTCCTTGGGGGCAGTAGGTCATAGGTTGGCCCTGGTGGGATGTCCCAGGGGGCCAAGTCCTAGCTGCTTCAGGATGTCTGCCTTTGGGAGGGACAGACAGTGGTTCACTGGAGGAGCATCGGCTGGGCATGCAGCAAGTCCCAGGTTCAATCCTCATCCCCTCCAGTTACAAGGATCTGATAGTAGATGGTGTATAATCCAGTTAGAGAAGAGGTGAGATCTGTATTTGCTTATTACCTGACTCTTGCTTTCATTAGAATGTGTGGACATCAGCTGTGTGCCTGCTGCAAATCCCTCTGCTGTTACAGGAAGCAGCTTCAGCTGCTAATGGTCGCTGCTGGGTAACAGCAAAAGTCAGAATCTGCTCAGAGAGGAGCATTGCCTCATTCTTCACTCCCCAGATGAGCTGATCTCATAGCAAGCCAGCCAGGAGATTCCCAAAAGCACAATATCCAGCAAGGCAACGGACCGCTGCGATGTAGGCTGCTGTACTTTCACTAGCTTCCTGCTCATACTTAAAAATAATGAAACTTCTGTAAGGTAACAGTTGGTCTTGGGAAAAAACATCTCCAGCAGAGCTACCAGTTCATCATAGGTTTTAGTACTTGGTGCAGTGGGTGCCGTTAGGGAATGGACAACAACAAAGGCTTTTGCCCCACAGCCAGCCAGCCAGCAAAAATGCATGCATTTGTTCTGACCCTTCAATTTTATTGGCTTCCTGATAGTAAGATAGTCTTTCTGTATAACAGTCCAAAAAGGCTGGTTGACTAGCATCTGATTGTTCTATGTAGCCCAGTGGAACTGTATCTGCAGTGACCTGGCAGCCATATGGAGAGGAAAAGAACAGACAGTAAAAATGATTCTCACAAATTCTGGGTGTTTTAGCAGCAAGTGGATCCCACCTTTGTCGCCAAATGCACAGGGGCGCAGTAACAACATTCGGGGTGGCCTTGTTGCTCATTATGGCCGGCGACTTCTGCCCCCGCACTAAGGATACTGGGCCTCCTGTTTTTGCACCAGCTCACTCACGTCACTTCTGGAAAGAACTGGAAATGATGCGGTGGAGGCTCGAGCATTTTGCAAATTCTCTATAGTTTATCCATAGGCTTTTTGTAAACTTGGTTGTTTTCACACGCCCCCTTAACACTCTAGAAAATCACACAAAACTCATGGCATGAAGCATCTTCCTAGCAGTTTGAAGTCAGAAATTGCACCATTAAAAGGGATCATAACGGGAAATCGCACTAGGAAGACGCTTTGTGCTGTGAGTTTTGCGCGATTTTCTGGAGGTGTGAAAACAGCTCTGCTAGAGTGTCTGCCATGTCACTTCTGATTTTTACCAGAAGTGATATAGACACACACGCATGATGGTGATATGTCAGACCCCACTCCATTTCCTTCTGGGGGTTGCCAGCTGAGGCCTGGCAACCCTCCCCCACACTCCTGTCTCCTGCTACTGCTCAGTGCTGCAGAAGAAGTAAAGACAGGGAGGGAGATGCTATTGCTTGACATGCTGATGTCACTTCCAGGTCTTCACCTGAAGCTCTAGGAAGTTACCATAGAGATTTACCATAGAGATTGGGGAAATTCTTGTCATGTTCAGAATACTTTCAGGTATGCTTGTGCCAAAGAGACTCCATTTTAATCCTTTCAGTATTATGAGTGCTTTCTTCACAGGTGCCAGGATGTTCCCAGGCAGCTATCTCCCAGAGGAGGAATGTTTTGGCTATCGCTGTTCCAGCCTCGAAGGACTTTCGCTTTCCGAGCTTCAAAGGGATTGTTATGAGAACTATGGGGGGAGGTTGGGCCTGCTGGGATCTGTTACTTTGTGCCTCATGCTTTGCCTGTCATTGGTAACAATTCACATGTACCATCCTGAATATTGTATTCAGGCTCGTGGACTATAATGCATTCTTTCTTCAGTAAACTTTTGGAAACAACGGGCTTTTGTCTGATTACAGAAGGTAGTCTGGAGTAAGGACATTATCTAGCCACAGTTCTGACATTTTGTTACCCTGGTGGGGAGGGGATCCCCCACACTCACCTCCCCCCCCCCCAGCCCCACTCAACTGCCCAGCAATAGGGGGAAGGGGGAAGCAGGCTGGAAGCCACCAGAGCACAGAGCGAAAGCACTCTGGAGACCCCAATGATGCACTTGCAGTTGAATATTGGAAGCTATGGGGTCTCGCCCCCTCTGAGACCCCATTGCTTGCATTTTTCAAGTGCATCATTGGGGCTTCCAGAACACGTACTCACATTTTGTGTACACACAAGGAGGGTAGATTGGGCCCCCGCGCCTGCAATGCAACCACTGGACCCCTGCTTGGGAGCTAGCAGGGTGAGCGACCCTACTTCTGGGTTACTTCCTCCTCCCTATGCCCCCCCTCCAACCCTTCCACACAGTTTCCTTGATGTCTTTTTTATAAACAGATGCTGAAACCTTCAGGGCAGACAACATGTCCAGAAAAGAAAACACAACAATACTGAACTTGAAACTTTTCTGTTTCTTGTACAACAGGCCCAGTATTATCTTGCCATGGTTTGAACTTTTTGTATCAGCCTAGCGCTCCTGCAGGTTACTTAGCAGGCAAGTAAAATGAAACTGTTGCACTGAAGCCTACTGGGTTAACCTCTTAAAAAGGCAGTACATAGGTGATGTGAAAACCTCTACCCGCTACCTAGGAGAGCCTCTACCGTTCAGTACTGACCGAAATAGACGAATGGTCTGAGTCAGGATAAGGCGTGTTCATGTGTGGCACCATATGAAACAACTGCCTTCCCAATCAGATTTCCATTAAACAAGTCTTTGACCGATCATAGAATCAGCCACGTTACCCATTTATAAATGATGTTGGTAAGAGAGCTGCATCTCTTACTTGGTTTATTTCAGGGAAGAAAATGTGAGGGTTCCATTTGTATACAGCGACATTTCTAACCATATCGCTCCTTTGCTACTTTGAACCCGGTTTTTTTTTCCTTCCAATATAAGGATGACATTTCAAGGCAGATTGTAAAAAATAATTGTGTATTTTTCCTCTGCAGAAAAAAAATTCCAGTTGAGATAATCATCTGGGGCACACAAGCCAAAACAATCACGTCCTATTTAAAAAGTGCTTGTTTCCACTTACTTGAAGGTGATCGTCTCTGCTGCATGGACAGAAGGGCATTCTTTTGCCTTCTGATCCAATTTATTCTGCCCTTGCTATGTATCCAGCTACAATAAACAGCTTCCTTGTAGTGGCCACAAAGTTAAAAATAAGCTCTTTAAAAGAGAGAGAGAGAGAGAGAAAAGAAACCTTCTTCGATGATAGCAGGGGTGGACTTCAGGGCAATTTATAGTGGGACTGCAAGATCAAAACTTAAAATATAAAATTAAGATTGCAGGGTCTGTTTGGAGGAGCACTGTGTAAGAGGATATGAAATAAATGGTCTGTTCTCTATACAATGCAGATCTAGAGCAAAAGACGCTCCCGTAAAATAAAAGTTGTTCCTTTCACTTGGGATTAAAACCCGTAGGGTGAAAGAGAAAGTTCTGAAAACTCAGAAAAACAAATAATTGGACAGTGAGAAAGTTTCATTTACGATGTTATGTGACAAGCAAATAGCAACCTTCCCCCTCAAGGCCGTTTTAGGTTGTGAAAACAGTGCAAGAGTGAAAATTAAACCCCCTTCTTATTGTGTGCCACAGTCTTGATCCAAATTGGAAACTGCATGCATGGCAATTGATGGGATTGGGAACTCATAATTGGCATCTGAATGAAAGACTCGAGATGTGGTAGATTGCCAGCCTGTCACTGGCATTCCCCCTAGAAAATGGCATTAACAACATTGACCTTGTTTCCAGGTAAAAATTCAGAAATGACATCACCCCTGCATCTGTAATGCTCTAGGAATCCCACAAATCAATATGGTAAATACCACAGAGATTGGTGGAATTCCTAGAGTGTTATGGGAGTCTGTGTCATTACTTTCAGGGGTTCGCCTGGAAAAAAATGACATAACATTGGAGATGCCATTTTTCTTCCTGTTTTTCCTCCTGCTGCTGCTTTGGTCGATGGCAGGCAATCGAGTGTGATGGACAGGTACTGCTCATTGCTGCCTTACAGCTTGCAACCCTAAGTCATGCTATGGTGAACATATTACCCCATTCATTCCAGTTTTTTTTCTCGGAGTGCAATTTAAAACCCCTAAACAGCCAGGTTCCAGTTATCTAAAGGACTGCCTTTTTTGGCATGAACTTGCCAATTCACTTGTGTCTTTCCTGGAGGCCCTGCCCTAGATCCTCATCTTCTGAAGTAAGGTGGCAGTAATAGGGCCTTCTCAGTGGTGGCATCATCTCTGAAAAGTTCTTCCTCATGAGGCTTACTTGGCATTTTTATTAGTAGCCTTTAGGCACGAGACCATGACTCCTTTAGCGTTTTTTAAATTTCCGCATTCTTTCAGACTATCTCTTTTTTTTCTTTTTTCAAACATTGTTTTATTGCAATAAATGGATGATCTGCTACTTCTCTTGTAGTGTTCTTCATTTTAATTGTATTTTTATACTGTACTTTGATTATTTTGAATGTTGCTTTGAACAGGATTTCTATCTAGAAAAGCAGAAAAGAAATAATGTTAATAAATAAAATAATCCAATAACAACGAGAGAGAGGTTTGCATATCACCTTGAACTGAATACTCATTCATAAAGACAGTTTACACGTTCAGCTGTGAGTCATCAAGTGATGAAAGAGCAAGTGATATGCATGCCTTAGACTCATGAATCAGCTACTGCTATTGACAGTTTTCATTGATGAAAATGTTTGATGTTCAGCTCAACATTCAATATAGACCATATTAAGTTGAAGGGCAGGACTACCACTATGGTAGGGTACCTCCTAGCATTGGGCCCCCCTTCCCACTGCCACTTCACAGGCCAATGGGGGAGAAATTAAGGGGGCTAACTGGTTTTGTACCAATGCATGATGTCACTTTTAGCATAAAACTGTAAGCAACGTCATTACGTCAGGGTGATATTCTAGTATTTGCCCCCAACCATAGTGTTGCTCCAACACAATAACATAATTTCCAGTTTTGCACTGAAACTTACGTTGTGCATTGGTGCAATGCTGGCAAACCTATCCCTGCCCCCAAATTTATCCTAGCACAACAGGCAACCCTATATTCAGTGAGAATGTGCAACAGTTTCAAGGGTTTTTACTCTAATCCAGTTGCTTTTCACCACTGCTCACCAACGTTATTGTATGCCCCCCCCAAACCATAAATAAAGAATTAGAACATATAAACCAGACAATGCAATATTATTTATATAGGTATATTTAAGATTCATGCACATGATACACTGAACTCAGGCCCACATTCAATTAGATTATCGTGCCTAATGGCCATCAGCCAGCTCCTTAATGATTCCTAATTGCTGTGTGCCATATTTTTAAGGACCTGGGGGAGAAATCTAGGATTTTATCCTCAGGATGGGGTGAGCTGTATAAAACAACTCTCCTCCTCTGGTTGCCAAAAGCCATTGCGAGTATGGCTACATAAAATCCCAAATGCTCTGTCGGGGCACCTGCCCTCTGGAATGAATTGCCCCCTGAGATACGTATGGTCCCTGACCTACACACCTTTCGCCGTGCCCTTAAGACATTATTATTCCAACAAGCGGGGCTGGCCTAAATGTGTTTTAATTGAGTTGTCCTGTTCTGAGTTAAATTATCCAATATGTTTATATTTTATATTCTTACTGTTTTATATTTGTATGTTTTATTTTGGCTGTACACTGCCCTGAGTCCTTCGGGAGATGGGCGGTATAAAAATTCAATTAAAGTTAAAATTAAAGTTTCTCCCAAAAGTTTTCAACATATTCTCCAAGGTTTGTAGATCGCCCTGCCCCCCATTAACAACTGCTGTTTTAAACCTCTTCTTACATCTATATGCATCCTTACTTTCTTTCAACGCAATCCAAAGAACACTTTCCTGAGAGTAAAAGCCTGACCTGAGTATGATCCTCAGCAGACCTATTTAAGATTGCTCTCCTTATGTCACTTGTCTAAAGAGGCCGCTTTGGAGTGATGTCCACTGTTCTTAGCATGGCACCAGTTTGTCAGCTTGGAAGAAGGCCTGTGTCAATTGAGTTGCCTTCTCACCAACCCTACCCCCTCAATAGCTGCTTGGAAACCTTGTGCTGTAAAGATATTTCTGGGTTACTTTCCATCAGTTGCCTCAGCAACAGAAATCGATTTCTCTGCACTTGACTTTTTTTTCTTCTGGGAATGGTCTCTGCTGCTTCCCTGCCTCTTTCCCCCCATCTATCTTGTTCTTTCCTACCAGTCCTTTTGGTCTCTCTGCCTGCTCCACCCCTTACACCTTACCTGTATTGAACTCTAGCTGGTACCATCAGCTCAGTGACGTGCAGATCACTGTGGGGTTTAGTACGCCCTCCAGTGTGATCTCTTTCATGCTCCAGGGCAGTGAAATCCTGGTTTGTTTCCTAATAATGCATTCCAGGGTAGACACTCAAGTTGCCCCAGGTTTAGTTTAGGAGGAAAGATTACCTCTGTTAGCAATCTTTGCTATTTTAGTGATTCTGAATGAGCCACAAGCAAACTGGGGACATTTTCAGTATCTACAAAAAACAGTATAATTATGGAAGAGGATACCTGTTAAGGATACCTGTTAATTTTTCCACTGACATGCTGCAAAAATGAAAGTGTTATTCTAAGAGCAGAACCACAAGTGACGCCTGACACAGGTTGGACACTTGCCAGCTTCCCTCCAGTTTTGATGGGAAATGTAGGCAGCTTAGCGGAATGTTGGACACGTGACAGTTGAAAAGTCCATTGGACAGCAGTCAGAGAGTCAAGCTGCAAGACCAGGATGCCTACATTTCCCATCAAAACTTGAGGGAAGCTGACAAGTGTCCAACCTGTGTCAGGTGTCACTTGTGGTTCCGCTCTTAGTATATGAAATACTCAGGACTCCATCTGGGGCATTCACAGACAATTACAAATGTCCTCACAGCTTGTCTTTTATGCCCAGGCTGTGACCTAGCTGGTTTCCCAAAATTATGTAATATATAATCTGGCTGTAGTTTGGCTGAATCATGGCTGTGATTTAAGGCATAGCTGTGTCTTAATTCAGCAGAGCACATTAGCTTTAAGGCAATATTCTGGAAGAATGAGTTGATTTCCTGTTGTAATATGTGAACTTCGGTTAAATCTGTTCTCTGTTGTATATCAAATATATACAAGCTAAAGTCACTAAGTAAAATACATTTATGATGAGGTTGTGTGTTGCCAAGTGGTAGCACTGACCATATAGGTCTGGGGCTGTTTTATCCAGAAACGAACCACCCTGTGGATCTGCCTAGGGATGTGCATCTAAAAATTCCCTGTATTTTTTTGGATTTGTATTTTGGGAAATGCATAAATACTGGTATTACAGGTTATTTGGGTCCCCCAACACCACTTTGGGTTTCAGGCTTGGGGTTAGAGATGCAGAGGAGTTAGCCGTGTTAGTCTGTAGCAGCAAAAACAAAAAGAGTCCAGTAGCACCTTTAAGACTAACCAACTTTATTGTAGCATAAGCTTTCGAGAATCACAGTTCTCTTCGTCAGATGCATGGAGGACAAGAAGAAACTGGTCAGATATATAGGTGGAGAGGGGAGGGAGGAGTAGATGCAAACAGTAGCTTCTGATCTCCATATCAGAAGCTACTGTTTGCATCTACTCCTCCCCCTCTCTCCACCTATATATCTGACCAGTTTCTTCTTGTCCTCCATGCATCTGACGAAGAGAACTGTGATTCTCGAAAGCTTATGCTACAATAAAGTTGGTTAGTCTTAAAGGTGCTACTGGAGGCTTGGGGTTTGTTTTCTAGGATTCTGGAATTGTATTCCATTATTCCTTATGGGGGATATTTCAGAGGGGCTGGAGTAGCTGTTTTTCAACTGAATGTCACCAAAATTGTAGGGGAGCTAGTGCTGTCTGTCCATTAAAGACTCATTAAATTTCAAGCAAATTGGATCATGGTGTCCAATTCTACAGGCCCCTGAACAATGTGTGCGCTGCCACCTACTTGTCTCCATTGTTTTCTATAGGGGAAAAAAATCAGAAAAGCCTATAGCCAAATGCACAGACCAAAAGCTTCCAATGCAAACAGAACCAACAAGCCTGACAAAAGCAATGTCAAACCAGAGAATCCAAGCCAAACCAACGTGTTTTCCAAACCTTCACTTACAGTTAATTGTTATTAATTCATAATCAAAAAAGGTTCTTCTGAACCTGCTGCAGCAGTTACATTTTTAAAAACCAACTGGAACACCCCAAAACTCTATGAAAGCACAAAACAAAACTGAAGCAAACTATTTTAAAAGAAACAGAGAGTGGGGGGAAAGGCTGGTTCCCCACTCCACTACAACCCCCCAGACAAAACACACATAGAAAACCTTAAAACAATGTTTTGAAATGAATCCCACCAATTCTGAAATGTCCAGTAGACAGAGAACAGGAAGACAGCAGGCAGTAGAAATCCAAAGTAGACCAGGACAGCGACAGCAAGTAGCAGCACAGTCCAAAACAATCTAGCTCTGAAATGGAGCCGAGCTGCTGTCATCCTCTTTTGCCCATGCACAGAATACTCCATGTGGAGCAGCAAATATGGGGAAATCACTCCCCCGGCACAGTTTTGGTGCAGGAAAATGGCTTGAAGTGAAACACGGGGGCCTGTTTGGGCGCTCCTCTTTTTTAAAAAAAAGGCCATTCCCCTCAGCTGCTCTGTAGCAGTGGAGAACCTGAGTCGTGTCCAAGGAAACTGGAACCAACTCATTCAAAATCCAACCATATAGTTGGCCTTCATGGAGGGATGCGATTGGACAGACAGTTCAAACGATTCCTGGAACATCTATTTCTTGGGACAGCGGCCTCCCTCTCTGCCATTGAACCCTCTCATTGCCAGAGAACCCTAAAAATGGGAGAAAAACAGTACTGGGAGCCTTAAAATGGTGGCCCTAGACATTTCTGGGATATATTTCTGGGATATATGGACATTTATGTATTATGGAATCTCAAATTCCATTTCAGCTGGCTAGAATATATCCAAATCCGAAGTAGAAAGTGTGTGTGTGTGTGTTTTGGACCAGAAAATCTGGGTGCTTGTCCTTAGATCCAGTTATGGAAAGAGCCAAATATGTATTCCTGCTTGCCTTGTCAATACTTTGCTACTAACACAACTCAGTCCTATGGGCTACTCTGCATCCTATCAGGTTGTTAGAAGGTTAGAAGCAAAACCCTCTGAGGGCCTAAGCAGATAGGTCTTTTCCACGTGTTCTTGTGTAATATATCCATCTCATCCCCCTTGAAGATAGGCCTGAGGCCCAAGCTGTCATTGGTCTTGTGCTCAAGGAGCCTGGACTCAGCAAAAAAGACAGTGGTAGCATTTCCCCCTTTCAGCTTCTCAGGAAGGATCTAAACACAGATGGACAAAGCATGCCAGTCTGCAAGTGTATATGTGGAAATGTCACATATATTCATAATATATACTAGAATATTTTGTACTTGACTTGTCATGTACTTGCCAAAAAGAGAGCCTCAGTACCAATTCCGGCCATTTTCATCCTGACCTTGAGCCAGTCACACTTTCAGCTTAATGTACTTGAGAGGGTTGTTATGATGATAAAATGAAGGTGAAGAGAACAATGTAAGACACATTGGGGCCCCGATGGAGAGAAAGACAGGGAATATATGAAATAAATAAACTGTGAGACCTGGGTTGAAATCCCCATTCTTCCACTAAACTCACAGGGAGGCCTTGTGCCTAACCTACCCCAACCTAACCCACCTCACAGTGTTGTTGTGAAGATAAAATGGAGGAGAGGAGGACCATGTATACTACCTTCAGTTCCTTTGAACAAAGCTGGGAGAAAAATAGACAGATATTTTACAAAACGCAATTAGAAATTTGAGAGGCAGGCTTTGCTTCCTATATGCATACAGAACTCTTCTGTCCATCCATCCATATAATACAAGTACCCCCCAAATGGATTATGAGCAATGAAGTGTAACTACAATCATGAGATGTCAATCTTGAGATTAAGGAGATAAGCCAGGATATAAATATTTCAAATAAATATATATTCTCCACGAGGATAGAGCAGGAATCAAGTCAGCCAATATTTCTAATAATGCAGAGCAAAGATATGAATCAAAGAAGAGTGAAAAACCAATTTAATTATTTATTATATTTTTTTACCTCATCTTGCCTTCAAAGAAGTCAAGGCAGAGTTCATGGCCCTCTTCCCACATTTTATCATCACAAAAATCCTATGGTTAGGTTGAGAGCAGCTGGTCAAAGTTTACCAAGTAAGCTTCATGGCAGGATGGGGCTTTGAACCCTAGTGCCCAATCTTAGTTTGACACTCTAACCACACTGCCCTCCTAACCATAATTTGGTTCCTGACTAGGGCTGTTTCCACATGGCTTACCTTGTTCCGGAAAACAGCGGAATCTCACGCGAAATCTCGATTTCGCATGAGATTTCGCTGTTTTCCAGAACAATGTAAGCCGTGTGGAAACGGCGCAGGCTTGGAGGGGGCAGGGAGTCTTCTGGATGCTGCTGGCCCTTCCTTTCTCCAGGAGTGTGTGTGTGGATGTACGTGATGTATCACCTACTCCCAGTGCACAGAGCAGCAGAGCTTTTTGAACACATGAAACTGCTTTATACAATGCCAGAAGCCCTGTTCACAGCCCTGTTCTACAGTCCGTGTACAGTCACTCTACTAACCAATTGATTTGTTTTTCCCATTGCAGTTTTGGAAGAGTAACAGTGATAGGGAAAACAAATCAATAGGTTAGTATAGTAACCATTAACTTTTTAAATTGCAGTTCCCCTCTATTTCTTGGAAGACTCCAGCAGTGGCTGCTGGTGAATTTCAGAGCTGATGGGGCTGCAGTGTGTGTGTGAAGGGGTTCCGTGTGCTATGCCTGCAGCATGCATTTCTTCATGTTGCTTCAGCAGTCCTATGCCTTTGCTTGTGTTTGTAAACTCCAGACCACAGTGCAAAATATTCTAGGTGAACTGAGCTAGCGCACTGTGCAAACATTGGTCTACTAGAGAAATGTCTGACTGATTTTGGCACTGTTCCCCACTCTAAGACCACAGAGAGAGCAGTTCCTCACTTTAAATCTTTGGTATACGAATCTGTGGTTTGTTTCACTGAACGACACAGTTTGTTTCATTGAATGGCACAGGAACTTGAACCATGTATCGTGTAGCAGAATTCTTCAAAGAAAAGAACGAAGATATAAAGAATCAACAGTATAGAGAAAGATTTTGTTCAGTTTTTCAGAAGGAGGACTCCTTTGAAAGAGCTCTAAAATTATTATTCAGTGTGCCTCTGTTCTATCATTCCTGTTCAATTTCACCCATGAAGCTTCCTGATCTATCAAGATTGGTACTTGTGGATTTTCCGGGCTGTATAGCCGTGGTCTTGGCATTGTAGTTCCTGACGTTTCGCCAGCAGCGACACTGAGAGATCTCTGTCTTTTGGTGCTACCCCTCTGAAGATGCCAGTCACAGCTGCTGGCGAAACGTCAGAAACTACAATGCCAAGACCACGGCTATACAGACTGGAAAATCCACAACAACCATCATTCTCCGGCCGTGAAAGCCTTCAACAAGATTGGTACTGTTTGCTCTGACTGGCAGCAGCTTTCCTCAGTTTCAGGTTGAGATCATATCACCTGCTACCCAATCATTTTAATTGGAGATACCAGGGATTGAACCTGGGACTTTGTGCATAGAAAGCAGATGCTTTGCCACTGAGCTATAGCTTGTCTCATGCCTTATTTGGTCTGCCTGAATGTCCTGTGTCTAATCTGCATCCAATGGACCGGGTGTCCTTTGGAATACATTACTGGTACTTTTAAAATGTCCTGCCAAGTAGTTCCTATGTTGAGTGAGTCCATAGTCAGTCAACACTGACTCAGTGGCTGAAGCTAAATATGGCATGTGGTGACCCCTGGATCTTCTGAATAGAGCAGCAGACATGCTGATAGACCCATAACAAGTTAGAGCATGTCTTCTTTAGCCATTTCACTTGCTGTGGAATGACAAGAAGCCACAAAGTTAGGTTGGACAACTCCAGGTTGGGAGATTACTGGATACCTGGAGGTGGAGCCTGGTCTGGGTGGGATTTGAGGAGGGGAGGGATGTCAGCAGGATATAAGGCCATACATGCCATCCTCCAAAGCAGCCATTTTCTCCAGGGAAATGATTTCTGTTGTCTGAAGATTAGTTGTAATTCTAGGAGATCTGCAGATCCCATTTGGAGGCTGGTAACAAAGTTCTCAGACCACAATTCAGCAGTGATGCCACAGAGGAATGCAATTAAGGAAGAGCCAATTACACAAGACTTGTGAAGTTGTGTTAGGCAATTACTGACAATAAAGTCAGGAAAGTCCTGCTTACCAGATCACAAGTGGTTGAAGATTGCACTTTGGGTGGGTGGGGGAATTAAGACTTCTGGACATGGAAAAGACTCAAAAGTTTCAAAAGAAATGCCCCTGGACATCTGTCATAAGTCACCTGAGGCTGGAAGGAAATTAGATATGGTCACCTGAGTTAGCCTAAGGCTATTACACCACTCACTTTGTATGCAAGACAAGGTACATTTGCCTGGATATATTCTGTATAAAGGGAATAGGCTACATTATTTCAAGGCACCAATTATTCTTGTTGAATAACTATTTCCAGGGTAAAGCAGAGTCTCAAGACCACTGGATTGAGATGTGGGAAAGCCAGATCCAAATTGCTGCCCAGCTCTGAAGTCCCATAGTGACCTTGGGGAAATCTTCCTCAAGATAGTCTGATCAAACTCTAGATGGTTGTTGTAAGATTTAAAGGCTGCTTGGAGCTTCTTAGAAAAAAGACAGTATTTTGTTGAGAGATCGGCATAACTTTAGTAGATTATACAGGGCAAGGCCCCATGTTTTTATACTTGCAGTACACCCTCAGCCATTTGACAGAGGAAAATAAGGACATGCTGGCCAGAGCTTATTCACATACGAAAGATCATGCAACCTTAGCCTACCTCCCCACCCACCCCCACTCCATCCTAAGCGCATTTCACCATCTGCTGCACACTCTATTCATTTACTCTGTAACAGTCTCTGAATACACCAACGGGGTGAATTTTCTTTTGATAAAGATACAAAAGAAAAACATAATTGCCCAACAATATATTATTTATTTAATTTTTATGTGTTTGATGTATCATATATACCACCACTCCCCCTTTCTCCCAAGCGGCTTCCATCAATCTCCTCTCTTCCATTTTATCCTCACAAGTACCCTGTGAGGTAGGTCAGGCTGGGGGTGTGCAACTGGCTCAAGGTCACCCAGCAAGCGTCCGCAACAGAGTGGAGATTTGAACCCAGGTTTCCTAGATCCCAGTCTGACACTCTCACCACTATACCACTCCAGCTCTCAATGATATCAACTGTTCAAAACATACTTTGGCAGCTGCAGTGGACAAAATGGTAGGCCATGCACTGTATGGCATTTTAGTGTACATGCACACATATACTTATGTATTTATTTATGTGGTCTAGAGACAAAATATATCCATTCACCTGTTCAGAGATTTTATTTATTAAGAGCTGCTGTAGCACAGTGGTTAAGTAGTCCAGCTGCGAATCAGTACTCTACTGGTTCAAATCCCACTACTGCCCTGAGCTCAGTAGGTGGACTTGGGTAAGCCATTCCTCTCAGCCCCAGCTCCCCAGCTTTATTATGGGGATAGTAATAACTAGAGGTGGGCATGGACTGGGAAAAAACCATGGGTTGTCGGGCCGTGGTCTGTCGTGTTTCATGGACCACGGGCCACGAACTTTTCACGGACCTGCCCTGGTTTGCAGACTGGTTCGTCAGTCCATGGTCCGTCACTTTCAGGGGCCTGTTAGCTAAAGCTAGCCCTGGGGGAACACTTGTTTCCGTGCAAGCGAGGGGCACGGAAACAGGTGCTTTAAACCCTGCACCTTGCTTCAGCTGGCAGGTGGGGAAGTCCCCATCAGTCAGTTGGAGCAAGCTGAGGGGGTTTAAAAGTTAAAACACCCCTTTCTCTGTGGTTTGCAAGCTGCGTGGAAATGGGCACTTTGCAACCCCCCTCAGCTTGCTCCAGCTGATCCACAGGTACTCCCCTGCAAGTCAGCTGGCGGAAGCTGAGGGGGTTTAAAAGTTAAAGTGCCCCTTTCTGCATGGCTTTCAAGCCACAGGGAAAGGGGCTCTTTGCGACCCCCCCCCGGCTTGCTCCAGCTGACTCATGGGGGAGTCCCCATGGGTCATCTGGAGCAAGCCGAGGGGTTTAAATGTTAAAGGGCCCATTTATCCGTGGCTTGCAAGCCATGTGGAATGGGGCGCTTTGTAACCCGGCGCAGCTTGCTTCAACTGGCCACCCAGGAAGGAAGCTCCCCCACCCATCAGCTGAAGCCAGCCCCACAGGAAAGTGCCCATTTCCATGCTGCTTGCAAGAGAGGGTAACAAAAATGAGTGCTTTAAACTCCGCTCCTTGCTTCAGCTCACAGGCAGGGAGCGCCCGGTTCCTGCTTGCAAGCGAGGGGCACGGAAACCCTGCACCTTGCTTCAGCTGGCAGACAGAGAAGTCCTGGGGAAGGCGCCGAGATGTCTGGATTCACGGACTGATGGACTGGCCCAAAAGTCGTTGGGTCCATGAAGAACGTGCGTCCCACAACCCTCTGGTTTGCGAACACCAAACCAGGCCGATCTGTGTCAAATTTTGCTCATTTTCTGGTCCGTGCCCACCTCTAATAATAGCACTCACTTGTTCACTGCTTTGGGTGAGGCACTAATCTGTCTGGAAGAGCGGTATATAAGCGCAGTTATTATTATTATATTCCTTTGCCTCCTTTCTGTACTCAAGCCACCCCAAGATGATTTACAAAACAGAGACTAATAATAATAATTTTAAAAAGACAGCCCAGTTACAACTCAACCAGTAACTTAACAAACCTGTTTCCACAGATCCCAACCCACCAGGTAAAGCTCTCTTAGAGAAAAGTTATACATTTTGCACAGGCAGTGAAAGCAGGGAGAGATCCTCCTCCAGAAGACCGTTGAAGAGCTGAAAATAATCCCAGGAACAGGCCACTGAGAGTCAAGCTACAAGTGACACCTTACACAGGTTGGACACTTGTCAGCTTCCCTCAAGTTTTGATGGGAAATGTAGGCGTCCTGGTCTTGCAGCTGTAATGGAGAGCCAAGCTGTAAAACCAGGACGCCTACATTTCCCATCAAAACTTGAGGGAAGCTGACAAGTGTCCAACCTGTGTAAGGTGTCACTTGTAGCTTGGCTCTAAGTGGACAGCAGAAATCCATAAGTCGGGTATAATGAATTGAAACAGGGCCTTCAATTCATCTGAAAGAAAGCACATTTGGCAGGAGTTTTTGCATGCCACAAAAGTCTTTGTCGATTCTTTGCTCATTTTTGAAGCCACATCAGGGATCCCATAAAATGCCTTTCTTTCCAGCAAATGCTGTGTCACTTTTATTAAGTTCAAACTCCTTTAAAAAAATCATAATAGGCCAACCCTAGAATTTCACAAAAAATTGGAAAGTTTGTTTTGATCATGTAGCTGAAAATTAAGAATAACTAAAAACCATTATCAGTAAAAGAGATTTGTTATCAAATTTATAATTTATAATTTAAAATGTTAAATATAAATGTATCTTAATATAAGTAAGTATTATTGTATCTCATAGAAAGTGTCTTTAAAAATTTACTGAAGGAGATGATGACAAATACTTTTGTGTTTTATATATAACTATGTTATACAATCCCTTTTTTCTTACTCTATTCCCTCTTACTGTTATTCTGTTTTTTAAAATAAAAATATACTATATTGCCAAAAAATCCTACCCCGCTTTTGAAAAAATCCACAACCCTCTCTGCCCTTCCTCCTGAATCCGTTTGCTACTATGTAAACTAATTTGCATTTAATGGAGTGATTAAGAGCCTGATGATTACACTAAATAATTAGTTGGCTGACCTAACACTGAGATCCTGCAAAAATGTCACCTTTAACTTGCAGCATAGGTTAAAGTTGCATTCAGCCAAACTCTTTGAAAGAACTGCAGCCACCCATTTCAAGATAAAATCGCTGTTTCCATACCTTCATGTAATTCTCACAATCTAACACAGGCATGTTTGAGTCTACTGAAACTGATAGCCTGAAGTGTGCTTAAACTCTGTATTATGTCAAGGGCTATAGAATCTGGTGTTTATGGCTTCCATTTTTAAAAAACGGTTAACAAATCTAATTAAAAAAAACCATTTTAAAACGGAACAGAAGATAAAATTAAAATACGGGTTTTTTTGTTTTTTTAAAAAAGCAGCAATTAGTTTGGCTTCTCCTATAAGAACTGAGGAATCGGAAGATCAAAGACGTCCCTCAACATTTTTCAGTGGCCTCACAACCTTCAAACCTTCCAGCCCCTTTGAACATGAAAGCTCCGTGTTAGGCTTGCCAACATATGGAAGCACTCGGTGATGGTCAGTCCCAATGTGCGTCCCCTACTGTGAACAAAGGCAAAGGAAATTGGATGCACAAGTGCACACCTGCTTAGAAAACATCACCTGAAAGTCCCATAAAAGACATGATTGGAGCAGACGGATGAGAGGAAGTTATTTCCTTATGCTGCCACTGATGTCTTCATGTTTCCTAGCGACCGTTGTTATAAGGTTTCTTGAGTTTGATGTTTTAGCAATGTGTGGAATGAAACATGCAGCCCTGAAGGTTCCCTGGTGAATGATTGTGATGGGATAACTCAGTGATATAGCTCGAGATTGACTATAGAAATATATTCTGTTTCCCTCCATAGGTAAGCTGTGTCAGGGCCTGATCTTCGGTGGTGCCTTAGACCCTGAAATTCATTCCCTGGATAGGTTCAGGTCCAGTTATTTATTTATATCCTATCTTTTCTCATTTCTAAAAGTGACTTTGTGCCAGACAAGTTAATCTGTAGATATCAGTTGAAAACTTTATTATTTTCTCAGGTGTTCACCCCACACGCCACCCCACCCCATGCTACCACGCTTGATTATCCGGCTATTTTACTATTTATTCTTGGCCTTTTGTTTTATTGCATTCTGTAATTCAAAATCCAGGAATCTAATGTTAATAGATGAATACTGTTAATAATGTTTATCTGTTAAATTGTTTGAAGTTTTTTAAAGATTATGGATACATTTTTAAATATTGCTGTTTGCTAACTGAAGCCAAATAAGCACCCAACATTCTATTGTTTAGGACATGCTGCCTGTAGAAACCAGATAACCTGCAGCATCAGCTCAGTTAACGGGGCCAAGTCCAGTTACTTGAGTGTAACATCTAAGGCTGTTTCCACCAAAAGAGATTTCCTCCAGAGTGGAATACAACAGTCCCCCCTTTATTTGGGAGCGTCTACACAATTTCATGCTCTTTTTCAGCATGGCTTGTGGGGCTCCCAGTTCTTTCCCTTTTAAGCTGGAACAAACTCTCTCCTCCTTTGCTCTGTGTTAAAGAGGAAATATTACCCCAGCTACAGGCAGAACTCTGTGAAAGTTCAGCATGCAGACAATCTGGAGGGGGGTAGAGATTAGCCACTCCAAAATGGCAGTCATAAGCTCTGGCATTCTCCCCTCGGCCTTTAGCCTTTTTTAAGGGCTCTTTTTTAATTCAGTGACTGAGCTGAAGCTCAGCTGAAAGCAACAGCTCAGCTATTGGGAGGGGGGATTGCTGGGACACAAGGGGCCCAGTAAAAATTTCCTTGATTCAGCGCTTTTGCAACAAGGAAGGAAAGGGTGGGAAATAGGGTTGCCAGATCCCCCTGCCCCCGGGCTGGAGATTGGAGGCCCGGTACCTACCCTTTGATGCCCCTTTTACATGTGAGCTGAGTGCGTGCACACTCCTGGCCTGTGTGATGACATCACTTCCAGGAAGTAATGCCATTGCAAAGGCCACATGCTACCTTGGGAGCACTCCTATGCTCCACAGGGGGCCAAATTGGGCTGGATTTGGTCCAAATCGGGCCACTGCAAAGCACAGGAGTGCCGCTGTACTCCACAGTGGTCTGATTTGGCCTGAATCTGGCCTGAATCCAGCCTGATTTGGGCTAATTCAGTTCCAATTTGGCCTGAATCTGGCCCAAACTAGGCTGCTGTGGAGTGCAGGAGCGCACGGTGCTGCCTGGGAATGCATCTGGGGAGGCGTGTTCCCCCCCCACCAGCCAGGTAAGCGGGGGTGGGTGGTGGAGGGTGAGAGTGGGGGATTCCCCACCCCCAGCAGGGGACTGGCAACCCTAGTGGAAAGGGTAGCATCAATGGTGAGCGGTGTGGAGACGGGGTCTGTGAATGCCATCTCTGTGTGCCTCTACTTGCTGCTGTTTGTACAGCAGGGGTGGCTTTCCCAGTCCCTGTGTTGAGCCAGCTCAAGTAAATGTGGTTAGCTTTGATGTGTTTTTCTGTGATACCTTTCACTTGAAGCCCTGATAGGAAAGTGAGGGAAGACTGAAGTTCACAATGGAAATTTGTGTGAATTATAATTGCTGCTGATGTTTCTATATCCCCCTAGAGTTACATTTGCCCAACCGAGCTCACTCTGGTGATGTAATGAAACCTTCATGTAAATGTCAACGAGCTCCTTCAATGACTCCCTATGACCTGTACTTTTGGAATCAATCTCCGCTGCGACTTTTGGATGTGCTTTTACTTGGTCTTAGAAGAAGAAAAATAATTTAAAATTGAAGGAAATTTCAGTGATTACCATGTCTCTTAATATTATTACCTTAAAAAGTTTTTACTGCTATTCATTGATAAAGTTTGAGAAGATGAATATGTTGTAGGTAATTCTGAGAAAGTATTTGACAAAATAATGCTATCCATACTTATTTGTAAGAATGTCCCATTGACTACTTCCAAGGAATGTGGGCAGCATGCATTACTTTGTTAAAAATACATTTTCAAGTGAATCTTGCATGTTGTTACTCCAACGTTCATGATTAAATTAATAAAATTAGTTCCATTTAGTTACTGGGCATAGGTCAAGGAGCTGTTTTTAAGGTCCAAAATAACTTGGAGCCAGGATATTGGAAGCTGGATTCTCCAACCCAGAACTTCTTTCCAAGCTCTATTTTCTGTGCCCCACCTTCAGAGGTGAGATGGTTTGTGACCAGAAACAGGGCTTTTTCAGTGATAGCACCTTGCCTTTAGAATAAATTACCTTTTGAGGCTTGCCACAAGTGAAAGCAGCACAGGCACCCTGAACAACTAACTAAACAAAGGAAAATAGGTAAATAAATAAAGAAATAAACAAGTATTAAATGGTGTCTTCAGTCTCATATATTCATTAATCCAAACAATTTGACTACCATAAAGAAACTCAGAGGCTTGACAATTAATCAAACATTCAGTAATAAAGGTCACAAACTTACAATAATCAAGAACAGTACAGCAATAAAGTGCAATATGCTCATATACAATAAGTATCAATAACTATCAGTAAGAAAGTGACCAGTGCTTATAAATATAAAGACCATTTTCACATGGCCACGTGCCCGGAAGATCGTGCGAAACTCACAGCATAAAAATGTCTTCCTAGCACAATTTCCCAGCACAATCTTGTTTAATGGCCCTTTTTCTGACGTTATTGGGCCATTAAAGGGGATCATGCCGGGAGATCGTGC